>NC_069112.1:42147482-42473476 GCF_025612915.1 Magallana angulata
CTTTCATGTACAGATAAATCATGTATTTTGAAATATGCGATAGCTAATGTTTTTTTAAGTAGTGTATCGCATGCGTTGAGCAAGAATACCTGAATTTATAACTAGTAAATAGATCTGTTAAACTGCTTAAGTTGTCTTGGAATGATAGTTTGTAGTAATACAACACGCATGTATTTAAATATGAATGGCATTAAGAAAATATGAATGCATATAAGAATTTACCTCGTTCACACTGATCACCATGGTAACCAAGTTTACAGGCCAAACAGACACAATCAACTTTGTCCAAGACATCGCAATGCGTTATTTGTAAAGGACAGCCTACAACATACCTCTACAGATTTTTATTACAGATACTTTTAAAATTATTGATCATAACTTTACCCGCATTTTTTTTTTGTTGATTTATTTTTTATATTTGCATAATAATCGTATTATGTGAATATGTACTTTCGACTTAGAAATCGTTTTCTAACGAACGAAAAACAACATTTAACATGGGTTTGTATGCGGTGATTTAAACTTTAAAAAAATGTATACAGTATGAAATAAAATTAATAGTTTTACAAAGGCGTTAATTGTAGAAAAATTAAAAATAGATAGACAGTATTATTTTTACATTAGATCACCAATCACAATTCTTCATGTTTTTTAAGAACCCAACGCTTTTCTAATGTATAGTATAATTCAGAATTATTGTACTAATCTAATTGTCTTTTTTTTTTTTACATTCGTTGGAGGAAAAGTGTACACTTTTGATCAGTTTTAAATGCTTAGATGCTTAAGAACATCTCTGAAATCCTTCTTTTAATAAGTATATACCCAGAATATTTAATATCAAATGCTTTGATTAATAAAGAAGCAATTAGTTTTTCTGCTTACGCAAAAGCTTATTTTTTTTCTTTCAACTATATTTGATCTCAAATATGAAAATAATACATAATCATTATACTCATATATCGATATATGACAAAATGGTATATTTATTAAATCACTGCTAGTCATGTACTGAGAATTGAAAATAAAAACGAGGAAAAACACTTTAGTTTTTTTTTATAAGGACTTGCGTTACAACAGTTAGCATTTCTTACCATACACCTCGACTTCACATAAATCATTTTCAGCATCTGAATTATAATCGCTAGGATAGGAAACCCCTTTCAGTCTCTCGTTGTAATAGATGACATATTGTCCCAAAACATAACACATCGTGCTAAAAACAGCAGGTATAGTGCTTCTGTTAAAATGATCATCCTTGAAACACAATTTTCCTTGTAATCTATCTGAAGTGTTGGAAACATACAGTGAAAATCCTAGAACAGAAGCTGTTGCGTTGTTTCTGTTATCTGAAAATGATACAGTCCATTACAAAAATTGATAAGATAAGCAGTACCAAAGTAATTATTCATTTCAAACTCCCTACAAGGATGAATTTTTTAATATATACTTGATTTTACTTTACATTTTCGTGATTATGGACTGATTACCACGTTCAATTGTTCCTCCTAATTATCACTTATCTCTAACACTGTGCTTTTTTATTTCATAGCAATAACATGTAACATCATAAATACGCAGGTTTGACACAACCGCCGAGTTTGTACATTCCCTCTATCATTTAAAATCCATTCTGACACCTATGGCAGTTTTTATTAGAATGAAGCAAAGGACTATTATATTATAATGTTTATTGTTGATATATAAACATAAGCATAAGAAAATCTGTAACTTAAAGAAGGTTTATCAACTGTTTACGTGTGTTTTCTAAAGGTTTATGCAGGCATTATGATACTAATGTTTTTAAAGTTCGTATACTTTACCCCAAATGTCATTATTTGTCCTGAAATACACAGTGATGTGGTGGATGATGTGGAGACTGCCGAGGTTTACCCACCAGGCGGCGATTTCTTTTCCAAGAGCTGATACAGCACATTGACCTCCATTCCAATGTAAGTTAGACTTGAGTCCATCCACTGCATTACTTGCGACGAATGTTTTATTTGTTCCGTCATACGGATTCAGCTGGAATGCACGTTTGTGTAAAGCAAAATTTTCTGCAAGTTGAATCTCAAGTTATCATTCAGTTCATTAAGTGATACATGTAAACACTGAGTAGGCTGTATCATATGATTCGTATTTAAACAGACGCAAATTCATGGAATAATGCATCTACAATTCCTCATTTCATTTATTCATTACAGGGCATGCGAAAAAGAGATAAGGACACTGCAATAAGAATTAACAATATTTCTTCAGTTCATAATATAGATAGGTGTTAACAAATTGTAATAAAAAATATGTTTCAAATTTACCACACTAAGCTCGAACATGTAATTGAAAACAATCATTCCGTTAAAAGGTCCGAAAGTTTTAAATAGATAATTACAATATCAATGCTAATATTGTTATGTAGATTGGATCTGAAACCAAATGATGTTCAAACCTCAAATTGGAAATTGTAAGTCAATCTATGAGCAAAATGAATAAGAATACAATGTTTTAGTATGATGGCATAGGCTAGAAACAAATATGGATATTTTTTAAATTGACCAAAAAGATGCCGTCGCCGGAAGTCATGGAGAAACGTTATGTAATGACAGGATAAATTAAAATCGGGAAAACCCGATACAAACTGTTAAACGGAAGATAATGCCAAAAATCTAAATTGTATTTGCGCAATTGTATTTTAATATGCTAAATTTTTCGTAAAATACCTCATTTATCTTTACATCAAACTGCCCCCCCCCCCCCCAAAAAAAAAAACCCAAACAAACAAGAACACTAATCAGTCAATATTTGGTTGAAAGTTCTAGTAACATGATCTGACATTCAATTTTTCATGTACTGTTATTGAATAGATGAACGGTGAAAGAATGAAAGCATCAACGAATAAACATAATTCTCCAACAATTGTGAGCAAATCTAGTGTTGTTTTAGAAAATTAGAGTTAATATTGGGACTAAAATTGAAAAAAAAAATAAAGGGTATCATAAGAAACATAGTGTACTGGAAACGTCTTAACGTTAGGCGTTACCGTGCTCTGTTATAAAAAAATATACTCTTTTAAAAGCGGGTAACAGCAACCCCCGCCCCCCCCCCAAAAAAAATAAAAAAATAAAAATAATGATATCACCTCTGAATAACATGCAGTCAATATCATGCAAATATTTATTTAGTTTATTGATATCAGATATATCTTGATAATATGATTCTTATAGAATTTTAAATACTGACATTGTAGCATGCTGTGTTTTATTGGAACTTGGAAATGAAGCTAAATGAGAAAAAAAAAATTTGTTAAGAATAAAATACAATAACTATCATTTTGACACGAATCATGTACAATATAGAGGATACAAATTTATATACCGAGTATTATACCGTGAATTAAGCCTAGCCAATTACCTACCATAAGATTGAGATGCATCCAAGAGGCAAAACCACTAAATGAAAACATTGATATGCCAAATTGATTGTCCGTATGGAATAAACATTGCATGGAATTTACCATCTTATTTAGTCAAACCGTACCGGAATCGTTTTATATAGAGATGTTGACGGCTTAACCGACCATGTGATGGGGAAGCTACTTGTACATGTATTTTGTAAAAAAAACTAACAGATTAATTTTTTTTAAGGTTTGCCCCCCCCCCCCCCCCAAAAAAAAAAATTGCCCCCCCCCCCCCCCTCTAAAATAAAATATATTCAAAGTAAATGATACTTGCCGAATGAACAAAATAAATAACATAAATCAATGTTATAACTGTGTTATTTCAGAACAAACTTTTTATCTCCTCAAATACAAACGGAAACATGAAAAATATTTTGAGGAAACTGAAACTAATTTGAAAAGAAGTATATTTAATATAATTTTCATTGACATAGCGAAATCGACTACTTACCTGCATTTATATTAATTAAATATGTGCTTACTTTTAATAATACATTGTATTTATCTATTTTGAAAAGATATCACTCGTACAATTTCAACTTTAAAGAAATCAAGCCCTGCTCTGACAAACTTCCCTAAAGTCAATACGCAGCCACAAAAGTATTGAACTCAAATGTATGCACTTCTTGTCAAAGTATTTGAGCGATTTCTTAACAACATATATGCAAAGACAATACAAACTATTAATTTTTCCTATGAAAACAGCTTGTATTACCTTCTTAAATTTTTTTTCATTTTTAAGAAATTATACTTTTTATGTAAACCAAAAAAAAAAAACCCAAACAAACTGAGGATAGTCTATATTGAAAATAAAATATTTAAAAATGCCTACAAAACATACGTTTCATCGTAAAATATGATCAGTTTGCCCTAATGATTCTGTCTTTGATATACTTCAATTACAAAGCCATTTAAATTACTAACTCTTGATAACAGATTCAACTTCATTTATAAAGAACTGCTAATGCGTTAATTTCATTGGCAGTGTCATATGTTTGTGTTTGCTTGTGTTTTCTTTTTATTTTAACATAATTCATTAAAGCATCGAATGCTTATTTTTGGATGTCGTCGGTCCTATGATACACCCAACTATTTGCGTAAACTATTGTGTATCGCCGCTATAAAGCCATTATTTGTGCTCTGAGTCGGGATATGAAACATACATGGAACAGCCATATTAACATATTATTTAGTTAGCATCCGCGACAAATAAATAGTACCAGAAACTTTGTGGAGAAAAATTGTTTTCATTAAGGAGTAGATCTATATCAATAATTGTTTTTCAAAAGTACAAATCAAAGTGGTTATGTAATATTGAAAGTTTCATTTAACCTTACAAAAATAAATATACTCAAAACACGTGAAGACGTTTGTATCTGAGCTCATGGCGCATGAATTGGAAAATTGTATTCATAGACAACGTTTTGCAAGCATAGAGGGAAAACATACACTGAATGTAATTATCTAAATATATATTGTACAGGAAGGGCATGCCATATGAAAAGCTTTGTAAGATAAAAAAAAATGATAAGGAAGTAGTATAAAATACATGTTGGAACACGGAAACTAAAAATAACCACGACAGGAATTGTATCCATCAGTAACATGGCGATAAGGACACATAAGTTAAAAAGTACCATTAATATGCTTTGACTGATAACACAAAAAGGTGATTTTCCAGGACCTCAACGACTTTTTCTTCCTGATATCAGTCTATTCCTTGCTCAAATTTTTATCTGAAATGTATACTTTTATGTTATAAAGAATAAAGAACTGTTCGATACTGTTCAAAAAACATAGAAAATTGACTTAAAGAGATACAGGTTTCGTTAAATGAAATAAAGCAAATCAACGGTACGAATTCATATTTTTGGTAATTTTACACAGGTTTTGTTTTTGAATAAATGCTGCTATTGTTAACGATACCATCATGAAAGATAAAATACAAAATCTAGATGACTTACTCATTACTGTAATTGGCAATTAAAGTTTAGCAGATTCCGTGATAAGGAAGATTATATCAAATGTAATTTGTACATGTCCATCAAATATATCATGTTCCTATACTATAATTAGTATTTAATTCCTAATTATTACGTACGAATTTGCATGGTGATCCATTTAGTTTTTTCAGTTATGATTCATTAATTGCCATAACCTTGAATGTATAAAATAAATGGTATAATATCACAATGTAAAAAAAGGTATTTTTTAGAACATATTTAAGGCCTTCCGTTACAACGTGAGTGTAATGTTTTTTTCTTTCTTTTTCTTTTTTTCCCCTTTTTTGTCGGCAGACTTTCTCAGAGATGGCTTGATAGATTTCCCTGAAATTTTCAGGGATAATAGAGAATAATAATATCTCGAAGCTTTTTCTTTTCTTTTTTCAAAATTCATTTCCGGTCGTCCGTTTCCTGTCCCGCGTCAAAAACCCTTTTCCCTCGAGATCTCAGAATCGGCAAGCACTTGGACATACAAACTTTGTGGGATCATAGACCTATAGCTGTACATGTGTTTAAACTATTTCGTTTTGTTCGTCGTAACTTCCGGTCGTCACCGGAAGCACTTCAAAAATAATCATTTTTACGCATTAAATTTTTTTACCATATAACAAATATATAAGTATAAATCTATACATAGGTTATCTTTGCGATGTTATATCAACAACAAAAATCTACTTCCGGTGAGATATCTCAATTATATCATGTAGCTTTTTTAAAAACTCATTTTGTACCCACGAGATCTCAGAAACTAAAAGTGACCAAAGCACGAAACTTTCACTGATGATAGACATTCGATTACCAGTTTCATTTTGTCGACGTCACTTCCGGTCAACACGGGAAGAGTTCAAACAAATCAAGCTGTTTATCCGTTTAACTGTTTTCATTCGATAGCTTCAGTTACTTTGATAAATGATAATGTGAGATAGGCAAATAAACAAGAAAAAATAAATGAAATTTTCATTGAGCACTTCCGTTTGTCCGTTTCCTGTCCCGAGACTAAAAACCTTGTTTCGACGAGATCTCTAAAACGGCGACGACTTAAACAACCAAACTGTGTGGGATGATAGGCTAATGTTTGTACATGTGTTAACGCTATTTTTTTTTATCCGGCGTAACTTCCGATTGACACAGGAAGTACTCCCAATTTTGATTCTTTAAAAATATGTTAGTTATTTAGCATGGAATAACATTTTAGCTATAAAAATACAAAAGTCATCTACAGATGGTAAAAAAAAAAAAAAAAATACTTCCGGTGAGAACTCTCAAATATCTCAGGTACCCTTTTTTTTAAACAAAGTATCCACAAGAGCTCAGAAACTGTGAGAGTTTAAGACATTAAACTTGTATGGATAATGGACACTTGATTGAACATGTGTTTAAGGGGTTCTATTTAGTCGTACGTCACTTCCGGTTCTCACTACGAAGCGTTCAAGCAACAGAAGTTTTTATTTCGAACTTTAGATTTTTTTTTTACATTTTACTCAATGTGATGAACAGTAACGTATCGTAGGTAAATGTACTAAAATATGTACTTTCAATTTCTTTAATCACTTCCATTTGTTTGTTTCCGGTCCCGAGACAAAAACCATTTCTCAACGAGATATTAACAACAAATTAACAAAAACTTGAGCATCCAAACTTTGAGGAAAGACAAGACAAAGTATGAAGATATGTTTACTTTGTTCTGTATGATCCGGCCTAACCTACGGTCATCACAGAAAGTACTCAAAAATTGACATTTTGTCTTTGTGTTTTGTTTAATTTTGGGGAATTCCTGTACAGTCTATATTATATTCATTTTCTGTTTACAAGATAAATGGATGTTTTGTACAGATTGATACATGAGAAACCTTTTTGTTGCTATAGCAACAAGAGTCTAGTTTTTGTTACAATTACATAGTATCATAGCTTCATAAAAACCAAAATTACAATATTAGGGACATTTGTTAATATCTACGTTGAGTAAAAATGCATGTCAGTAGTTTTCTTATTTCCTTGCACCATTCCGATTAAATATAAAAATGTTTTGTTTTGTTTTTTTTTTTAGAAAAAAAAATGGAATTTTAAAATGAAGTTTAGCGATTTATTGACAAGGCTTTCTGATTACATTTTTAAGATATTAAGAATTTATCTAATTTAGAACAAGGAAAATCTCATAACCAGCGCCTTTACTTTGAAAGTTAGCAACCTTTAGCCGGATGTTGCTTTTTTGGCTTAATTTTACAATTTAAAATATAATTTCTACGTCGTCCGATACCTTTCTGACCCGTATGCTCAATCCTTCATGGCTTAATGACATAAGTTTCTTACAATGTTCATGAATACATTGACACGCGTATGTTACATGTATGGTTTTTCATATTGAAGTATTGGTCAGACTTCTATTACTCTTCCTTTGACATAGTTGAAGAAGAAAATCAAAATGAACATATAGGTAAAGCAACTCCTACCCTGAGAATTTACCATAAATGCACATTAAATTTATTTGTATTTACGTAGAAGGAAGTAAAGGAGAATTTATAAAGTGGAAAAAGTATGTTTTAATACTACTTTGTAATGTAGTACATGTTATCTAGGTTTTTGACAGTAAATAATCAGTTCTAGTTTAATTTGTTTGATTTGAGTTGTTCAATTGTATAAGTGATTTATGATTCAAATCAAAGGGACTAGAAACCATATGTTAATTGTAAAGATTGAAAAAAAATGTAGCTATTCTGGCAATCCACTTGCTATGTAAATCAATGGTAATCCGTTATTTTATGGACAAGAAAAATGATTTGCATCTTCGCAATGATTAAGCGAAGTGCAGCCCAAGAATGTTGAAAACGTATATGCAGCTTTAGGCGCTATTCTGCATTATCTGTTGTAAATAAATGTTTACATTAAGTCAATGTTAAATGATTAAAGCATTAAAAATATGATATGTCATTAAATTTGTAACCTGTTTTTAATTTCATGAACTGTGGGTCATCTAAGCATGTGTATTACCTGTTCCTGTTACTTATCTGATTTGTACCATGTGCCATCAACAGAACAGTCCATCCATCTGTCTACAGTTGTATTCTCCGCCCAGTCCATGATCTTCATCCTCTTTCCTCTCCTTTTCGAATGTTTTTTTTCTGTTTATGCTCTTCTTTTCTTTCTTCTGCCTTTTAGGTATCTAGTAAATGGACTATGTAATAATTATTGTTGTGTTTTCTTCTAACGTTAATGCCCATGAATTTCCATCGTATGAATATTTAACTAGTCTCAAGGGCCTTATGTTTGATATTCGTAGTAATTGTGTGTTGTAATCTTATCTTACTATCTGATTTTGAGAATTCGTCTAAGACTGTTGTTTTCTTTTTTCGTCCCCTTTGTTCATCTTTCATGTTTCACATCGGTACATTAGCACCGGAGTATCTGACATGGTCTTATTTATGTTTTCTTGCTGATATTGTTGGAGTTCCATATCTTCTATAGTTTTGTAAGGGCATATCTTGCTTTAGAAACTCTTCCTCTATTTTCTGTTTTCCATGTGTATTAAAATGATTGACTTAAAGAAGCTACATATATTTCTATATACACACTAAAGGCAGTGTTGACATGTTTTTTTAAAATATTTCCTTCGTTTTTTTTTTCATATTAAGCATACAAACACACAAAAAGTATTTTCACTAAACAATTCACATCTACACAATTAAATTGGTATACTTAATGCCAAAGCAAGCATTGATTAAATGATAACTTTTTCGTAGAGTAAAACCGCATCATTAATTAAAAGTACAAAACAAATGTGTACTGTTAACATACTAATTACAATTCTATTTGTTACGAATATAAAGAAAAAAAAATGAAAATCCCGTCGGGTTTTGATATCTTTATATAATAATATTCTTATAATAATATGTTGTTAATGTTGTACTTTCATACAACAATGGTGAAGTGTTTTATATGGTTGGAGTATATCTCCCTGCTGATAGTAATGAAGATACTTATATACAAGAGCTCAACTATATAGAAAGGTTATATTGTCATTATAGATCCTATGGTAATGTTATTATAGCAGGTGATCTCAATGGTAGTATTATAAGTCATCTTAACACAAACATGTTTCCAAGACCCATCTGTTAAGGCAATTGGCAACAAATATTTCATGTTCTGTGATGCACAGGCCTCCTCTAGTCTATACTCTATAGCAGTATAAAAATTGCAGCACTTGCATTCTCTTGCAGTAGGCATAATAGCAGTAGGCATAATAGTGTAATTTTCACAGGAACACCTGTATTACAAAACGAATGCATGGAAATTCATTTACATAGGCTTGACATGTGACAAACAATTACGAACACTAGGCTTACTAAATTTCTATGCCACTCAACCCCGTCTTCCTATCCCTAATCCATTTCGATCTCGTTTCGTACACCCCCACCCCCACCCCCCCCACCCCCCTTTGCTACTGTTTACATTAATCAGCGACATGTATACGTCAGTAATTTAACATATTTTTTTCTTTCATTCTATTCAATTACTTTATCAGTATTTATTTTTATCCAGTAGATTAATCATTTACTGTATTAAGATGCATTTACCAGCCCATGTCTGAAGGTATGTTTTCATTCTCTGTTGGGTCTTCGTCGTCAATTTGCGACGGCTCCGAGTCATTGTCTTCATTAAAAATCTGTTGGGACGGTCCTTTTCTTCGTAGAAGTTCGTATTGATAGAGCCGTACATTTAAATTAAGGCATATGTCTATTTCTGGTATACTTTCGTCCGAGTCACTTTCGTTGGATTCGAAATCAACCCGCGACGCCATATTCCACTAAAGGGCAGATAACTTGTTTCAAACTTTTTACCTGCTCTTTGCGTTTTCGTTAATGTCTACCTGTGCATCAATAAGGTGACAAAAATAAAAGTGTGGTAATTTTTTTTAACGGAAACTTACTAAAAACGCATTCTTATAAAAAAATAAAAACCGTTTTTGTTGATCTTTAACAGAGTATTTTTGTGGGAACCCGTTTAACTGACTTATAACCTATAAATAAAGTCAAATAACAATTTATTTGTAGCAAATTATTGTTAAAATACTAGTATGGAATAACCTATTAAATGTAGTTTCATTAGAAATTAACACTTACAATAACATGCTCGATATTTATCGTTCCCTATCTAACTACTGTAGATTCCTTATTTTACGCGAGTACTTAATTCCGCGATTCAACGGTTTTCCATCAAATCGCAAGAACATAAAATCGCGAATGCCGAAATTTTATCATTGTTTCATGTAGTTTACATATGTCTAAAAATTAAAAGCGAGATTTTAAAATTCGCGAGATGGGCTTCTTGCGATTTTACTCGGATATTAATTCCTCGCGTTTAATTAGGAATTTACAGTATTCCTCTGTCCGTATCTGTATATGTCTCACCTTTTTCTTTTTAAACGACGAGTTTATATATAAACAAGTTAGTGCAGAATAAGAAAGAAAAAGATTTCATATTTGCATTTTTTAATTGTGTGTGTGTGTTTGTGCTCTTTTTGGGGGGAGGGGGATGAGGAGGTGCTTTACAGTAACATCTTTTAAAATTATTATTAAGCGTATTTATACCGTAAGCTTTTTGCATGATTTAAGTCTTACTTGCTCAAAACTTCATTCTGCTTGGTACTGTTAGATCAGCACAGTTCTGATGTTTAGTGTGAAGAACACATTTATCTTTGAAATAATATATAAATCATTGTTTCAAAGGATATTGTTTTTTTTTTTTTTCTTTTTTTACCTGAAATTGCTTACTGAGGTGTCGTCTGAATATATAAGCTGACTAAATGTAATAAAGTTAAAACATTACATAGGGAAGTAAAACTGGTTTCGTATTTATGTAGGCCTATGTGTTATGCTATGTGTCATTTCGTTTTAATAACGTGTGAAATAACAACGCGTGTATTTCCCAAGATTTTTTTTCTTTTTCATTCAATGACCAGATGCGTCCACAAAGAGGAATTATTGTTGAAGGTCAAAACATGAATTTAACGTCAACGTACAGGATTTACAAAGAGGAAACTGGAAACTGGTATCATTTTATCCTCATCCAAACTAAGCTGAAATAAAGAGTCAAAATACATCACGACTGGCACTGTATATTTGAACAAATGGATTGCTTCCTCAAATATCTGAATGTAAATCAAAAAGTAAAGTGCTTTTTAAGTTCACTTTGCGTTTAGACTGTAGAGCTTACAGATCAGTTAATATGTAGGAATTTTGGCGATTTCAAGAGTGTATTTTTTTTTACAAACAGGAAACTGATAAACATATCCTTATCTAAACTAAACTGAACTTATGAATAAAAACGCATCACGACTGGTACTGCATATTTAAACAAATTAACTGCATCCTCAAGTATCTAGATGTAAAGTCAAAAGTAAACTGCTTTTCATGTACATGTTCACTTTGCGTATAGGCGGTAGATCATGTTTCAGGCCTGTTTATATGTAGGAATTTTGACGATTTCAAGCGCGTATGGTAAGTTTAAATAAGATCAAATAAGATCATGAAATTTTGATACATATTTTAAATTATTTTTTCAATCTACATGTAAGAGTTAACAGTTAAAACTAAAGGGGGGCAGGGAAGGAGACGGACAGAGTCAAGAAGCAGTAACATTTTATTAATGGTCCGTGTGTCTTTTTTGTATATCTTCGCAGGAAAAATAACATATTTTCGTAACACTGGCTGTGTATTTTTGATCTCATTCCACCATGTTAATTATAATATCTTTTCATATATATCAATTTGATTTTATATTGATTGCCTTATGTAGTGCTTATTGCATGTTAAATAACAAAGCTGTTTTTAATACGGTTAGTGCATATATTTGTGTTATATATATATATATATATATATATATATATATATATATATATATATATATATATATATATATATATATATATATAAAGTGCATTCATTTCGACAGTCAACGTTGCACTCAACAAACCAGCCTACCAGGAGTACCCCCTGTCACTAGGCAACGACACGTACATTTATGACGCAAACAACGCTGTGGATGGTCGCAAAACTAACATGAGTTGGTATGGAGGTCAATGTGCTGTATCAGAGTCATACAAACACACTGCCACCTGGTGGGTGAACCTGACTAGCGTACATAGCATCCATAACATCAAACTACTACATAAAAGGTAATGCACCAGAGAAACATTACATCTATTACTTGTGCGTTTTATAGCTTAAAAAATCATTTTGAATAAACATTAGATATCAAGTCTTCAAAGTCAAATCAATATTGAAATATGATTTGGGGTTCAACGTTGAAACTTCAAAGTTGATTCAACTTTAAATAATGGTTGATCAACGTTCCAACTTAACCATTCTTCAAAGTTTAAACAATGTTACTTGCCCAACGGAATCTTTTATAAAGGGTTATTAGCAAGCAAACAAACTAGGTTTAAATTTTTACACAGTTATCTGTAATAAAACTAGTCAGGATACATTCTGTTCTTATGAAAGTTACTGGCGCATACAATGAAAGGACTTTGTGCGGTTTTATACATTGTTTGCCCCCAAAGTCAAAGTTTTATAAAGAGCCTTTAAAAATAAGGTGAAAGATAGTTAAAATCATATTGGAAATAAAGGTGTAAAAGGTTATCACCACAGTGACGTCATAATGTAGAAATGACGTCATGAAGATTGCATTGTTTTGATAAATTGATGTTTTGTAGCAAAATATGGGTGTTTTCCGATGGTTTTTCGACTGGGAAACATCAAGCGCAGGCTCGCTCAAGTACCATTTTTTAGTATAATGTGTATATCTTTCTGAAGAAAATCATATGTTAAAATTGCACTTGAGCAGACCTGCGCTCTGTACTTCCGAATGCAAAATATAGAGCAAAAATGAGAATAATTTCATTTATTTGCAAATTTGCGGGAATAAGGTCATTAAGGTGACGTCATAGATAAACAGCGAATGAGCAATGATGACTAAAATCTAGATTAAAGTTGTAGGCATCCTCTATGCAATGATTTGTGAAAATTCTATTTTTATATATTTAAAATCGGTTGAAATCGGGGGCAGATAGTTAACCATACCGCACATAGTCCTTTATTCAAATGATTTTGTTTCCGTATCATCTTATTCTAAAAAAAAGAATAATTCGAAAGAAGTGTTTGGTATAGGTTTTTACACAGTTTGATAGTAATAAAACTAGCAAGGATACTTTCTGTTGTTATAAACAGAACCGGCGCATGCAATGAGATTTATTTTAATTAGTTGTTTTTCCGTATCATTTTTTTTCTCAAAATATTCCCAAATTGTTTTGGTATAGATGTCAATGTTATTAAGCTACCTTAGTATTTATGAGTAAACAAAATGTTCATATAATTCAGTTAATCAAATACAGGTTCCTACTTCGAACATTACATTGACTGCTTTCTTGGATTCTCGGTGTACGTATCCAATACAACAGATATATCACAAGGAAAATTATGTTTCAAAGACGACAACTTCACACGACGCACCATACCTGTAGTCTTCAAAATTACATGCATTGTCCACGGGCAGTATGTTATTTACTATAATGAGAGACTGCAAGGAGTTATCTATCCGGACGACTATTCGACGTACGCTTACACTGGTCTCTGTGAAGTAGAAGTGAATGGTACGTTTTCTTTTTGAAAATGTAGTTTTATTGTATAAACTAAAAAAAGGTATTGTAATACTATTATTTATAAATGTAAAAACGAGTCGATTAAGATGTAGGTACCAGAGTATTTTATATTGAATGATGTTAACAGTTTAAACAAGCATTCTGAGAGTATTGCATAAGCAATACACGTCCCCTACCGGTTTGTATTATTCTATGAAAGCTTCCAAGCACACAACTATTTCAGAGCTATTGTAAACGACATGTCATGCTTTAATCAGAGATAAAAGAACAGAGGAAATTAAAACTATATAGTTGATATAGAAATTAAATAGGAAATAGGTAAAATAATACTCTTTATTTCATCTCCTGTAATTTCGCCAAGTCTATTCTGTATTCGCTGGTAAAAATTTGTGAAAACAATACGATGTTATGCACAATATCATTTCTTACCGTCTTCTGTACCCCGAATCAAAACAAACAGTTAAACAGCCCAACCCGACAATGAACCCGATTGTAATAATAATACAAAAAAAACCCCTGCCGATTAAATTTACAGCACAATGCTTGACACTATTTTATAGAATTTATTTGTTTGTTAGAAATGATAAAAGAAATGGTACAGGAAAAGGAATGATTCAAGTAACGCACGATATTATTACTGACTACATACTGACCTCGTTTATTCAGGTACACACCGAACCCGATAACGAACCCGAACATTAAAAAATTGGAATATAAAAAATTAATTTTCTCGGAAATATGTCAATCAGACGCTACAAAAGTGTAAACTTGATCTGTAGTTTGACATTTTGAAGCTGTTCAGCAAGTTTCATATTATTCCTCAAATGCATTAAGAAAAAAAGTGTGGAAAACTGAAGTGGGACAGACAGACGGACGGACGGACAGACAGACGGACGGACGGACTGACGGACGCAGAGGAAAGCTATAGTCCCCTCCGGTAGGGGACTAAAAATAAATATTAATATAAAAATGTATTGAATAAAGTAGATTCTATCTAGATATACTTACAGGGTGTCGGTTTTTTTTTTACATTTAAAACCTTGCATTTACATAGATATGTTAAGTTATTCTCTTTTCTATATTTTAAGCAATAGACATATTCCCATATACATGTATAGTCCACTGTCGTATTACAAAAAAATGCATGTTACGTTGAACTCAACTTTGAAATTCCAAATAAACCTTAGTGGTTAATGTTCTATATTTCAAGGTTGCAACACAACGGGATATTTCGGACCAAATTGTTCCATTCCCTGTCCAGACGTCAACTGTCAGTACTGTCACATAGAGACGGGCACCTGTCAGGGCTGCAAACCAGGGTACAGAGGACACACTTGTGAATTAGGCAAATAATCTAATATATTTATTATCATGAGCATTTATTTTAATAATTTATATGATAAATGATTGAAAGTAAAGATTTTAACATATTTATAATCTAAATATATTTACTTATTCATGCGATTTCAAATATAAAAACTTTATTTTTTGAACACTTTAATGCGGACCAATTTTACTGCAAACATCCTGATTTTTAAAAATAAATTTTAAGCTATTCATGCTTTTAATTATGATTGAGATGTTTGTGAAATGAATGCATCAGTGCCGTAATTTTGTATCAATCATATCATATCTGGTATCAACTATATTTTAAGCGATCATGAAAAAAGAAGTGTTTTTAAGAGGTTGTGCTTATTACTTTAGGAAACACAAGTAGGAGCAATTTTGGGATAAAGCAAGTTCCTTACACTGAACATTTTTTTTTTCAGTTTTGAGTGTGTAAGCCTTCTGTCTTACAGGATCCTATTGAGGGTCAGCTCAAGCTTATGGATGACAAGTCCAGTATTTCTTTTTATTAAGCGTGATCGTATAATTACAATAACATCAGCTAATAGCAGCCCAAAATCAGGAGTCTGCACAATCTCATTTCATATGGGTATATATAACATTTTACTTATGATGGACAGTTCTGACTAGTTCGGCCCATTTACGACGATCATGAGTGAACATTTAGTGTTCAAAATTAAGATTAATATTTTATTTCTAAATAAAGTAACAAAACCGTCAAAACTGCCAATCAAAGAGTCTGGATGCAGGATGTGGGTCTCCGAGTCCTGGGTCTCGGAGCCCCCCACCTAGTATGAGGCATCACTTACTCACAATACGTTCATTCATACACGGCATAAAAGGTTACAAAGGTTAATATATAGAATACACAATACATGACTCAATATAGAATACTAGAGCATTCGTTGCAGACACAGAATCGCCAAATAGGTCACATGTTGTTAAACTCTCAATTTGGATATTATTCTGCCCGTATTATGACCTGGTTTCATAACATCATTTAGGAATACTACGCATTGCTACAAGAGTCACAGAGTTCATTCTGTCAATTATCATTAACACCATTCAGTGCGCAACATCTAGGTACACATAAATATCATAGTGACCATTATGTAATGGCAATTCAAGGTCATAGCAGGGCTATCTGTTTACATACGTCCCCCAAACAAAAGAAATATCCCGAAGGGAGATTTCTCATGCCTGGCGCCCGGAATAGGAAAGCGTCCTTGATCTACCCTTGATCAGACGAACTTCCTAGTGACATACCAGTCAGAACATCTATGTTAAGAGATAGTAACAAGTGACTTGTTTCCACCTCCGGCTTGAAACACCATTCATCTATAAAAACAAATCTATACCCAGGATGTATACATGTTCATAAAATCATATAGCTTGATTATATCGCATTACAATCATGAAAACAATAATGAATAAAGTATGATAATAATGACCAAGATGAAATAACCATAGTTGAATATAATCGTAATTCATCATCAAAGTAATACTAAGTATGATTAAGCTTGATGTCACATATATATACAAAGTCAGTGCATGCTTATAAGTTCACAAAAATATCTCTTCCTTCCTAGGGGCGAGGTTAGCGTCATAAGTTCGGAGTCCATCGGTTTCTTCCTGAATTTCTCCAGAGTGAATCAACAAATACAAGATTTACATTAGCACAAGATAACGCACATTTCTACTTTAACACATTTCACATTTTTTTAATTTTCGCTAAATTTCACAATCCTTTCATAAGGAATACACAACTTCTTCGCGGCTGTAGCTTAATTATTCATCCATCATCGGCACCCGTGGATAGAGGGGCGGCGCGGATGGCGAGGCGACTTCTCGCGGAGCGTCTCCTGCGTTCCTCTGTTGCGTAGACATCGCGGCCTTCTCTTCCAGATATTTACGTGCCAGCTCTGGATCCGGTTGATAGTATTTGGTCCATGGATAGTCTTCATTTTCCTCCTCTCCAAGAAATTGTTGTGCTAGTTTAGTCGAAATTGTCCCCGTGTTACTGGCCTATTTGCGAGTTGCGATTCTTCCGCTTCGTCGGGGTTTCTCTTGGATCCTAGTGTCTTTCGGGATTGGTTCAAGTTCAATAATGTCGCTAGAGGTCCCTTTCTCTGGATTCTCACAACAAAATACAGTGTCTTTGGAAGAACCTTTCTTATCTCCGTCACTACCCCTTTTTCGACAACCTGTCCAGCAACCACTACAGCATATACCACCCCACTTTTTAATAGTTTTGCGTTTCTTAATACAAAGTCCTATCGTTATTGTTACTGCCAAAGTTAAACACAATTAAAACCAGGGGCTTCCCACCGAAGATGAGAATTTTATGGATTGCAAATTAGTTACTGGCAATTCCGCCATAAGTGTATTCATAGGTTAAACTTTTATATCTTTAGTCTCAAGACATTAAACCATGAAAACCTGATCAACCTTGTCCCATGCTCAAGACGTTGGTCGCAATTTTTAATTTTTAATTGTTTTCACCAACTATCTCAAATTACTTACAAAAATTACACTTACAAAAAAATAGTTTCTTACTTAGTCGCTGTGTCATGTATTTTGAGTATATATTAAATCTCTTCAACTCCGTATATACATACAAATAACCGAGGTACTGTGCTGAGTCCGCGTTTGCTAGTCGGCGTACATGTATCTCAATACATGTTTTTATGTCACAGGGGGTCATCCTGTCATATCTTTTTAAAAGCGGGCAATATATACAAAGCTAAGCTCATTCAAGATTATTTACATCTACATCATACAATAAATTTAACTTATTTATCCTACTAAATTGAGTAATTGCTTCATAATAGCCAAACAATCCTCAGTATGCCTTTGTTTGCTATTTTCCTTACGGGGTTTAGGGGTTAGTTTACGCGGTTTAGGGATTGGTTTGAAGCCTCGACCTACTTTAGGGACTATTTCATCTATTTCCATATTTTCATCTAAGGGTACATTTGGGTTATCTAAGGGTATTTCATAGTCTTGACCACTATTTTCACCACATTGATTTGACTCATGGGTCTCATCCGATTCTGAATCTACGGTCTGATCATTCTCGTGTTTATACTGCTGATCATCCATGATCTTCTTAGCTCTTATACGTCTGTGAAGTTCTGCTAGGGGAATATCCTCTTCGTCCGAAGATCCTTCTCTTTCCCATTGTTTGGACTGTATAGCTCTTTCCAATGGTTCTGGTTGCATGTCTTCATTTTCCGACGACGATTCCTCTTCTGGTGGCACCACATAGTTAGTTTTTCTTAGAGTTCTTCCACCATCTTCAGTAGTTTGTGAAAGGGGCCAGTGCGAAATATCTGCCAGTCTTAATTGTCGTGCATGGCATTTGGTGGTTAATCCAGTCAATTGGTCTCTCACCACGAAACTAACTGGTCCTTTCTGCTCAATGATTCGATAATATGGTAGCCACTTTTTATCTAACTTATTTTGTCTCCTATTGTTCTTAAGGTAGACAGGGTCACCTACCTGAAAATTTTCATCTTTGCTTTTCTTATCGGCCTGAGCTTTCTGTTTCTTCTTGGCTTCCTTCATATTACGATGTACTAGCAGGAAAGCTTTATGTTGTTCTTGTAGGGCGATCTTGTGTTGATCTTCTCCCGCGTATCTCCTTCGAGGTTTCATTAACGTATCAAGAGGTAATACGACATCTCTGTTGTACATAAGGTAATATGGAGAAAACTTTGACGAATCGTTAGGATGAAAACGAATGGCTGCCAACGTCTGATTAAGATGAATATCCCATGTTTGAGCGTTGTCTGTTGTTTTCTTAGCCATCACGTCATGTAGAGTTCTATGAAATCGTTCTACTTTACCATTACCTTGAGGGCTGTAATAAGATGTTTTGATATGGTTGATATTCAATTCTTTTAAAGTTTCTTCCACTTTCTTATTCACATTTTCTGTTCCGTTGTCTGTGAGGATTTGAAGAGGACAGCCATATCTTGGATATATTTCTTCTAGGATAAGATGTACTATGTTGTCAGCTGACTTATCAGGAACGGGAAAAGCTTCTGGCCAACCAGAGTAAATGTCTATAAAAGAAACTATGTACTTGTTTCCCGACAAGGATGTTGGATATGGTCCTGATAGATCAAGTCCTACTTTAGCCATTGGAAAAGGTGGTATATCTGTCTCTTGAAGTGGGGGTTGATTTTTCTTATTGCTCCTCGTTTGGCATACTACACATCCTTCTATATAAGAGTATAACCTTTTGTACAAATTTGGTATGTAGTACTTTTGTCTGATTACGTCATATGTTTTGTCCACTCCCATATGTCCAAGTCCGTCATGATATTGCTGCACTACTAAAAGTTCTAACTCACGTGGTACATACAGGCGAAGTTTTGGGCCTTCTGAGTCTCCATCTGAAAGATAGTACATTAAACCATCAATTTCCAAAAACTTCTTTTCTTCGGTTGCCGTTGCTGTTCCTTTATTTAACCGATACTTCAGTTTCTTGATCTGCTCGTCGTGTTGTTGACTTTCTTTGATGTTGATATCCTCTGGTAGATCAATAAAGGGTTTGACCAATTCGTCGTGTTGTTTAACTTCACATCTGGCTAATCTCTTAGGCGAAAAGGCATTGGAGTTAAGTACGTTCACTTCAAAGAAATTGTCCTTAACATCTGGTTCATCATGCTCTGATTGTTCTTCCTCTTCACACTCGAGGTTGACTGTCGGTAATCGGGATAAGAGATCTGCACAGCAGTTAAATCTTCCTTCTATGTACTCTACCTTACAGTTATATCCTGCAATACTTAATGCCCATAGTTGAATTTTCTTATTTTGCATTGGAGATTCTAAGATATACTTGAGCGGCTTATGGTCTGTTCTTATAGTAAACTGAGCACCGTGTAAATAATGGTCTAACTTCTGAAGGGCGTAATGGATTGCAAATGCCTCCTTTTCTATGGTTGACCACTTTTCTTGAGTTTTACTCAGCTTGTGGGATAAGTAATATATTGGCTTATCTTCTCCCTCATCTGTCTTTTGAGTAAGGCACGCTCCAATACAATTGTCGCTGGCATCGGTGTACAGGATGTAAGGCTTATTAGTATCTGGATATGCTAGTAAAGGCACTACTGTTAAACTTTCTTTAATAAAGTCAAACGCTTTTTGGCAACATGGCGTCCATTTGAACCTTGCATATTTTCTGGTTAAGTCAATCAATGGTTCCGCAATCTTAGAGAAGTTCGGTATAAATCTCCTGTAATAACTACACATACCTATAAAGCCACGAACTTCCCGGACTGTAGTGGGCGCTGGTAACTTTCTTATAGCTTCGACTTTCTTTGGATCAGGTGTAACGCCATGTTCATCAATGATGAAACCAAGATATTCTGTCTGTTCCTTGAAGAAACTACATTTCTTTAGCTTCATTTTAAGTCCATGCTTCCTTAGGCGGTTGAAAACGTCTTGAATATGCCGAAGATGATCTTCCGGTGTCTCTGAGAATATAAGAATGTCATCCAGGTATGCGATGGCAAACTCCTCTTGTCCTTGAAGAACTATGTTCATTAGCTCTTGAAAGACTGCCGGTGCATTACTCAACCCAAATGGCATCCGGTTGAATTGAAATAGTCCTTTGTGACATGCAAAAGCCGTTTTTTCTTTACTTGAATTTTCTAATTTCACTTGCCAATATCCACTCTTTAAGTCTAGTGCAGTGAAATATTTTGCCTTACCTAGTAAACATAGGATGTCATCAATCAACGGTAGCGGGAATGATACGGGTTTCACTATCTTATTCAAGCTCCTAAAGTCAACGCACATCCGGTCTGATCCGTCCTTTTTCTTCACCACTACTAAGGGAAATGACCAAGGCGATTGTGATCTCTCAATTATCTTTGCGTCCATCATTTCCAGTATGGCCTTGTCAATTATCTGTCTTTTATTTAAGGGTACACGGTAGGGTCTGTTCTTTATTGGGTGGTGATCTCCAGTTTCTATCTTCATTTTAACAGTATCAGTCACTCCAAGGTCACTGTCTTTCTTTGCAAATAAATCATTGTTTTTGCTCACAAGTCTTTTGATTGAGTGTTCAAATCTTCTAGGTACATCAATTTCTTCTTTTGTGTCTTGAGTAGTCTGTATTTCTGAGATTTCCTTCTGTTTTAATGCGGTAATTCGTCCTACTATGTAGCCTCTTGGAATTTTATAATTTTTGTTAGTTTGGTTAACGAAGATCATTGGAACTTTCTTATCCTTCCGAACTATACAAACGGCGTCTTTTAAATATAGTCCTGGGTCTTCCATAATGCAGTTATTGTCTATGCTGTTCACTTCAACCAAGTCATTTTTTTCCAGAGGAAAATTGTTATTTATTTTTCCATAGAATACAGTCACCGTGTTTGGTCTCATAATAAGTTTCTTAGGAGTTCTTACAATAGTTGAGATGTGTAAATCTTCTTTAAGTTCCGCGTATACTTTGCCATCAATACGCATGAGTCCAAGATCAAAGTATAAACGAACATTGTTTTTCTTGAGCCAATCACGGCCGAGAATCATGTTTCGGTTGAGTCCCTTTGTCACATAAAGTTTGTGGTCTAAAGTTAACCCTGAAATCTTAAAGGAAATATTTACATACCCTATCGCAATTAAAGAATTGCCATTTGCTGCTTGTAAAGAGGGGATGTCATTATTAAACAACTTGGGGCGGGGAAATAGATTATCATACATTTTCTTACTAATTAGAGATACGGCTGCACCTGTATCTACCAAAGCTCTAAATTTATTTTTACCTACTTTTAATAAACAGCTACTGGGGTTGTTAGTAAAATTAATTTCATATGTAGGTCTTTGTTTAAAGTTCTTTCTTCGGGCTTCAACGAAGGAAGAACGTCTTAGTTTTCCTGTTTTTGTTTGTCAAAATAAGAGCGCGATTTGAAATTTTGAGACGATCCCCTATTTACTTGGTCGCTAGATTTATATGTTCGGCCTTGACGATTTGATGGTCTGCCCCGATTTTGTTGCGTTCTTTGATACATATGCGAGCCCCAACAATCTGCACGCACATGACCTACTTTACCACAATTCCAACATTCCACAGGCGAACGGGGTCTCTGCTCTATATTATGGACGGGTTTGTTTTGACTGGGTCGTTTATCTATTTGAGGACGGGACCTGACTTGGGATTTATTTTGAGTACAAAATCGAGCCCTATGACCCGTCTGTTTACATTTAAAACACCTACTATTACGCGCATGGTCAATTTCCATTGGTTCTACATGCCTTGTCTCTACTGAGGTAAGATTATCTGCTCTATCCTTTAATAAGGGAAGAGTAGTATCAAAATTTGAAAGAGTTCGTCTGTTGTCATTACTTTGTACAATTTCTGTCATATTTGACCCTCTTATCGCTAGCCTCTGTCTCAGATTTTGTTCTCGCATTGCTATTTGAATTGCGGATTCTAAATCTTTAGGGTTTTCTCGCAAAATTTTCATTCTGAGGTAGTCGAATGTCAACCCGTCACAAAAGATATCTACTAACTGTTGTTGTATCAAAGGGTCTTTTAGTCTGTCATTACTGTAGGCGTCTTCCGCGATTTGCAATAGTCTCTCGGCGAACAACTGAACACTTTCATTTGAATGTTGTCGAGTCTTACGCATTACTGCTAACGCGTGTTGGGGGTCTGTTATTTCTGCAAATCTATTTTTAAGGGATTCCTTAAGATCGTTCCAAGATGGGATTTCTTCAGACGCATCTGTTTCATCTAAATACCTTTTAATATAATCCCCAACTGAACCCTTACTCGTTATGTATGCAAGCATGGGGATCTCATGACCTTGTTTCCCAGACATAACACTGTACTTTTCAACTTCCTTTATCCACTGTTTAAATTTTTGAGCATCTCCCTCAAAAGGAGTTATCACAGAAGATAGGGGCACTGAGAGTGCGGCTGTTATAGCTTTAACTTGACCAATAAAAAATCTTTTTCATCATCCTGATCTGGGACTCGGTGTCGAGTTTCACGAGTTTCATACGGCCTAGCATCATAATATGTTTCAAAAGTATTTTGTTTAATCTGCTCTTTTTCTGGGGATTTTTGACCTGTTTCTTGCCCTTTATTTTCATTGCTCTGACCCAACCCCGCGAATTGTTTTTCTAATTGCTCCATTTGATTTTTAAATTCTTTTTTATCAAACCCATCACCTGTCGCCATATTGGTTGCTTAGACAAAGTTGTTTACTTCGAGATAGCTATAAGAGACATATAGAAATGGTTCTTACCTTACTCTGTATTGAACTTCGCTCAGTCCTGGTCACTGGCACCAAGAAAGTTCATGTAAGCCTTCTGTCTTACAGGATCCTATTGAGGGTCAGCTCAAGCTTATGGATGACAAGTCCAGTATTTCTTTCTCAAGCGGTTTTATTAAGCGTGATCGTATAATTACAATAACATCAGCTAATAGCAGCCCAAATCAGGAGTCTGCACAATCTCATTTCATATGGGTATATATAACATTTTACTTATGATGGACAGTTCTGACTAGTTCGGCCCATTTACGACGATCATGAGTGAACATTTAGTGTTCAAAATTAAGATTAATATTTTATTTCTAAATAAAGTAACAAAACCGTCAAAACTGCCAATCAAAGAGTCTGGATGCAGGATGTGGGTCTCCGAGTCCTGGGTCTCGGAGCCCCCCACCTAGTATGAGGCATCACTTACTCACAATACGTTCATTCATACACGGCATAAAAGGTTACAAAGGTTAATATATAGAATACACAATACATGACTCAATATAGAATACTAGAGCATTCGTTGCAGACACAGAATCGCCAAATAGGTCACATGTTGTTAAACTCTCAATTTGGATATTATTCTGCCCGTATTATGACCTGGTTTCATAACATCATTTAGGAATACTACGCATTGCTACAAGAGTCACAGAGTTCATTCTGTCAATTATCATTAACACCATTCAGTGCGCAACATCTAGGTACACATAAATATCATAGTGACCATTATGTAATGGCAATTCAAGGTCATAGCAGGGCTATCTGTTTACAAGTGTATACAGTTACATGTTTTTTTTCACTTATTACTATATATTTGTAACTACGCATTTTATTTAAATCTTTACCAATATTCTAAAATCACAATAAATAAAACATACACGTTTCTTAAATCATTGAAAACTATTTTTGTACAAAAAGATGAAATAAAAATGTATTTTACTAAACCACATATGTATTGATGCATTGAAAGTAAAAGATATTTATTATATTTAAACGTCTTAGCATGTGAAAGCGGATTTTATGGCTTTGGATGTAATGGAACATGTGGACATTGCCTTGACGTGAACCAATGTTCCAATACCAATGGAACATGCTTAACTGGATGTGATGTTGGTTATAAGGGAGAACTATGTAAAACACGTGAGCTAATATCTACCAAATACATTCTAAATTTAAAGATGTAGTGTTAGGGGAATTAAATGTTTATATCGCTTGGTGCTGATCTATGCATGGCCTGTTTATCGTTCGAAAAACTAAACATTTATATGCCGTGTTTAAAGCTGTTTTATTTAATAAATAGAAAACAATGCATTTGTGTCAATTCTATTTTAAAGCCTGTGGCATCAATTTTTACGGTATACGCTGTACTGAAAAATGTGGACACTGTAGTGATGGCAATCTGTGTGATCATATCAATGGAACATGTGCAACCGGATGCAGTGCTGGGTATCAGGGGGATCTGTGTAAATCACGTGAGTAGATAAACAAACAGGACATATGTCAAAGAATAAATTACATATACATATGCATATACATAATATTTGATCAATCAAATGATTGAAGAATGAATCATTTAGACTGATGTTGATATTAAATTGAATCACAAATCATCTTTTAAGTTCATTATGAAATTATATTATCACAGCTTCTTAGATATAGTGTCAATGTTTCATTCTTGTAAAATGCAGTGTCAATTGCATGCAAATGTTTTCTTTTTTTGTCGGGGAGGGGTGTTATCAGTTTGAATGACTGAAGTTCTAAATCAAACTACAGTTTTATTCAACGTAAATGGAAACACAATTATTGACACAAACTTGTTGTTTTTGTTTAACAGATCAAATTTCAGAAATGAATATAAAAAGAATTTTTAAAACAATTGTTGGAATCAGAGACACAATGTAGAAAATAAATATTGATTTGCGTCAAGTTCCTTTTATTTATGGAAAATATTTTTAAAAGATGATTGATCAAAGGGAGGCACATTAAATACTGGTTAAGCATAAATAAGTTAAAATGTAAGGTGCATATTTTTACATCTTTTTTTTTTAAAGGCAGAATAAAATTATGAACCCTGACATTTTTAAAAAGGGTCAGACACGCGTGTGTGTTCAAATTTGATCGTTATATGGAATTCAAAAAGTGACTAAAATACAATATCACTTTAGTGACTCTCCTTTAGTTTAATTAAAGTTACTCTAATCACTCAAAAAAGGTAAACGTTTTTCATACTTCACTTTTGATATATTTATTCTTTATTAAAAGTTGTAATTTTAGAATTCAATGTAGACAAATTTGACCACAGTACATATAACGTAATAAATTGATCATAAAACAATTATAATAATGTAAAACAAAAACTTTCGTTATAAGGTGTTAGTATTGTTATTTATTTTAGCTTGCAAAAAAGGGTCGTTTGGCATTGACTGTAATGAAACATGTGGACACTGTCGTGACATAAACAAATGCTCCAATGTCCACGGAACTTGCTTAACTGGATGTGCCGATTGTTATGAAGGAAACTTATGCAATGCTCGTAAGTACACAGTTACATGTACAACGAAGCATTCTTATATAAATCACAGCAGGCAACTTAAAAAATAATTGTGACGAAAAAAACCCAATATTACATACATTGTAGGTTTTATTTGTACAATACAAAATATATGAACAGAAGAAGTTTACAAATAGGCATAATTTGTTTATATCATAAAATTAAAAATATGTTATACATGTACAGTAGAAAAGAACTGGGTATCTTTTTATATAGCATCTATATAAGACTATCTAAAAATATTTATTATTTCATAAACAAGGTTGTGTGAGTGGTTCATATGTATAGCATCTATATAAGACTATCTAAAAATATTTATTATTTCATAAACAAGGTTGTGTGAGTGGTTCATATGGCTTTAAATGCATTGAAAACTGTGGACAGTGCCGCGGCATTAATAAATGTCTTCATATAAATGGAACATGCTTAATTGGATGTGATGCCGGTTATCAGGGGTTCTTATGTAAAACTCGTAAGTACACAGTTCAAAAGAAGATGGCAATGTATGGAGTAGTATGAATTATAATGAATGCATGTTTATATAAATCTATCTTAACGTCCAGTCCTATATCATAATGTCTCCTGTACTGTTTAATATAAGTCGACTTGGGGTTATATGGAGTGTTATGATATTTAATTTATTTAGATCCTCGAGATCTTTGTTCCAACATCCCCACACTTGCTTCCTTCTCTATATGGGGAGTAGCCCGTGTCCCAACCTGTATAAAAGAGGAGGCAGAAAGACAGCTGCCAGATGACTACTCTTTTATTAATTTAATATGACATTTTAACAATAGATATCAATATTAATTACAATGAAATTTATCAACATTAATATTTATTACAAAAATCTCTGAAAATAACATATTAGTTGAACCCTCTGAATCTATTAACTTTACTTTTGAGAATGTGCGCAAGAGTTATAATTTATCTTACCTGTATAAAAGAGGAGGCAGAAAGACAGCTTCCAGATGACTACTGGAGAGCCGTGTTTCCCGCACACTTATTTCATACGCACGGACACTGCGCTACAACATTCTCCTCCTAATAAGTAAATGCGATCAAGTGCATACTAATGATCTGACGCACCGTGATCAGTAGAAGCGTTTTATTTAGATTTCTGACCCGGCGTCGACAGGCTCATCACTGGACTTAAGAACACATTTCTCCATGAACATAAATAAACATACGCTATCTATTTAACGCATGTATTTTAACCAATTTCTATAGAATTTCCGTTATGATAAATCACTGAACGAAGTTTACAACGAAATGAATTATATATCCTTAGTGAAACGAGTTATACGATAGAAAAGTTTATAAACAACAAATGATAACTAGTTATACTTGTATATTTATCAGTTACTCATTGTTAATACAATCGCCCATACCAGTTACATGTACATGCATCTTCAAGTATTGACACATCTAAAATCTCCAATAATGACGATGGAATTGTGGATCAAAAGACGTCTGCAGCAGCGAACAAAACTAAAATAACGTACCTATACAAATATCAAATTGAAACCAAATTCCACCATCATGGTTTATACATATAAACATACTCGTTTTAGCTTGCAACAGAGGACAGTACGGTATTGATTGCAGTGAAACTTGTGGTCAATGTCTGGACGTAAACCAATGTTTTAATGTCAATGGACGATGCTTAACAGGATGTGAGGATGGTTACGTTGGGAATCTGTGTAAAACACGTGAGTAATTATAGATGAACATTAATATATAAGCATAAAGTTAAAGACTTTTGTGCTTTTCATGCAGGTCAAGTCATTGGCAGTATATGTTTGACATATATTTTTGATTTTCTAGAAGTTATACTAGATTAATGATAATATAAATAGCAGTATTTCGGCATTAAATCGGGTAATAAATAATGTTAAACACAGCAATCAAACTTTTTCAAAAGCTTGTTGTGATGGATTTTACGGTAATCAATGCAACAACAAATGTGGATACTGCCATGACATCGACCAATGCTCTCCTATAAATGGAACTTGCCTAACCGGTTGTGATGCTGGTTATCAGGGGGGTCGCTGCAAAACTCGTAAGTTGAAATGTAATTAAAGGATTTGTTAACAACACAAATTGTTTTGAATTGTAATTGAAATATACAATCTTAATATCACTTTAATTTGTTTGCCTCATGTTAGCATGCCCAGATGGGTTTTTTGGCAAAGATTGTTCAGAGAAATGCATCGCGACATGCGCTGGGTGCAATACATTCAATGGTTTGTGTGATTCTGGGTGCATATCTGGCTGGAAAGGATATTTCTGCAATCAAGGTATGGTCGGTGTGATAGAATCTTTTATTTTGATATGTATTTTGTTTGGGTTTTTTTACAGGCGTTATCATCCAATGTAAACCATTTGTCACAACGTCAAAGAGTAGTTGAGTTTAAAAAAAGTAGTTAACACGTGAAATATATATAATCTATATATATCGAGAAAATGGTATGAATTGTGTTGAAAAGAACGCCTCAAACACACATTCTTAGCTTATAAAAGAAGGAGTGGGATTTCTAAGCCCATTGACAGAAGGTATTGTTTTTTTTATATTTATGATTTGTTAAGTACTAGAATATATTTTCGAACAACCTAAGTCCAAAAACCTATAGTTTTAAGGGGAATTTATAGTAAGTCGTGCATTTTGTTATGGAAACTGCGTTAAATACCTTGTTATTTTCTTTCAACATTCGTACCATGTTGTAACTTCATTTTTAAGATCGCTGCTAATTTCCAAATGCTTAAGAATATTTACAATGTAGTTGACCTCTGTTACATAGTCAATCATGTAACATAGCTTCGGTAGTATGAGGGAGTTGATACATTTCTTTATAATACATTTGGATTGTTTCTATGTTTAAAGTTACTATTTAAAACGGATATTTTTAACATATAAAACATGATTTTTGTTTTTTTTTAGTGACATGATTATATGATAAAATTTCGAATAGCAAAAAAATCATTTCGTAGGACAGCTGCGAAATTTACACCAACTATATTATACGTAAACACAATATGTTTGGAAAACATGCTGCAATTGACACCATCGATTACTGCGTGATAATTTTCGCAGAACCGGCAAGCGGCGTGCTATCTTTGAACAAAGTTGCGGCAAAAAAGACACACACTATTATATTATCATAATACGAACTGTGCAAGTATCTCAAAGTAAGAATTAAGAATTGTCTTACTCTCTTTAGGTGGGTTACAGTAAAAAATAATTCAAATGGAATTTGATGTTGGTTCACATGTAAATAATGCGATGCATAACTATTTCTAAATAATATTCTTTTTTCATTATGTTCATGGTCGAATTCAGTCTTATAGGTTTTTGCCTTTTTTGATATCAGTTTAACTTTACCTTTTAAATACTCTTTTCTTGTAAAACTCTGAATCGAATATTTATATCAAAACAAATAACGTTTCTGGAAAATCTAATGACAATGATTGTAGCAACTGCAATCAATTTGTATATTGCTTGCTAAATTGAAAAGAAAACTGGTAGATTCACTAAAACCTTATCCAAAGAAGATGGGAAAACATTAGACAAACCTGCAATTCCGTCATTTGTAAGGTGGCTGAAAGGTTAATGTAACAGATATGCAATTCCAAATGTCCTACATTTACATATATTTTCATTGATGTTACATTAAGTTGTTATGAATCTCTAAACCATGTAATGTGAACACAAATTTACAGACATTGTTTTAAGTATGCTTAGTTTTATTATGTATTCTAATAGTTTTACGTTTTCCTTTTAACATAACTGTATCCATTTAGACCATATGTGTTATAAGTACTTTATCAGCATTCATTTTAGTTAAAAGTATACTGTGTATTCCCTATTGGAGTTTACTTCTGGTCTTGTTCGTCTTGATGCGTGTGCTATTGCTTGGGAGGAATGTAAATCTCCTTTTGGTATGTATGTAAAGGAGCGTAAGCAATCATTTTTGTTATTCGGTCGGATTAAACTGACGCCAAAAAAGTAAGTATTGGAAAAAATGTAATCTAATAAATGCAAATTTACAATCAATAACTATCTTACGTGAAAAAGTTTAAATACATTTATGCTTTATTTGTTGCTCCTTGCTTTTCCTTTGTTTTGTTTTTTTCTTGCAGAATATTAAGTAAGAAGACCTAGGTAGGAGCTCGTTTCCAGATATATCGTAAACATACACTGAAGTGGCGCCTGTGCATACCTAAACATTGAAACAACTGAGACGAGCAATAACTTTGTGTTATTGAGAAGTTTTGTTTGTATATTGACAAAATATTATGCTAAAGCAAATGTTTACCAAACCAACGTTACATCCAGCATTTTTTTCTAATTCCCTGTATTTGTGATAAACCGATTATTTGTATCTATTCATAATTAGAATGGCATTTATATAATTTATATTAAAAACCCAATTGTTGTTTAGCCTTTATTTGTTAGTAAATTAGGCAAAATCAAATTATGTTCCCATATTTCTTTTTTTGTCAATAATAATGTCTAAATCATTACGTTTTAACCAGCGGTGATAAAGAAGACCCTATTATAAATGTAATTTTTAGACAGCTGGTTATATAAGATGAGCATTATTGTGGTTCCAAACACAAAGATACTCGTAAACTTACTGATAATTAAGCTGTTTCATTTTTGTTCGAGAACGATATTGTTTACTTAGGTTAACAAAATACACCGATTATAATCAAAATCAATTAGGTTTAGGAGATATGAAATAACAGGAAATCTACGACAGTATATTGACTAACAGGTTAAGGAGAAGTTATTTTTGTTTTCTTTCAATTTTTGTTACTGTTATACTCGCACGGATCTTCAAAATCTTCCAACAAAGTTAGTTACAAATGAAAAAAACACTATATGTCTCATACATGTTTTCTGTATTTTACGCAACAAGACAACTTTGAAGAAATCTTAATACTACGCAATTAATAACGGATAATGTAAAGCACGATATTAAACATTCACAATGTTAACCCTTTTTATCTACATATGTACCAATGGGCAGAAATGATGGATTTTTACATTAAAACATTTTAGTGTGGTCAAAGTGAACGGCAAGTTTAAATTCTGTACAAGAACTTTTTACTCTTTAGAGTTAACTTTTTACAATGTCCTTGATCAAGTACCAAAAGAAAAGTCTTGACATTACCGTAAACATATAACAAATTTTACATTCCCACACCGGTAAATGCTATTTTTAAAAACAAATTTATTAATATTAAAGCGATTTAGTTGTTCTGTACCAGTTACCGGCTAAGCCCTACCATCGGCTAATAGTTCGGGTTCATAGCACGCGACCATCTGAGGGGTTTTATTGACCAAGTTGTCTTTTTCAAATACAGAAAAGTAAGTTTGCTTGCAAATTTTCCTGAATATATTTTTAACAGGAGCTAAAACGATATTTTTTTTAACAGCTGATTTACATCTTTGCATTTTCAGTAGGGGGAAAGGAGTTAGAAGTTAAACATTATATATTGATACGACGTTATTATATTCCTTCTTTGATTTGACATATAATATCAATACATATAACAGCTATAAAAAAAAATCATAGTGCAGTTAAACGTCTCATTGCACAGTTATGTATAGAACGTTTTAGATAATGGGTATTACCGTATGATAACAAACGAATACTTCCATAATATAAGTTATGTTTTTGTATTAGAACCTTTACGACATTTAGGCTGACACCACAAAGGGCATAATTCAAATTACATTTTGCTTAGTATGAAAATTCATGTGTAGTGAGACATCCCTAGGAAGCCGATAACTGGTATTGTACTTATATTTTCATAAACACCTCGGGAAATTCGGAGCGTGCTAAAATGCTTACAAAACATTATGGTCCTAAATAATGATATTAGCTGATCGAAAATAAGAACTTTACAATATAAAGTATGTCAAGTTTTGTGCAAACATATATAAGACTAGAGACGAGCTCGTTGCAAGCAACGATTAGGTCTTCCGTCGTAGCTGCGTCATACTTGTGACGTAATACAAAAATTGATACCTGACCATGGTGCAATATTAGATGTGTAAACACTGTGTAAAAGAAACAAAGTACATGTATATAAGCAAATACAGATCTTTCAAAGTTGTCTGAAGTTTGATTCGCAGCATGTTGTTTTTTTGCATGTGCATTTTATTTTGAGAAACTTATCTAATCATCATAATTGACTCAATATACACAGAATATGGACGACGATTATAATCACACAGTGGGTATGCCCGGTATGAACGTTAAAAGACCAAACATTTTACTCGCATTTTTAATCAAAAGCAAGGGCCAATGAATCTTTTAGAATGTATGCGGAGATCCTCGAAATTTTACAGGGGGTTCTGAAGAATAATTTTGTTTTTTGAGGGGGGGGGGGGAGGGGCACGCGCGGATAAGAACAATTTTCCTGGGGTGGGGGTTGAGTGTCTGACGGTTATTTGAGTTTGCCTGGGGATGTCCGAGGCATATTTTTGTAATTGTATATTGTACATGTAATGGAAAGAAATTTTGCGGGGGTTAGGGTTGGATCTGGAACCCTCACCCTACTCTTCTAGATTCGCGCATGGGGAAGACCGATGCCGGTAATTTAACGGTAATTTTAACCCTTTTTATTTAATTAATCATTTTCAAAATTATCGGAATTCCAATTTTACCTTTAAACGCAGTTAAAACTTAAAATACGAACCATTTAGTCTCGGTGAGTATTCGGCCAACATGCGTCCGCGTACGAAAGAAATGGCAACATTCAAGAAATTTGGATGGACGATCTGGGTCCTAGGTCGTCCATCCGATTCTTTTTCAGCCTAAGAGCTACAGAACTGCACTTTGAATGTCAAACTGATTATGTCAATTTATTTTGTCTCAAATAATAAGTTTTTTTTTAACAATAAAGATTTACCTTAAAAACAAAAGGAATCGGGCACAATTTTCAATGTTAGCATTTTACAATTTAAAGGTCTAATAAAATTTTGAATGAAGTTTCAAGATACTACTCTTCGTTGTTTTATACGAAATATTGCATGGAAAAAAGATTTACATCGCATATATATTGTAGAACTAATTATTTCTCTTTTTTATTTACATCAAAATAAATCCAAGAAAAAATCTAAATATTTTTTTTCCTTTATATGTGTTAATGAAAACGTTGGTCAGCAAGGGCCGGTTTTATGTCGTGCAAGCACCTACTTAATAGATACTTAATATGACTTAACTTATAAGCATTCAAATGCATTTTGCGTGCTATTTTAAGGAAAGTTCGAAATATTCTAGCTCCAAAACGAGCCTGGTAATGTACTCTAAATTTTTTGGAATTAACAGGTTTAAATGTTAATAAATAAGGAATGAAATATCAAGGAAAATTATATAAAATTGAGGAACGTCTCGTCTGTCCTTAATTAAAATAATATAAATAGACATCATAAATCCCATATCAAACGACATATAACAACTTGAATCTGCACGTCTTTTAATGAATTTATGAACAGCGGGAAATTCTAAGGTAATGTTAGCTGCAAGTCTGTACAGCCCTTGTATGAAAAATTTCGGATGGTACTCAATTTTTCCAGACGGAGAGCTACATATATGCAGCTAAGGTAACTAATAATGCTTCCGATGAAATACTTTGTTTAGTAATGCAAGGTTTTAAGAGAGCAATACTTATTTGTTTAAAAAATAACACCCTAATACTTCGCATTTTATTCGCTGTTTGTAGAACACGCAGAACCAGTATCAGTTCGATCCCTACCGTATGTACTTTGTTCGAATTTAATAGCCCTTGCATTGCATTGCTTTGCATGTACAAAATATCTTTTAAAAATTCAACACTGAAAGTGTTTATCTATATGGTTATTAATCTATATGTACATGTACACATAGCGTTCACACGTGATTCAAAATACCCAAAACGGAAAAATTCACTTATTGAGTCTACATTTTATAGAACTTGCAAAAAATACATTGCGGGTCTGAATGTTTGTTAATGTGTCAATCTATCAATATACAGTTTGTTAATTTTTTTCGATTGCTAAGGCTACATCGTTTTTGATGAACATTGAACAACCTTTTTATCCATGCCATTATTTCCACGGAAGATAGCGAGTAGAATTATAAAGCACAATTTATTTAATTATCTCTTTAATATTGTGTACTAGTATGTAATAAATAATTTATAAATTGCTGCCGAAGGTTGTTTGGTATGCATTTAGATGCATTGCAAGTAAAAAACGTGAAACGCGGGGCAAGTCATAATTAATATCCCTAATAACCGTTACTTAAAAATAGCGACTTTGGATTCAAATATTATCGTATACGAATATTAAGTTCACTTTTTAAAATCATCTCCACGATGATAATATTATATCCATCGGAAATCAGTATTTTGTTTTGCTTTAAAAGAAATGTTCTATCGGGAGCAATCCCGCGTTCGTTTAAATTGCCAGCGTACATTTGTCATGTCAGTAATTCACATTGTGCTTTATATGACGGCCGTGTATACGTACTGTAGAAAAGTTGAGTTTAATTACCATGCATTCGAACCATTTTATTAACACATCTCCCAGTACTGAAACAATTCAAAATGTCTCTGTTACAGTAACACAGTGTGGCGTTAAACATGTGTACGTCCAGCTCTACAAACATATGCACTGTCGTCAAGGCGACGGCCTGAATACAGCTAGCGACTCTTCTATCGATCAGTTACCTGAGTCTCGTAATGCATCTAAATATAGAAAGGGGCACAGTTATGAAACAAACAACAAAAATAAGGTCAAAGACGTTCATCTTTATGAAATGAATATGTACATATGAATAAAAACATTTGGGAATTTTATGTAGAATTATTTTTGCGCGCTGCATGTATCAGTTAGTGCATTACAAAAAGCCCTTTCATAGCCTCCTAAACGTGCGCACCCCCACAAAAATGGACCGAACTGACAACAATTGTTTCTGCAAATACTGGCTATAAATTACGAAAACATTAAATTGAATACCACGGAAGGATTCAAAATTAATTTCTTTACAACTTTGCTTCAATAATGCATTAGAAATTTTTATTCCTTTACAAGTTATTGACAAGAAACTTTTGACGCATCTAACTCCCTAATTATAGGGGCCAGCCCCTTTTTCTGTATACCGAATGAAAGGTCTTGGTAAGACCAAGATCTTTTAAATTACATGTTATAACAAATTTTTATCAGGTAGAAAACTAACACGGAAAATACGCGAATTTTTTTGAATTTTTTTCGTACCTTTGTTTCAACATCTATACCACCCCTTTTATTTGCATTTAAATAATAAATAAAATATATCTCGCACAAATTCAATGCTTCCAAACCAGCCCATCTTTGAGACTCTGCCAGTCATCGTTATAGCTAATCCCCCCTGGACAAAAGAAGTCGTTAAATTTTACTAAAAGGGGAATAACTCAAAACCGGATGGGGATTTTCCTCAACTAAAATATGCAACGACAACATCACGCGGCATGTTATCAGTCCTGAAAATTTCAAAACAATCGGTGAACAAACGAGCGAGATATTAAGGATCAAAGTTGGCGTCTAGAAGAAAAAAAAAATAATAAGAAATTTGAAAATTTTTCAGAATAATAGTAAAAGTTGGAAACGGAAGACCTTAAAAATGCAAAAATAAAACGTTTATATTTAGCCTATATCTAGTGCAGTATTAGCATTGTTAAAATCAATATTTCGTGGAAATTAGGAGTTAACAATTGGAGATTAGGACACATCACTTTTTGAGAAAGTCAATATTGAGGTTTCTTATAAGCTTAATTTGAATTTATGAAAAACGCACAATCTATTTTGAGCATATGTGTTTATAAAAACACGTTTTTCCATCAAATCGTTAAAAAACAACAGCGGTAAATATGCTCTTTAGTTACAATAACATATTTTGAGCTGTCTTGAAAGCAACCGAAGTTCTATTTCCACAATTCAAAATAAAAAAATATCAACTCTCAAGCAGAGCGCCTTTTAGTGCTTTGGATAATGGAACAAAAAGTATTTTAAAAATTTGGTAACTGATATAAAATGTATTTCTTGAAAATGAGAAAGTTGCTTACAATCTTACTTGTTGAAATATCCCGCATACATGAAAGTGTCCTCCATACATGTACCTGAATAAATACATGCACTTGCACAGAGTTGGCATAATTTTATGAGGTATTTATGATGTATTAAATTTATATCTAGTTTACATTCCTGCAATGTGTGCTACTTTTTTGCAAACACGGTAATTTGTATTAGTGGTTGCTAAATTGACTTTATAACATCATACCTGCCGACAGAGGAATATACTAATAAAGGCGTTCACCACTTATTGATTGAGTTTGTGCAATTACTTAATATACTACCCATGTCAATGTTTATTTTGTATTGGTAATGTAACAGCTGGTCAAAGTAGACATTGAATATATACCGGTTTGTAGAAATTTGTGAAAACAATGCACTAATATGCGGAATATCATTTCTTATCGTCTTCTGTACCCCAACTCAACAGACCAACCCGAAACCGAACCCAACTGTTTTCATACAACAACAAAAAACAAAAAAAAAGAAACAAAAAAAAAACGAACTTTCGATTAAATTTACAACACAATGCTTGACACTATTTTATAGAACTTATTTGTTTGTTAGAAACAATAAAAGGAAAGGTCCAAAAAATGGACGATATTTTTACTGACTACATACTTTCCTCGTTTATTCAATACACGAACCCGATCATAAAAAAATTGGAATATGAAAAAAAATAATTTTATCGAAAATATGTCAACCAGACCCTACAAAAGTGTAAACTTAATCCATAGTTTGACCTTTTGAAGCTGTTCAGCAATTTTTCATAGTATTCCGCAAACGCATAAATAAAAGAAAGTGTGGAAAACTGAAGTGAGACAGATAGACGGACGGACTGACGGGCGCAGAGGAAAGCTATAGTCTCCTCCGGTGAAAACCGGTAGGGGGCTAGTTATAGAACCTAATTATCAGTCTAAATTATAAACCAAAAACTACAAAATAGCTTGGTTATTTACAGTTATTTAATACAACACAATGAATTATTTCTTTAGAAAATGTCTGATATTAATGTTTTTTTGAAATCACGTAAAAAGGTTATTCAGGTTATGAATTAATTTTACAAAATTGATAATACACGTTAGAGGCCAAGTGTCGGCTATCGATAATCACGAAATATATTATTTTAGAGTAGCATGCAATTTGTACGAAAGAACAGCCTCTTGTATTTGTTTTTACTTTTAAGTTATTGGCTACGTAAAATGAACCAATGAACTGGAATGTACACATTGTAAAAAAGGAAATTATTGATTAATACGTAAAATTAACCAGTGAATTAGTATGTAAACATTGTAAAAAAATAATTGATTAAAACAGTATATATAAAACACACGAAGAGAACACAATTTAATATTGTACATGTATAATGTAAGATACACCGTACGATATCAACATGAAGCAGCTTCTCTGTATGATAATTTTCCTAGGTAACCAGTGCTATACTTATTGCACTATAACTTGCAAGGATCCGAATGGAAAGGATGTTGATTGGTAAGACTGTATCACGTTTTGTATGAAAAAAACCCCATTTCTGTTGTTTTTCCGTGGTTTTGGTATATATATATAATGAATTAATTTCTTTTTTCTGCAATATGGAGTAAAGATAATGTCAGCTTATTCTTTGATCAAAATATTAAAACACAAATGGAAGTTTTAAAAAAAATGTGTTCGACAATGTTAAATTTCTTATATTTAACATAGTACGTAGATGACAATATTCCTTGCAGCAGCCAATATAATTTACATGAATCTTTTCGTGAAAAAAACCTTCAGAAAGTTTTTAAAGTGTCACAAATTTTTGGCTAGTAAATGTTTAATGAGATATACTTCTATTTTGCCAAAGTCAACATATTTCACTGATGTAAGTTCATTTAACTATTTATTAATCAATGGATTCACATTGCAGACCCAATATTTTACGATATGGTGTAACATCAACTAATTGTTATACTATTTTAAAAAAAAATCCTATAACTATATTGAGTAGGCACAGATATATTTCTTAGAAAAATAACATTTTCCAATTTTCAATTTGAAAGTCAGTTTCACTTTATAAATTAAACAAATGCCATACGTAAAAGTAATGAAATAATATTGAGTCGTAATGTTAAATAACATACCTGTCTTTACTTATTTCATTTATATTAGGTTCATCGTTTACAAAGTCCCAAAGTTAACAAATGCCAGGAAGTATCCTGTTTTGACGACATGAACTGAGTTTTTCTACATGGATACAACTTCACCAAAATTTAACTATAAAACCACAGACATCATGAGCAGTACTCAAAACCCCGTGTACGAGACACTAAAAGCTTTGTACACAAACGTGAGTGTATATATACGTAGTTCCTACGTAGTATACGTAAGATTATATTCCTGTTCGTCCTTGATTGGAAAAAAAACTACACATATGGCTTCATAAGATATACTATATGTCTTCCAAAAAGTGTTAACAGGGTTGTCTGTAAAACGGCATTGCTCTAGTTACATTCACGTTTCAAAAGAAAAGACAAATATTCAATGAATTTTAGTAAAAATTAAAACATTTCAACATCAGGTTAATGATCATCGCGTAGCGACAGTACATATTGACAATACATGCATAATGCATTTTAGAAATTTGAAATTGGCGAAACGTTGGTAGCATCCGAATCTTTATCAGACAGATATCACATACTCGTTAAATGTTAAGTTAACATACATGTTTAATAACTAACATGCAAACAAAACAATAAATGTCCACACGTTAAAACGAAATTTAGGTCTAATTACAATTAGAGTGAATACTATTTGAGGAGATGTGGTGTCCTTAAACTGTATTTGTTTATTGCTTTTAGTCTCCAGATGTCCAGACATATGCCATGTATAACGATCAACCCCCAGATAATTCAGCAGGGAGTAACTATGCTCACTCAAAAGGTAAGTTGTATGGCATTTTGATGTATTAGTGTGACTCTCAGACCGTTTGAACTACTGGCGCCAGTTTGTAATTTTCCTGAGTAGAGTTTAAGGTTTCCCAGGCTAGATTGGCATAATCTTCGCTCTTTATCCCGTTAAGACATGGTGTCGAACAAAAACAAGAAACTGACTTGTTAACTACTGCCTGTGTAAAAAGTCTCTGGGTTGATCTTCGAGTGCAGTTATCATTCAAAAGGAATTATCGTAATGATAAAACGAGCTTAAATACTGGCGCCTTATGGCTCAGTTGAAATAGAAACTAAACTAAGTGTTAAGGGTTTCAGAACCGATCTTTGGTCTGGTCATTTATATTTTCTCTCATTCCGTCATATTGATAACTTGTTCACAGCTAAAGCAATTAATTTTGCCTTTGTTGTTCATAATTTGATTCATTTAAGTAGCAATCATTTTCGTAATAATTGAGAAAGGGTTTGTTTTTGACTGACGCTACACTAGATCAGATGGACATGGACGCGTATCTTATGCCTATTCATCTGATTTGTTCAGGGGTTCACAGTTTTAACAATTTATAATTTGAGTTAGCCGAAGATGGTCGCAAAGTAATCTCACAAGTTGTATTATGATTTTTGAGAAGAAATTGTTTAAACAGTGTCACTATATATTGCTATCTTAAAGGTTCAACTCATCATTGGACCCACGTAATTGCACTGGGTCATACCTTGAACAATTTATAATCTAAAATATCTAAACTATTTTTACACAATAATAGTCTCATAAATTGTGGAATTGAAGAACATAAGCAGTAGATTTTAAACAAATTACTTATATATCTTTCTGTTAAATTTTGAACCCCTCCAGAGGCCAAGCTATGTTATAGGTGCCACTTTTTACAATTTAGAATCATTGCTTATTATACAAGCTTTGATGTGAATATTTGTATTTCTGGTGCAGGGATTTCCCAAAAGAAGTTTTTAAAAGTCACCTACTCTATATTCACTATTTCACTGCTCCTTAAAGGGGTATGGTCACGATTTTGGTCAAAAATTATTTTTTTCACTTTTAATGTTTACAGTGCTTCAGTACAGCATATTTAATAGGCAACCAACATTTGATTGTCATTCGTTGAGATACAAGCGAGTATCATAGTTTAACATTCTTTGCTATGTATTTGTTAACATTTTTTATGTTGAAATAAAAACTCCAATTTTATACTAAAAATGGATGTGTTAAACATTAAGAAACATTTATTTATGTCTTAAAATGATTAGAAAGAAATAATAAGTTTGAAAAAGATTTTTACTTGTAAATTGAACATATGTTAACAAAACAAGACACGAGCCTTGTTTAGTTGACAAAGAATTGTGAGCTCTGTATCTTCCTTACAACTTACCGACTGACTCTCAAATTTCATTTGACCAGTAAAAATGCATTCCTTAGGCATTGTAACTAATAAAAACAAAAAAAAAGAATATGACCAAAATCGTGACCATGCCCCTTTAAACACAAAGAGATGGCTTTTTTAAACCATTCAGAATTAAACCTTGGTCAAATTTGACTCAGTGCATCTTCGATAGCCAAGGGTTTTGGGTCCTCTCCGCTCGCCCGTAACCCCACGGCAGATCTCATCACGAATATTCGGTGACAAACTCCGTTTTATGATTGGCTGTAGCTGCGACTCACTGATCCAATCGCAGCGTTGTAAAAAGCGCTTATAAATGAAGACGTTGAGGCAAAGGTGCTCGAGTACAGTGCCTCGTTAAGTATGGTCTTATCAGATCACTTTAAAATCCCGATACATTCTACTGCCTGGGATTGAAAAGAGAATTATAAACTTGTCAAGGCTCGCGTGAGGTATGGGAGGTAAACATGGCGAGTGTAAAAGTTGCCTATCCCGTCAGCATATACGTTCCTGATTGTGGTTATTGCTTTTTAAGGTTCAATGAGCTGTATTTCATTTCATTTCTTTTGTCCACAATAACAATGACAACGATGCGTTGCTTTATGGCTTGAATGCTTTAATAAAACGGCGACTTTTTATTCCCGGTACACGTCCCTACAAACACAATTAATAAAATATGCTTTGTCTTCTCTATGTTTTATCGCCATTCCTATATTAAAGCATCGTTAATTTTAATTTGATTCTCTCTTGTGAACATGTTTCCAAGTTGTATTTATAATGTAGCTGTATATTACACGTTGAATCATTCGGTTAAAATGGTAAATATTTACAACGGGGCGCAACTCAAGTTGCTCGCTAGATAGCGCCACCGCACCGCCAAGCTTTCGTAATGAGATTTGCCAAGGGTTAATGTGGAGCGAAACCCTTGGCTAGCCAAAAGTAAAAAAAAACTTTAACAGACAGTCGGACGAACATACAGACATACAGAACAAAAAGTTTACTTGAACCTTCGGTTCAGGCGAGCTAAAAAACGGGCCATTTTTTAAACCTTAACTGATTTCATTTAAAAGATGTATATTTAACCCTCCCTTCGAAATGCACGACTGGGTGAACAAGAAGAAAAAACCCAACAAATATAAACCAATGCAAAAAAAACAGTTGTATATTTTTAAATGACCCAGATATGGTAAAATAAAATCTGCAAACAAATATTCGATGAACTATTAACGCATTCAAGTGATAAGCATATAATAGAGATAGCGATTTTTAATGAATGTAATATTCTAATTAATCAGTTGTTGTCTTTGATCTTTAATACATTTAATGTAATTCAGGTTCACTAGCGTTTGATAGGACCGAAGGCTTCTGGATGGTTTCGAGTGTACCAAGATTTCCTGCGAAGAAATCTAAGAGATATAACTATTCAGATAATCAAACAAGATATGGGCAGACGATATTATGTGTCACTGTCAGAAAGGCAGTTGAAAATGATCTAAGTAAACATAGTTACAATATTTCGAGATGTATTTTTGATAAGCCGATTTCTGGAAAATTCTTTTTTACTCAATATTGTTTTTTTTTGTTTCTTGTAGAAAACATATTTGGAACAACACATCCGTACATATATGACAGAACTAACTTCGACGTCAATACTTTGAACAGACCAAGTACTAGTCATGTTGGTTTGAAATCTCGTGGACATGTTCAGTTGAAAGTACTTGCAAAGTCAGCGACATTTAAGGAAGGTGAAGCCTTGAAATGCCTTTTTGAAAACAAATAACTTGTATTTAATATTTAACATTTGCATTTGCAAATTTAATCTGAAAAAAATATTTATTGTAGACATTTATGAGAAATGGATAGCACCAGAACTGAAAGATAATTTTTTAGCTCGGACATGGAGACCAAACCCTAAAAACACCCCTCCACCAGTATGACTTATTAAATTTTTGCACAACTGAACACAATAATTGACATAAATAATGTTATCTCATAATAGTAAAATATGAGAATTCATGATAGGTTGTTTTTATACCCCCGCTCTGAAGGAGAAGGGGGTCTACTGTGTTACCCTTGTTTGTCTGTCTGTCTGTCCGTAACAAACATTCCGGCGCATTTTTCTTAGCAAATATTCCTTACATATGCTTGAAAATAAAAAAAAAAGATATTTTTAAGGTATGCCATAATGTGGGGTAGACTGAGTTTTTTTGTAAAAATTGAACCATTGTACATTGTTTAGCCTAAAACAAATTTCTGTCAAAGATTTATTGCAGATGTTTGAAATCCTAACACACTATTTGAATAGAAACGTTATATCGTTGGATATATTTTTCATATCAACTGGACGTCAACTTTCTTTATTAATAGCGACATTTAAAATTGTTAGCCTCAAACGCTGTAGATTTAGACCTCTTGTTAAACAGGTTGTGTAAATTGTCAAAGAAATATTTTCGTCCCAACCGGATGCGAACTTCCTGTTAAATGCCCACCTTGCTGTTATGCATGTTCACATCAGAGCGGGGATATTGCTAATGAACATTGGCTTACATATATCTAGTTAACTGTGATAAGAATTAACCTTTTGACATTAAATACTTTTGTTTAAAGTTAATTTTTAAATAACACGATATAAAACAATGTACACGAAATTGATTTATTACATACCTTATAATAAATACAGATGTTTTTGCATATGTGATACAGATAGCATCACAAAACTCGTATCAGCCCTAGGGCTGATACTGATCCCTATCACACTCCTTGCGGAACTCCCTGCCTTCTTTCGTTTTGGCATTCGTGCATGTTAATAAAGGAACAACAAAACATGTGTTACAGTTAATACAGTCTACATTTTTAATTGAAGTTTAAAACTACAAATGATTTCAAGCAGGTAATTTGAAAACCTGGAAAATTCTTGTTCTCTAGGTACATGATTGTTAAAACACTAAGATCTCATATTTTATATATTTAATACATACACAGACTACTTTCACTGATATCTAACACCAATTTGTCAAGTTGATTTTCTTTTAATTTTATTATTGGGTATGTAATAAGTATAGTTATAGATACCATTATATAAATAGTGCCTGTTTGGGAGAATAACAGTTGAAATTGACACCCCGAGAAAACCATTGTCAACCGATGCGAAGCGGAGGTACAATGGTTTTCGAGGGGTGTCAATTTCAACTGTTATCCTCCCAAACAGGCACTATTTATTTTGTTATACTGAATGTCTTAATTTTTAAGAAAAATTTTACTGCTTTTATATAGGAATAACGTGAATTCTACAGCGAACCGTACTCGCATAATTTTCGCGCATGTAACACTTTTTAATGTTACCCGTTGCTAAGTGCGTTGCTAACGCTGAGGGTAATAGAAAGGATTATGAACTGCGTCTTAACCAATCAGATTTCAGTATTTAACATGAAAGTATAACAATTACCAATATCATATCCTGTATTAGCCCTCGACCAATATCATCCCTCTGATATTGGAGTCTAGGGCTGATACTGGTTGTGATATGGAAAAGAGTATGTATTATTCTCTATATAATAATCCATAAACTGTATAACCTTATAGCAGTTTTATAATATATTTTAATTCTGTTGTAGGTAATAAACGTCAAAGAGGTTTGTTTTAACAATAACATCACGTTCTCAGACGGAGTTGACCATTCTAAGTGGGCGGTAGCTAAACAGTCGCCTTGGATTTGTATCGGGGATTTAAATAGAGAAGTAAGTGTTGAAAACACATTAAAATCATATACAAAGTTACAATATCTTGTACAATGTTTTCTTACATTGTGGTTTGCTTGTTATTTCTTTATTTTCAAATATTTTTGGGCGAATATTATTCATCATTTCTATTGGTATCTAAAACATTAAAACATTAAAACTAATTAATTGAATTATATCAATTATATTGTAATTTGAAGAAACAAAACCATAAGACAAAAGAGAAGTCCATAAGTATATATTTGATAAGACTGATATTTACCATCTAATGGATTTAAAAAATTGCAGATATCGTCATCACCTAAGACCTGAGAGAGAGAGAGAGAGAGAGAGAGAGAGAGAGAGAGAGAGAGAGAGAGAGAGAGAGAGAGAGAGACTCAATAAAGACATACTGTCTATCCACCAAAAATAATGGTTTTTTGACAAAGCCATTTCAACAAACACATAAGTAGTTAAGTAGTACTGTAAAAACTTTGCTATATAAGTAATGTCTAATTTATTAATTTAAGAGCCCCATTGGATAACAAGCCTTAAAGCTGTCATGGGTTATCCTGGCATGATATTTATGTTTCTAATAAGTTTATCTACAAAATTTCAATTATTCATTATTGGATCATAGTGGTATATTGTAAAAGGGCTACTTTTAGCGGTTGTTTTTTTTCTCTCCGTTATTTTGCGGGTATGAAAAATGATAATCATACCTACCGGTTGTGTTCTCAAATGATGTCAGTACGGTAGTCTGTAGTATGTATTCGGTTATTACCCGCTTTAAACTCGTAATGTCTTTTAGTTCAATTTTCTTTTGATAGAATCATTTGAAATATTCATACCTATTATACAAAACTTATATTCTATTCTACCTCACATATCTTTCAAACTTCACACTCAATAAGCAGTATATATCATCCAACATTATTTATTTTTCATGTTACACGTATCGATCTGCATGTGTAGATGATTTATTTCAAATGCTTGTATCAAATTCACGAACCTCATTTAAAACAACAACAGTGGTCAATGTGTACCAGACATTTTTCGGTACACATTGACCATGCGAAACTACCTACCACTAGAATCCACAGGTGGCTGATTACGAAATGATACATTATCACCCTCATTACACAGACTACTGGGGTGTGCTGGGGTAATACTAAATATGTTTTAGTTTATTTTTGCGGTCTAATTTAATCGCAGAATTGGAAACGCTGAATAAAACTTTATACCTTTAAGTATCCAAAACACAAAAGTTCAAAGCCTTAGAAAATACCTGTCCTACGGTTATAAGTGAGTATTGTATTCATTGAAAGGGTTAGTAAACGATGACTTGGCATTCTTTCGTAAAATGCAAATTTGTTATACGATAGAACAAGTAAACAAAACTATATAGATAACATTTAAACCTTTAATAAAGAGAAACAAATATGTATCCGCATGATACATATAGATGACACTGTAAATCAACTTTTATTCGCTTTAGAGAAGTTTTAAAGGAGTCCGCAAGCGTTTCTTTGTCGTTAAAATTTATTACTATATGTCTATTCTTGATGCACGTTTGTTGTAACATTACACGTCTGTATAGGTGCTGTAAACGTATTATGTTTAGCTTTTACAATATTAGGAAAAAAAATAAATAAATAAACAAGTTAGCGTGGGTTATAATTATTATATTTCTGAATGTGCGCATTAGAATTCATATATGGAAGGCATTTAGCGATGTACTTTAAAAAGCGGAGGCCGCCAAATACGCTAACAAGAATACACGACCACGTGTAATACGTTGACAGTAAATGTCACAAAGAGAAAACGTTGTAAACTAATTTTTTCTCAGTTTTTTCCTGGTGAATTGCAAAATAAAATTAACACAAAATGTCGATTTACAGTAGATAACATCAAACCGCGCCTTTTTGAATCTTTTATTTACAACAGGAAGCACAAAAAAAGAGAGGAGGGTTGTCTGTTTGTCTAAAGGATGCAATAGCTGCCAAAGAATTTCGAGATCTTCACGACAGATGTATTAACTCCATGATAAAAACTGCCAACGCAAAATTACCAAAGCGACCAAAACCACCCAAAAGACCAGTATTGGGCGTAAAAAAGAAGCCTTTGAAAAAACAAAAAGGACGAAAAAGACCAATATTAGCCAAGAATAATCGCGGTTGATATAAAACTGTAAAAAAGTGTTAAATATTAAAGGTTTATCGAAATCAATATTTACAATTTTATGTTTAATCACATCTAATAAAAACAGGAGTTTCAAGGACGACGGACCCAATTTCATTTGCGCAGATATATCGCACAGCTTAAAAGGTCTTTTGATTGTTGCATGACGTCATTAAAAGCACTTCGGAATTTTTTTACCATGATCAGTTATAATATTAGTGTTTTTTGATGCATGGTTTTACCAATATTTCTTGATTTATACTTGTGTTTAAAATTGGTTTAAAATACGAGGGTTGTCCAAACAGTTCGTGGACACATGTAATTTTGTTCAAAATAACGTCGCCATTATCAAAAAAGTATTATAATATTTTAATATAGAATATAATAATGTATATGTAATAATCAGAGCAAAGTACACTTTTGTATTGGAATTATCATTACCGTAATCTGAAAATATTTCACCCCATTCACAGTGTACCGGCTGAACACAAAAATTCTCGGAATATGAAAATCTGTACAGTATTTTGAATTTCTCGCTAAATGCCGCCATTTTCCTCTTATTCTTGCTTGCTCGAGACAGAAAAAAACGTCACCTGTGTTTGACATATGACCACCCGATACTTGTGTACACAAACCGTCGTATGTGAAGATGTGAACTGATAATTGGGATGATTATCTCGTTATAAATCCGTATAAAGATACCCTTTTAGGTAGTTTTGTGCAGTTGGTGCCCTAATTGTATATATTGGTAATCATCAACTCTCACATGATACTATATGAAGTTGGAAAATATATACGATTCATGAGAAAATTTAAATTAGAGGCGGCGGTAATATACAATATCCAAAGGTAAGCTAACATTGTGCATGTCAAATACAATGTATGTGTGCCATTTATTATTTGAGATCTTTTTATTTTTAGCACCAATGACAATTCGCAAAAAAATATTCCGTGAACATTAATCTATAGCTTTATAACTCGAATTTGCAAAAAATAGTCGACGTAAAAAGTTCCAGATTTACGGTATATATACATTGGCTATACATGCCGCACGGCCAAGTCTGACGTTATTCTACATTATTTCTATAACGTCGTAGTCCTGTGTTTACCTGAGAGTAATATGCCGCATTCGCCGTTTTGTCATAGGGTACAATCGCATACTCCATAATCACATCGCTTGTGCCACTTTTGTATAAGTAAACTTGAACTTTTTCGATGTTTTTCATGTTTCCTCCATAGTTTGATTTGTTTCTATTGATGTTTTAACGCGCTGTTCCGTGCGGTCAGCTGACGTTGGTTTTTCGAGCATTTTTAAAGACATGCTCTTGCCGTATTATCATTTTAAGTCCTCTGCTAGTTTTAAAATAGCTTCAAATGACGTATGAAAATGACGTACCTCATACAAGCTACATCACAATAGAGTATTCTGCAGTTTTGAAATGTTTTATACAAACCGGGAATATTATCATCAAAAAACTTAATTAAAATGTTTGGACAACTTTTTTTACCATGGGTCGTGCGCACTATCCGTGTTCCTTCCATGCATTTAGATTTTAGTTTAATTTTATGGAAAACAATCAAAACTACTTTAGTTCGATTTAAAATTTTATGAAAATTGTTTAGATATACAATATGTATATATTTGAACTCATTTAAAATAACAAAAACGCAATTGTTCTACTGATTTAATGTTGCCATATATATACGGACATTGACTGAACTTTCTTTTAAGAATTATATGTAAAAGAAAAAAAAAATAAATTCATTCATCCAAATTAATTAAAAAGAACAAACAGACCCCTAAAAAAAAATAAACAAAGATCCAACTACAAACAGATAAGTCAAGCAATCAAAGAGAATAAAAAAAAAATTAACAAGGAAAAAAAGAAGAAACACCACCCCCCCCCCCCCAAAAAAAAAAAAAAAAAAAAAACAAGAAAAAACAAAAACAAAAAAAACCCCCAAAAACAAAAACAAAAACAAAACAAAAACAAAACATTTGAAAAAAGAACATACAAAAAACTGTTAGTTCACAGAGATGTTTGTTACATTTTATCTTCTTGGATTTCATCATACAGATGACATGAAATTTGTTCAAAAGAATCCATGTAACTACCAAAGGCAGCGCCTCCTTGGTTAGCAACAGCGGGGGTATGGCGTAATGTTGTATCGTCTGTTGACTGACTCTTGTGGTTTCTTCTTGAAATGGTCAATTAGATTAAATATTAAACCTTTTATTAAGTACACGCATTTAAATGTATAAAGCAGCAGGGACAGATTAGAAAAAAAAACAAACAAACAGACTCTTATGTCCGCATTTACCTTTTCATTCCTTGACAAATTATAAGTACTATTATTATGATGGTCGATAAGCCGAGGGCACCAATCAGACTGTAAAACTCAATATTCCTCTCATCTAATCTCCCATCTGTAATGTATAATGAACATCAAAAATAATATGCATATGTCATGTTTGATATATGTATTATATTGAAAATTCAGAATAAATCTAATATAAGCTTCAAAACCACATATTCGATTTGTAATTGATGATACAGCTACTAAACCCAGTGACACTGTTATGTTATTTTAAAAAAAACAGTATACAATGTGTAGGGTTTCAATTATAACGCAATTATAATAACTTATCCCAGTTTTTATCCGTTTTTTTTGTTTGTTTGTGTTTGTTTTTTATATAATAGGCGTATTCGGATTGGCTGTCCAGCGTTGGAAAATTGTAGGATCAAGGACATATAAATTAAGCAGCCAATAGTTAAATACTATTGTATGGAAAAAATAATCCCACATTTAATACATGTAATGTATTTAGGCAATGCAGTTGTTGTTTTTATGTAAAAAATATATTTAGTAATTCCTGTTAGTGATTTAATATTTAATAATTTATATGTTTTAAAATTCCTTCATACCTACTTCACAGCTCTGACATTGGTACTCAGGTTTGTAATCCTGGCAGGTGCCCGTCTCTATGTGACAGTACTGACAGTTAAAGTCTGGACAGGGAATGGAGCAGTTAGATCCGTAAAACCTTTCTTCTGGGCATCCTTTGAATCAAAGCTTGATATTACACAAAATCCTACAAAATCCTCTTATATTGTTAATTAATTTTTACTGAGTACATGTTCATTGATTTGCATGGAAAGTGCAGTGAGTTTCTTGGGACACCTATCCTTTCCATTTTGTCACTGTTGATGTTGATAATTTTATTTTATTTATTAGGTTTTTTGGAGGGGGGGGTGGGTAGGTGTAGGTGTCCAAAGGGTTTAACTGTCATCGGTCAAACAATAATTGATACACATTTAGCAATGCTACTCTGACTCTTATTTGTACGTCAGATTGCATTCTAGTTACTGAATGGTAGAAATATAATTCAAGAAACTGGATTTAAAGGAATACGAGTTCATTTTCACAATCGCCAATGTAGTCCAGAAACGTGTAAAATCCGTGATCCTCTCAGGGGAAAAAACCCAGATATGTTATTAGTCCCTTACCGGTTTTCACTGGAGAGGACTATAGCTTTTCCTCTCCGTCCGTCAGTCCGGCCGTCCGTCTGTCTGTCTGTCTGTCCCACTTCAGTTTTCCATACTTTTTTTCTTTATGCGTTTGAGGAATAATATGAAATTTGCTGACAAGCTTCAAAATGTCAAACTACAGATCAAGTTCACACTTTTGTGGCGTCTGGTTGTCATATTTTCGAGAATATTAATTTCTTATATTCCAACTTTTAATGGTCGGGTTCGGTGTGTATTGAATAAACGAGGAAAGTATGTAGTCAGAAATAATATTGTGCTTTACTTGGACCATTCCTTTTATTGTTACTAACAAACAAATAAGTTCTGTAAAATAGTGTCAAGCATTGTGTTGTAAATTTTATCGACAGAGTTTTTTGTATAAATACAATCGGGTACGTTTTGGGTTGGTGTGTTGATCCGGGGTACAGAAGACGGTAAGAAATGATATTCTGCATTACACTGCATTGCTTTCACAAATTTCTACAAACCAGTAGGGGACGTGTATTGCTTAAGCAATACTCTCAAAATGCTTGTTTATTTGAACTTACGTTTTACACAAATTATTTCGGAATAGTAACTGACGGACACATTTCTGATCGTGATATCTAAATATATTTCTATTGACGGATATGCGGAAAGTTTTTTTTTCTATGCCTGGGTTAAAAATTGCATTAACAATGTAGTTTCTAATCATAACTAAATACTTTTCTGCAAAAAGGAAGTTAGAAAAACAATGAATTTAAAAAAGAACAAAAAAAAAACAGAACCAAAAACAAAGCATGAATATATATTTGATTATGTCAAGTAAAATGAAATTATTGGGTATTAAATGTGACTAAATGATATGCAATGTTTGAGTTATATTCAGTCAATATGAGTTATTATGACTGTGAATATGTTAGCTATTAAAAACAAAAATGGCACAAAATGAATTGTCAAAGGATTTAATTATATTGAAGGTTGATATAATTATAAAGAACGCTCACCAAAGACCTCCACTTCACACAGGTCGCTCCTTCCATTACGATCATAACCGGTAGGGTAGACAACTCCCGGTAGTCTTTCGTTGAAGTAGATGACATATTGTCCATGAACAAAACAGTTTGTTGTGAAAACAGAGGGTATTGTATTTCTAAAGAAGTTATTGTCCTTAAAACACAACGTTCCCTGTGATATATCTGTTGTTTTGGAGACATAAACAGAGAATCCAAGAAAACGACCAGCGAGGACTTCTTCCCAATACTTATAACCTGTATAAAATGTTAAAAAAACTATTGAAAATATAGATTACGGGATTTTAAAAAAATGCATTGATAATAACTATCAAGATTAAATATGTCTTATGCAATACCCATCGAATAAAATTTTTAAAAAAAGCATAGACCTTAAAGTAAAAAATCATCTGATTTATATCAATACATGTAAGTATACTGTTGCATTGTTTGATAACTAATGAGGTCATGCTTCGTTGTCTGTTTTGGCGATTTAATTTTTTTTTCATTTCTAATTATAAGTATTGATCTAGTTTTATTACAATCAAAATAATATAAAAATGCCCAGCAACTATACATATCGTGAGATTACTGTCTAAGAAACAGTTTTAGGACAAAAATCAAAAGAAAATTAAAACGATGCTGTTTAAAATATCTATCATTGCATGTCGTCATAAATATATTGTCGGGATTAAATCAAGTTTTTTGTTGTTGCATATACGGGTCTATAGAGTGTTTTGGTTATAGATGTTAGCCACCAAGCCCCCCCCCCCTCCCCCTAATACATTCAATTCTCTTAAACAAACTTAGTAAATTAACATAATAAAGTTTCCAAACAACAAATTATCCTTCAAAAAATAAACATGATTTGAGAATGTATCCATTTCTAATGATAGAACGCAGCTTAATGATAAAAATATTTCATTAAAGTTGCAGTTGCAACGCCTATTGCTATATTTTTCTTTATTAATAGATGAAATCACCAACCGCTAATGAAAAATCGATGCATAGTGATATAACTTATTATCATTAAGCGTTGTTGCAAATGCACAGCAGACCTAATGCTTAATAAAACAAGCAAAAAATTACATGACTTTTATATTTTTAAACTACATTTATGTTAAGCATTATTTGCAATTATTTCATGTATGGATTTGACTTTATAATACAAATGACTTCGAAATTACCATTGTTGTTCGTTATGAAATAAATTGTGATGTGATGGATGCTTTGGATCCTTGTCAGGTTCACCCACCATGTGGCGGTTGGCTCGTCGTTTGATACTGAACATTGACCACCGTCCCACCTCAGGTCAAATTTACGTCCGTCCACACCATTACTTGCATCATATTTGTACTTTCCTGGTATTAATGGGTACTGTTGGTATGATGGTTTGTTGAGGGCAACGTTAACTGTCAATACACACAACGATTAAATTATCAATAGTAAAATATATGAACTGATACGAATAACATGTATTATTTCTTGATAAGTTGATGGGCTCTTTTTTTAGATATATCCCATTGAACTAAACAATCTTAATAGAATCAGTTATTGCATACAAAAGTATCAATTTTCTAGATCAAACACTATTTTTTTTTTTCAAATTACGTTAATATCGAAAATATCAACGAGTTTCGTTTTTGTTTTCAAAGTGCGTTGCTTGGTCTCAAAATTAGCGCCTATTGAACACATTTATTTTTTCAAAGTGCGTCATTTTTCGTTGCAACACACCTTCGTGACCTTAAGAAACATAAGGCAGTGGTCTCCATTTAAGTCTATAAAAGAATCGATCGGCAAAAATTCTGAGTTTCTAGTAAAAATCTTTAAAAAGTTCCTGTTATTGTGAATATTGTATGATAATTTCTTTTGTTTCGTTTGTTGTTTAAAACTTAACAACATCAGCTAGGATATGGGCTTTAGAATTTCAAAACAATTTTCTTTGTACACTGGATTTTTTACCGGCATAATTCAATAAAACTCGTTATTTATTCTTTAAATATGCATGAAATGTTATTTAATATAAATTATAAATACACAGAAGTCGTGTGCCTTTGTTAGATCAAAAACATTGTCACAACATTTCAGTATTTTTGTTCAATTTGATTGTTTGCATATTGGTTATCAAAATAAAAGAACAATTAAATAAATTAAACCGTATCAATATCAAAAGAAGAGACACCCTAAAAAGTTTAACAGCATGAACAGAACTCACCATATGCATTTGAGATTGCAAAAAATCCCATAAAAACACACTGCAAAATCATTATTGAAAACATCGGCACAAAGTGAAGCAAAACAGAATATTGAAAACAAACGTTTAAAACATAATCTATATTTAGTGTTATACCGGAAATTTAAAATAAGCATGCATTTTACAATATTTGACGACTGGAATTAGTGTTTATATCAAGAGTATAATAATAAATTGATATTTACTTCATATTTTTTTCCCAGATATACATTTGAAATTTAAAACGTTTCTCCTAAAATACATAGAGCTTTTCTATACCATGGAATTGAATGAACTATTTAGAAAGCATTTTGTTTTTCTGAGTAATATGGAATTTTGTATATGCTGATACACGTATATCCCACTCATTTAAAAAAAAACTGATCACTATTTATTTCACACCGATTGATAAACAAGCTCTACAAGTTATATTAATATCCTTCGTTGTCACGGATGTACGCGCAAAGGGGTCATTGTAGGAAGAAGCCGGAGTACCAGGAGAGAACCCACGTGTCCAAGCGGGCGACCACCATACCCTATCACATACAACCACTGTCGATCACGGGATCATACTCGAGTCGCAGCGGTGAAGAGCGAATGTTTTAAGTTCATATTTAAAGCTGACATGAATTCTTAAATACGCATTATTTCCCTTTTATCCTCGACTACCGCCATATTAGTTGTCGATTTCTATTGTTCTGCTCATCGCTACACACCCCCTATATAAGGCCGAGAACACTATTCATGCTTCATCGCATTCAGGTATTTCATACACCCGAACTCGTTACCTTTAGTAACGCAAAGACCCGTTTTGAACCAAAAAAAAATATGACAACCTCTGCACTGGAATATCCATGCAATGAACGAAGAAACAAGACTGACTGAAATCCAGGCCAAATACTTAAAAAACCTCGATATTACTGTAGACCATTTTCTTGTGTATGTTATAACATTGCACATGCGCAACCACACACTGTGGAAGATCGAGCAATGTCAATGATCTCATGGATTTTAGAAACGGAGCGTTTTTGTAGAAACCGTTGAAAACATGTTACTTTCTTGGATTTACTATCATTTTGCTACTGTGTTGGATGTAGTGCCGCCGGGTTTTCAAAAAGATGCAGACGTTACGCACTCCGTATGAGCGTTACACGTGTTCGATGTACATGTGAAGTAAGACGGCACAATCTGTGCAAAATAATACAGATACCTTGAACATTCTTAAAAAGAATAAACATATTTTGTATTTTATTGATTGCTGTTTCCTTTATTCTTGATCACACACATTTTACTACTATGTGTATTTCATGCATTTTGAAGTCCGTGCCACCTGAATGCCTCGATCGGAAAGCAACCCACCGTAACTTTCTCGACCGGTATGTATACCACATTGTCAGTAGAGGAGCGATCGAAACTAATATGGCGACCAAATGCTTTTATGAATTCATGTCAGCTTTAAAGAGGGTATGTCTATCATTTAAACTCGGTTAAGTAAAGAAATAATCGATGCTACAAATAGTTTATCTATCAAACAATGTCCTCGTAGGAAATAAACAAGGTCAGATTAAATTAATTTTTACCAACCGTACATCATATGAAACTCGAGAAAAATGCTTCAGAGAGAGAGAGAGAGAGAGAGAGAGAGAGAGAGAGAGAGAGAGAGAGAGAGAGAGAGAGAAAGAGATATGATATACAAACTGAAATGAATGGGGTGATTTTTTCCCGCATTATCACCCATGTGAGATCGGTTTGTCCAGTGTGAGACAGTAGTGCGAAATTTATCTGGTTTTTTTTTGTTTGGTTTATACTGTGTATTACTACGTCGCTTTAGAACTTAAACAATCGTTGTCTGCTGTAGGGAAATACAAAATTATTGATTTAGATTATCCATTAAGTCATTGCTTTGCGTAATAAATTACACTTCATCATATTTTTCATTTATTGAAAGGAAAAAAAAAACTGTCGTATGGTCTCATTTTGACTTGCACTGTTTGATGCACCCGGAGGAATAAACCTAAAGAAGTCTTTTGAATGTCATAACAGAGAGTTGTCAGACATAATTTTTAATGTAAAAAAAAATGCGAGAAAATAGTCATTCATCATATACTCGTGTGGGAAAATGAAATTTCACATTAAGGCCAAGATTCACGGTCTAAAACTCGGCAAAGCCTCGTCCTAGACGATGAATCTTGCCGCTCTGTGGAATTTTACTATACCACACTCATAATAATAAATAATTATACTAATTGTATACGTATACGAGTAAATTATTTTCATTTATCTCTAAAATAAAGAAAAGTAGGTTTGAGAAAAATCCTACATCGGGATTACCAACCTGTTTAATATGTGTAAAAATGCTCCTACAGCGAAAGGCCAATGAACTTATTATAATTTTGCCATATTAATTCTACATTTTAATATGTTTGCAAACTTAACATATTTAACGACATCAACATTCTTTTAACCAAAAATTCATTGCATGTCAACCTGAAAAAAAAACAAAAAAAAACAACACATTAACGATACGAATATTATATATCTATTCCTCTATTCCTTCGATATGTGTTGAAGATTCTCGCTTGGTTTTCAAATTTCAGAGATAGAAACAATACAAGTACATATAATCAAAAATTCTTATCAGAAGTGATCACCACGTTTTTGTTAAATACTGACACGATTTTGATAGTCGAACAGTCACACATGATATGCAATAAACAGAACAGTACCTTACTATGAAATTACAAAACGAATTTGAGATTTCGTATTTTAATCGAGAATTATTACCTAGGTGAGAACCTTTTAGAAAGTTGCCAAACTCTTGTAGCTGTGTTCCTTGTCTATTTTCGAAAACTGACAACATACAAGTCAAGCAATGGCATAATTATAATAATATTTTGAAGGAAAACATATCATCATCCAATAGATGGAACATAAGCATCAAACCCTTTTTTTTTTAAATACAATGTATGGGCGGAATAGGATCTTTTTGTATTTCATTTCGGTTATATTTTTTAAGTACATCTTAGTGAAGAAATTTGTATTTTTTTGTCAGTGTAAACTATAAAAGTGTGAACTTTTTAAATTTGGTTTTGACTTTGATTTGTTTGCATATTTGGTATACAATTGCAACATATTAAACATGCTTAAAGCCTCTGATCGTTTCATACTTATTGGTTAAATAGCCGTGTTCATATGCATTCGTTAATTTGAGTGATAAGATTTCATGTCTTTCAACTTAATTAACTTGATTTTAGTGGGCAATATATAGTTTGTTATGTTGACTTGATTTATGATATAGCCATCATATTTTACGACTACTTAATGCATCATTGGCTTACATGTATAAAAGCTAAAGCAATTGATAAGGTGTGCATGCACTAAATGTTACGGAATAAACACAAACACACATGCATGTCTGTGTATTTCAGTTTGTTTAGTCATGAGCGGCAAGTATCATCAATAAAAATAGCATAACGATGAATTTTGCAAATTGTTTGCTATCCAGTCATATGCACTGATCACTGAAGCGACAATTTTTTTAATTTTTTTTTTTGGGGGGGGGGGGGTTGTTTCCATAATCAACGTCATGTTTACCTATGTGTTTATGTTGCAGCGCAGAATCCTGAGAAATAGTTCATTATGTCGGGAGAGGGGGACTAAAGGCTATAAAGGTCTTGTTAAATCAATTTCGTCTTCTCACATCATAATCGTTTTAACTATTTATATTAGGTGTAAACATGCAACTGTCTTTTTTATGAAAGTAAATTAAAAAAGAATAGATTTTTGTTGGTTTTTTTCTTCTTTTTATAATTGAAATATACAAAAGAAACTCGTATTTGTTCCACTTTAACAAAGAACAAGGGACGTTAGTGGCTGAAATATGCCGTGTTTCAAATGTGCACAGCACAACACATTTTAAAAAGCCTTGAATGATTTGTATATGTAACTTAAACATTTATATAATGAAATTTATGCTGAAAACTGTTGCATTTTAACCAAGACATCGACAATTTAAACGCAACAACATGCATTTTTACGCAAGAAGTAAGTCTACCTGTGTTGTAAAAAACATAACGGTATCTGTGCATGAATTTCGGGCTTGTGAACCGCAGATAACAAGTTTAAATTTCCATGCGTTTCATTTCAATTTCATTGAACTTTGGAAATTGTAAGTGATTTCATACACTTCTGATGTATAATGCTACATTGCATCTTTTTTAATCAAGTAATTTTCTGTTGATTTAAGAAACTATTCCAAGGTGAAGTGAGTCAATTACATACAAGAACTTAACGGCTTCCATTGGTTATTTACTAAAATACAGGAAGGAAAAAAAAACCTCTTAAGCTTTCATCATCTTTCTGATAAAAATTCTTAATTCTAAATACATGAGTAATGAACTCGAAGAAGGTAAGGACAAAGGGAAGGGGGGTCCTCGATAAGCAATCTAAATTAAAACATCATTGAATGAAAAAGAAATGGAAATGGGAATGATTGGACTGGACTTGAGAGATTTTAATAACAAACTGGATCTGTTCATGTTTCACAATATTGTTTGCACACAAATCTACACTGTGAGAGAGAGAGAGAGAGAGAGAGAGAGAGAGAGAGAGAGAGAGAGAGAGAGAGAGAGAGAGAGAGAGAGAGAGATAAGGTTTACACTTGTAATTTTTTGCTTAAAGCTGACATGAATTCATAAAAGCATTTGGTCGCCATATTAGTTTCGATCGCTCCTCTACTGCCACTGGGGTATATATACCGGTCGAGAAAGTTACGGTCGGTTGCTTTCTGATCGAGGCATTCAGTATGCACGGACTTCTAATTGCATGAACTACACATTGTAGTAAAATGTTTGTAGTAAAAAATAAAGAAAACAACAATCAATGAAATACAAAATATATTTATTCTTTGAAAGGATTTCCAGATAACTTTACTATTTTGCACAGACAGTGCTGCATCACTTCGCATTCACATCGAACACGTGTGTCGTTCATACAGAGTGAATAACGTCTGCGTCTTTTTGAAAACCCCGGCGGCACTACATCCAATACTGTAGATAAATGATTGTAAATCCAAGAAAGTAACAACGTAACATCGTTTCCAACTGTTTCTACAAAAAACGCTCCGTTTCTAAAATCCATGCGATCATTGATATTGCTCGATCTGCCACAGTGTGTGGTTTGCGCATGTGTGCTGTTATAACATACACAGGTAAACGGTCCACAATTATGGAGGAATTTTATAAGTATTTTTTCGTCGTTTATTGGATATATCTTGCCAGTGCAGTCATTTTATCTTTCTTCAAAACGCATTTCTACACGGCTTTTCGTCCAAGGTAACGTGTTCGGGTGTATGAAATAACTGAATGCGGTGAAGCATGAATAGTGCTCTCGGCCTTATATAGGGGGTGTGTAGCGATGAGCAGAACAATAGAAATCTACACTAATATGGCGGTAGTCGGAGATAAAAGGGAAATAGTGCGTATTTATGAATTCATGTCAGCTTTAAACAATCAAGTATATAAACAAATCAACTTTCACACACATAATGTGTAAGAATCATACTAGCATTTCTATTTACTTCGGACTTGAAAAACTTGATCACGGAAAGAGCACGTGGTGCAGCTCGCGAGCTGATTTGATTGACAGGTGTAGTACGTGGCCTCTGACTGAAACTGCTTTGTTGAATTTTATCACAAAGTGTATTCTTTAAACGATAACATATAAGTGAATAGTAAATGAAATCTCTCTCTCTCTCTCTGTCTCTCTCTCTCTCTCTCTCTCTCTCTCTCTCTCTCTCTCTCTCTCAGTATCGGCAAACAATTTAAGTATAAACAAAATGTTAAAAGTGTCCGATAAAGATCATGGAAAAAACTCTATCCAAATGTTTAAAGTGTCTGATAAAGATGAAATCAAAAGCCTAAGGACAAGATCATGAAAGGAACTTTATCTAAACGTTTAAAGTGTCTTATAATTATTTAGTCAAAAACTTTAAGAAAAGATCACGGAAGGATCTTTATGTACCGATCCACTGATTCTACGATTCCTCTGAAAATGATGCTCGGTGTAGGCACGGAAGTGTACAGATATATGTAGCGCTGTTTGTTGAAGCAAATAAACAAATAGAAGAGGTAGCTCTGCAAACAGTCGAACATTTTAATTTATGAATAGATAAATGGATGTAAAAAAAAAAAAAACAAGAGGCCCATGGGCCACATCGCTCACCTGAGGAACAATAGGTATGATAAAATCAGCTTAATGGAGTCATAATACAAACTATCTGGACAATGTACAATAATACATGTAGATCCTGTATAATTAAAAACCCTTTTTTCCTTTGAATATTCTTATGTTTATAATCATTAGTCCCTTTTCTAACAGGATGATTTTATAGTCATATCATATATTGAGTATTGCAGTTCTCAAAAAGATCCTTAACAATATAATTTATATAAGGGATATAAACGTACATCAAACTCTGAACCTTCTCGGGAGGCCAAAGAATTGTCCTGGAGCCAAAGTCTTAACAATTATGAAGAATCATCTGGCTGATTAGTTTCTGAGAAGATTTTTTAAAGATTTACACTATATATTCCTTTGTTAAACTTTGACCCCCCATTGTGGCCCCACCCTACCCCTGGGGATCATGATTTTAACAACTTTGAATCTACACTACCTGAGGATGCTTTCACACAAGTGTCAGCTTTCCTGGCTGATTAGTTTCTGAGAAGAAGATTTTTTAAGATTAACTCTGTGTATTCCTATGTAAAACTTCGACCCTCCATTGTGGCCCCACCCTACCTCCAGGGGTCATGATTTTCACAAATTTGAATCTACACTACACTGTACCTGAGGATGCTTCCACACAAGTTTCAGCTTTCCTTGCCGATTAGTTTCTGAGAAGCAGATTTTTAAAGATTTACTCTATATATTCCTATGTAAAACTTCGACCCCCCCCCCCATTGTGGCCCCATTCTACCCCAAGGGGTTATTATTTTAACAACTTTGAATCTACACTGCCTGAGGATGCTTCCGAACAAGTTTCAGCATTGCCGGCTGATTAGTTTCTGAGAAGAAGTTTTTTAAAGATTTACTCTATATATTCCTATGTTAAACTTCGATCCCCCATTGTGGCCCCACTCTACCCCCGGGGGTCATGATTTTCACAACTTTGAATCTACACTACCTGAGAATGCTTCCACACAAGTTTCAGTTTTCCTCGCCGATTAGTTTCTGAGAAGCAGATTTTTAAAGATTTACTCTATATATTCCTATGTAAAACTTCGACCCCCCCCCCCCCCATTGTGGCCCCATTCTACCCCAAGGGGTTATTATTTTAACAACTTTGAATCTACACTGCCTGAGGATGCTTCCGAACAAGTTTCAGCATTGCCGGCTGATTAGTTTCTGAGAAGAAGTTTTTTAAAGATTTACTCTATATATTCCTATGTTAAACTTCGATCCCCCATTGTGGCCCCACCCTACCCCCGGGGGTCATGATTTTCACAACTTTAAATTTACACTACCTGAGAATGCATCCACACAAGTGTCAGCTTCCCTGGCTGATTAGTTTCTGAGAAGCAGATTTTTAAAGATTTACTCTATATATTCCTATGTTAAACTTCGATCCCCCATTGTGGCCCCACCCTACCCCCGGGGGTCATGATTTCACAACTTTGAATCTACACTACCTGAGAATGCTTCCACACAAGTTTCAGCTTTCCTTGCCGATTAGTTTCTGAGAAGCAGATTTTTAAAGATTTACTCTATATATTCCTATGTAAAACTTCGACCCCCCCCCCCCATTGTGGCCCCATTCTACCCCAAGGGGTTATTATTTTAACAACTTTGAATCTACACTGCCTGAGGATGCTTCCGAACAAGTTTCAGCATTGCCGGCTGATTAGTTTCTGAGAAGAAGTTTTTTTAAAGATTTACTCTATATATTCCTATGTTAAACTTCGATCCCCCATTGTGGCCCCACCCTACCCCCGGGGGTCATGATTTTCACAACTTTAAATTTACACTACCTGAGAATGCATCCACACAAGTGTCAGCTTCCCTGGCTGATTAGTTTCTGAGAAGCAGATTTTTAAAGATTTACTCTATATATTCCTATGTAAAACTTCGACCCTCCATTGTGGCCCACCCTCAGGTGAGCTAAAAAGGTGTTAAGTTTACAATATAATAAGTTGTTAAAGTTGGTTTCTGGAAGAACAGACTTTGAAAATTTTCTTAATAAATATTGACATTTTTTTTACTTTTTTAATCTTTAGTTTTTAAGATCTGTGTACAAACATAGAATTGTGAGCAAATCTATGTATCTTGCTTATAATTCGAAGTTTAACACTCAAATATGGTTAGTAAATAGAAATTGTAAACAATTAAACACAAGAAACATGCACTACATGTATAACAAATAAAGAACACAATTTATTTTTTCGAAATGAATCATATATATGATACATGTATATACCTACATATTTCCGTCAGCGATATCAAACTCTATTTAAACTGAATAAACTCGAGAAAATGCCGAGCATCTCAACAAAACCTATTGCATTAATCTTCCATTACGCAAAAGATAATGCCGAATTACCGATAGAATGAATTGTATTTCAGTACCCCTACATCAGATTTTGCTTAATTTGCGCAGGAAAACAGTTAACTGTTTGATTTACCGAAGTCTCTGTTTGATTTGATACGTAAAAATCACGAAATACAGACGATAGTTTCCAGGTTACAAAGCATAAATAATGAAACCGAAACGAAAATCAGAACAAGCTAACACCAACGTCATGTGTGAAAACTGTCAACGCATTGAAATATTTAGCCTCAATTTACTTCACAAAATCAGCACCAATATATTTTGCATGTTTCAAAATTTCCCTTCATACGCGAACTGTTGCACAACAAGCAATTTCATCATAATCCGATCGACCCTTTTTCGTATAATGTCATGGCTGCTTGAAACAAAGAACCTCGTTTTAGAAGTATGGAATCATTTTACCGGATGCCGAACCCGAAGCTATTAAACTGATTGAAACACGCCTTTCCTTTATTATACTTTTCGTAATAACTCAAATTTGAAACAGAATTAAACCTTAATTTTTGCAATTTATATTTTCCTTCCCATAAGGATAATTTAGGCTAAACTGCGTTGAATTTGCATCGGTAGTTCCTGAGAAGAAGATTTTTAAAAATGCACCCCCTTTTTCTACAGTTTCAAGGTTTTCTCCGCTTTGAATGCAGATCGGACTTTTATTTCTGCAATTTATATTTGCCCTCCCATAAGGATGCTTTGTGCCAAATTTGGTTGAAATTGGATAAGCGGTTTTAGAGAAGAAGTTCAAAATGTAAAAAGTTTACAGACGGACAGACGGACAGACGGACGGACAGACGGACGACGGACAAAATGTAATCAGAATAGCTCACTTGAGCTTTCAGCTCAGGTGAGCTAAAAATCTTAAGCTTTCATCACTTTTCTGATAAAATTCTTTATTCTAAATGCATGAGTAATGAACTGAAAGAAGGAAAGAAAAAAGGGGAGGAGGAGTCTTCGACTCTCAGCAAGTTCGATAAGCAATATCAATTAAAAATATCATTGAATGAAAAAGAAATGGAAATGGGAATGATTGGACTGGACTTGAAAGTTGTTAAAAACAAACTGGATCTGTTCATGCTTCACAATATTATTTGCACACAAATATACAGAGAGAGAGAGAGAGAGAGAGAGAGAGAGAGAGAGAGAGAGAGAGAGAGAGAGAGAGAGAGAGAGAGAGAGAGAGAGAGAGGGTTTACACGTGTTATCTTCTGCTTAAACAATCTAGTATATAAACAAATCAACTTTCACACACAGAGTGTGTAAGAATCATACTAGTATTTCTTTTTTCTTCGGACTTGAAAAACTTAATCACGGAAAGAGCACGTGGTGCAGCTCGTGAGCTGATTTGATTGACAGGTGTAGTACGTGGACTCTGACTGAAACTGCTTTGTTGGATTTTATCACAAAGTGCATTTCTTCAAACGATAACATATAAGTGAATAGAAAATGAAATCTTTCTCTCTCTCTCTCTCTCTCTCTCTCTCTCTCTCTCTCTCTCTCTCTTCTCTCTCTCTCTCTCTCTCTCTCTCTCTCTCTCTCTCTCTCTCTCTCTCTCTCTCTCTATCTTCAAACAAATTAAGTATAAACAAAATGTTTTAAGTGTCCGATAAAAATCACGGAGAAAACTCAATCTAAATGTTTAAAGTGTCTTATAAAAATTAGATCAAAAACTTTAAGACAAGATCACAGAAGGAACTTTATTTACCGATCCACTGATTCTACGATTCCTCTAAAAATGATGCTCGGTGTAGGCACGGAAGTGTACAGATATGTGCAGTGCTGTTTGTTGAAGCAAATAAACAAATAGATGAGGTAGCTCTACGAACAGTCTAAACTTTTAATCTATGAATAGATAAATGGATGTAAAAAAATCTTTTTCAATTCAATACGTTATGGTAATAAAATGGCACAGGTATACACAGCTGCGTTCTTCTTGCAACACAATTTTTAATAAACGTTTTGACAATTAATATCCACGGTCTAAATCAAAATAATAAAAATGGTTATATTGTACTAAATACAATCATTGATATAATTCGGCTGAATAGGGGACATGTAGAGGTAGATATATACCACAAGAGAATAATCTAACCCGGAGTTTGATATTGCAAATGAAAATAGAAAAAATTCCTCAGAGTATCACGAGTTGTCATTATTTCATACAGTACTCGTAGCGCAATTTTATATATTTAGAATTTTACTATACGCATACAAATATTTCAAAACTATTATAAACGAGATGTTATGCTGTAATCAGAGATAAAAGAACAGAGGAATTTCAAACGATGTATTTGATATAGAAATTAAATACAACTAGACTTTGACCCGTGGATGCATAGACGTCGGTAAAATATCATTTTCTGTATTCATTTTTGAAGAAATTCATATCGTTCACATGTGACAACCAACACCATTTCAACTGTATAAATAAATATAAATAAAATATGAGCCTGCATGTGAACTTTAAAAGTTGTTGTCGCATTAGAAAGTGTCTAATTTCAACGAAAAATACTCATAAAACATCATATTGTAACGCAGTTGAACGAGCATGCCATGTTAAGCGCACATTAGTGATGTCATAATGAAAAAATGACGTCTTTTTAGTGCCTGTAAGATTTAGCTAAATCATACTTAGTACTGTAGTGAAATACGGTTTTAAAATGTATTATTGTCCTATGCCCCCTCTTTTGGCCCCTCTGAAATGACCTCTGATCCTGGTCTAATGCAGATTCATATAGCTGTCGCCTATATCAGGTAGGACCCCAGCCATATCATTTGCGTACCTTGTTTTTCATAAACTCGGTTACACGACAATTGGCGTCGCCGGTAAATCCATTTTACCGCTTTCATGTTGAATAGTACATGGTCAGTGTTTGAATATTTATTGGTTACTTTGTCGTGTCCGGGCGATATTTATCTATAACGCCGAAGCACGAGAATCCAACATTCGGGACTGGTATATTTGGCATTTGTGAGCATATATTTTTGGCCACTTTCTTTAAGTGTTTATTTTTTTTTATTTTGTGTAATCATTTCTTTGATAGCAGTGTGTTGTTTAATTCCGTAGGAGATATTCAGCTATATTACATGTTAGGTTAGTGATATTTGTCTTTGTCGTCTTGTAGACATTTGTCACTCGTGTTTCTGTAAACACGGCGGTGATATATCGTCTGGACAAGTATAGACATGTTCATAGTAACAATTCAAACATTCTATATTTTTCTATCATTAATTGATTCGTTCAAACCATATTACTATGTATTTGTGTCCTTTGTAGAATTTTCTAATTTTTGACATTTGCACGTGTTTGTTTGGTTAACTACTTGGTCGCCATTTTTTCTCATTTTATTTCGCGCCAAGAGTTCACGTAGGTGGATGTGCGCATATCAAAGCGAACATTTGGTGACGTCAACCTATTCTCGCTTTTGTTTTAATTTATGTCTGCTTTCATTTTCAATATTTTTTATGACAATAGTAACTTCCGATTTCGGTTTCAACATTGCGGTTACATAAATTCAGCGCAAGTTTCTCACTATTTTATATCGCAAACTTTAGTAAATAAAGTTTATACAACATTAGTATATAGGTTCTATATTACTTTCGTTGATGTCAGTCACATTTGAGGCTCACACAGCGCGAGGAATTTTGTGTGCATGGGTATGTTGTAAGCAACAATTCATTAGCTACTCAAACTAAAAATTCAGGTGGAATTAATAATGACACCTTAACAGATGAGTTCACCGTTATCGATGATAGTTATGGTTCTGACTATGATAATGAAAATAAATTTTTTTTTGTTACAAAACGTAGATTTATTTTGACAAATATGAATTGCAAACAGGAAACTGAGGACCGCCTGGTTAAAAAAAAAAACTCATCCTTATCTACACCAAACTAGATTAAAGAGTCAACATACATTACGACTGGCACTGTATATTAAAACAAATAACAAATTGCTTCCTCAAATAACTGAATAAAATTTTTATGCTTTATAAATTCACTTGCCTATATATCGTAGACCTTTTTTTCAAATATGTTTATATACATGTAAATGATATTTCGCGATTTCAAGCGCGTATATTAACTACAAACAGGAAACTAAAAACAAAACTGAACTAAAGAGTCAAAATGCATCACGACTGATACTGAATATTTTATATGTTTTATCATTATAAAATGGTTTTTGTTTTCAATCTGTTTTTTTTATTGTTTTATTAAGATCTTCCCTTTCCAAGCAGACTACCTTACTATAACTCTGAATTTTTTTTTTCAGATTTCCTTACATTATTTCTTTCCTCAAATCGACAACTTTGATTCTTAATATACAACTCGTTTATTCATGTTTTTGGGTTTCGCTTTTGCGATGACTGGCATATTTTCAAACGCTGGCTGTTTTGGAAGTATATACGTTGAAAAAGTGCAATATACTATCCATCTGTTACTTAAATGCTAATAAAAGGAGTATGAGTGCTATTTATAAGTTATAATAATTAAAAAAAGGACCTCCTGTTCATGAACAAAACATTTATTTATTACTTATTGTCAAAAAACAGTACAATATAAAATTTAATTCAAGAAAATATAAGTATGACAAAAAACGTATTAAAACAGATTAATCATTTGTTTGCTATTTAAAAAAGTACTACTACATGCACTTTGCTTGAAAAAAAAACCCAAAAAGCAAAGACAAAACACATCAAAACAACAACAAATATTAATAGTAACATTTGGCATAAAGTAAACTAAAATAAAATTAATAGTGTTAAAATAATTTTACAAAATGATGTGATACTGCGTGAAGATTGACAATTAATTACAATTAAAATTTATTGCCATTGAATGGTGCTTTACATGCTGTACACAAACGATGTATATTTGATGAATAAGATATGAGTTGAATGTTCTCTTTTTTTACTTAGAAAAAAAATAATATAACGATTATATTCACATATAAGATTGGGGATGTATAATTCATTCCCAATAAGTTCAAAACATAAAACTAGCCACAATAACATAATACACTGCATGATCCAAATACTATTCTATAAAAAACGCTAACAGTCAACATTTAGAGCTCGATCAGTACAATAAAACAAAATATAATTTATGTCAGAACTTATACATTTGTTTGCATTACCACAAATTATAAGAATTACACCAGCCAAACCCCGCAAACATAGAATTATTGTTTAAATCCTGTCCGTTATGAGTTGAAAGAAAACTAATCTTTAACGATTAACGATAAACTTATGCAACATTTTTTTTTGTTTATGTGTTTGTTGATATTGATTTATATATAAATTTAAAAACGTGCTCGACCTTAGTGCACCTTGTTGAAGAGGGTTTAACAATTAAAAAAAAAATAAACGAGAATAATTAGAAACTATTAAACTTTTATAAAAAAAAAAAGAGGACCATGGGGCTTTTCGTTCACCTAGTTCACAAAAGTTCGTGCATCATTGTATCTCGAGATGTTTAAATATAAACATATTCAAAAATGTTGTAAACTCTCATATATTCCAAGATTTGACAATACATTAAACAATACATAAAAAGGCCTACTTAATTGGACCTCATACCTAAGATCTAAGATGCATCAACGGACCAATCTCATTGTCATGTGCTTCCATGTGTATTAAAAAAAACCCAGAAAATTGTAAAATTACCTATTATACGAACTAATTTTTAAAAAAGAAAAGAAGGTCTATGTGATATTGATTTCAAGATTTGACTATATGATGATGCTTAAATATGATCTGCATGATTTGCTAACTTGTTAAATGCAATTTTTTACAGTTTTAATACTATGAAAATTCTTTTAATCAAAGTAATTATAAAAAAAAAATAATTATCACCTGATCAGTCCAGATTTAGACTTAGACCCAATAAATGTCTTTGAAATTATCAATCTTGAGTACAAAAAATGCAACAAAAAGCAACATTTAAAAAAATCACACAGAAAATAGTTGTCTTCTTAGACTCTCCGTTGATCATTCTGTTCTTATTGAGCAATGTACTAACACATCACATCTGTTTTATCTTATTAAAGAAATTTTTATGATTTTGATCAATAATTTAGCTCTAGTTTAAAATTAAAAGCTAATGTACCAAAACATTATTATCTAAATTCAATATCGCAAATTAATCGGTTTGTAAAACAGTCATTTACTAGATTAGTATCTCTATTAGCACGCGGGTAGGTTAAGGCAACTCCGAGTTTAACGACCGTCAATATTATGATCAATTTAAAAAAATGTTTATTTTTATGAAAACAGCGCGGGATATTAATACCAAGTGAAAGAGTTCACCAAGATATTATTTTTCTACTTCGGAATCGACTCAATCTTTGAAGCTGCCGTGCCATGGTATCACGTGACAGTTAAAAATAGATCACTTTTTTACCTTAACAAAAAATCAAAAAGTGTAACACTACCCCGAAGTTCATTTGTATGTTTGCTACAATAATTCGATTGGCAATTACTTCATGTTTATAAGTATTACTGCTAGAATCCTATTGTACATCGCATAAAATAAATATTGTAAATATTTATCGGAAACCCTCTCAACTTCTAAAATTTCATTGAAAATACTACGTATTTTTCGTTTAAAACAACAAAGCACAGGATTCTAGCAGCACTTTTCAGGTAGTTTAGGTCATATAACGTTGATATTTACCAAAATCATCTTTCCTAATATCCGGGGTAGTGTTACACTTTTGCCATTTTTTGTACACACTGACAGAGGAAAGGCTGGTCAAGCCATATAAATGTCGATCCGCTTACCTTATAACACTCGCTGATTAAACAAAATATCCATGCCTGTATTATCCTGATTATAGTCTAACTGACACTCATCTAAATCTTAGGTATCTGTATTAAATAAGTCTTATTTCGGCATTGTTTACACTGCATTCCGATTATTTGTCTCCCGACATTATCTTCTCTTTTAAACATGCTTGTGACGTCATCAATGATAATTATACGTAATAGAGAGAAATCGAAAATATATTCAGTTAGAAGAGTTTCTAGTGATATTTTATGTCTGTAGTTTTTATAATTTAAACCAGAGATAAAGTTAAAATCGACATGTTTCTGAGTAAAATATGACATCATGCTGCTTATTGTGACGTCATATCGATCAGAGGAATTTGATCGCTGTGAGTTGCCTTATCATACCCGCGCAAATGTAAACACATATTGTATTCAGAAGATTTTCATTTGTTATATCTTACATTTGACCTTTCCTGGATTCTATCATATGGATTATCAGTATTTCCTTCCCTAAATTCTATGTATTCACCACAGGCACCTCCAACGTGGTAAGCAACGGGGATGTCGACTGTATTTCTTAATTGTTCATGGCCTCTTTCTTGGTGTTTGTTGTTTCTCCTTGTGATGATTGATTAAAACAATATAATTAAAATACTTACAAAATGTATAAACACATATATCAATGTGTAACATCACAACATATTTCGTAAAATGTCTATGCTTTAATATCAGGGTTTACCTTTTCAAGATAATGCAGATGATGAGTACTACAATGACGATGGTCGAGAGGCCAAGGGCACCAATAAAACAATAAAACTCTATTGTTCTGCCACTTAAGCTACGATCTGTAATGCATGGAGTCTCAACGAATAAAACGTAAAATAAAATATGTGTAATCAATCTTTTCATATAGGTTTTTATATTGAATATTTAGAATACACCTAATAGATAATTGTACCTACCCTCTTGACAATAACCCCCTTTCTTTCCGTTTCTACATCCGCCATTACAAAAACCAGACACAGGGTTACAGTCACGTGATCTGTTACAAAATTTGCTGCATTCCTTAATACATCCATGTCCATAGTATCCAAACACACAGACTGCAATCATATAAAAACCTGCTTTTTAATACATTTTTTTCTGATATAAAGATTAAAAGAAATTAAACTGGGATCGGTAAAAACAAATTATTCAAAAGAAAAAAAAAGCTTTTGGTAATATTCCGGATGATGATAATGAGAACGATTAATTTGTTAACCATCGAGTTTCCTTAAGTTTTAAAACTATATGATAATTTTGTTCGACTTCTTTGTATTTAAAACAACTACAAATCAGATCTCTTTTTTAGCTCCCCTGAGTGAGCTTTTCTGGTCACATTTTTTCAGTTGTTCGTCTGTCTGTCCGTGCGTCAGTCTGTAAACTTTTACATCTTGAACTTCTTCTCTAAAACAACTGATCAATTTCATCCAAATTTGGCACGAAACATCCTTATGGTAAGACAAATAAAAATTGCAGAAATGAAAGCCCGATCTTTAATCAAAGCTGGGAAAACCTCGAAACTGTAGAAAAAGGGGATGGGTGCATTTTTAAAATCTTCTTCTCAAAAACTACTGAGTCAAATTCATCATAATTTAGCCTTATAAATAATAAATAATCCTTATGGAAGGAAAAATATGAATTGCAAAAAAGACCATGTGATAATTGTGTGTCAAATTTGAGTAATGTACTAAAATGGTAATAAAGAAAGAATGGGGGTCGATCAGTTTATAACCGGATTCGTTATTTGGTATATCAAAAACGGGACCGCGTAAAAGTAGTCCGGGCCATATGTCCAGCGCTGTACCAATTTCCTATTTCGCGTCTAGTTTTTTTTTTCAGTTATTTTTTCCAATATTATTATTCAGATGTTCAAAAGCATCTTAATTTTAGTCGATTGTATCATTTTGGCTTCATATAAAACACAAATACGTTTAAAATCGCAAATTTTCATTCGCCAAAAGTGTAGATTCGACACATGTCCCGGACTACTTAAACATCATCCTATCGAAAACCAGGCAACAATGTCCGACGCACGAAAACGTGTCAAACTGACAAAGATGAATTTGCATGTTGTGCAACAGTTTACGTGCGAAGGGAATATATAAAAATGTGCATAATATATTTGTGCCGATTTTGTGAAGTTATAGAAAGTTTATATTTCAATGCGTTGACTTGTTCACTTTTGACGGTGGTTTTAGCTTGTTTTGATTTTAATTTCATTTTCGTTAATTATGCCGTATAACTTGAGGATAATTATCGCCTGTATTTTGGAATAATTTAATTCTGGCTGTAACACGGCATTTGATTGGATAATAAAAATACTTTAAATTTGTATAAGCAGGTTTGTACGTCACATGACACGTCACAATGCACAAACGTCAAAACCGTACTAATCCGCTTGACGTTACGTTTGAATTTTGAACATATTAATATCATTTTTAAACGTAAAACAGACTCAATTTGTACAGTGAATTACATAAAATTAAATAATAAGGAATGAACTAATTTATATTTTAAATGCTGAATAGGAAATACCAATTTTAAAAATCTGAAAATGAATGTAATAAATTCATTTGGACAAAAACATGAATCAAACCAAGGTCTGTATCTTTCTTATAATTCTACGATTGACGCTGAAATTTTGGTTAATCATTAGAAATATCATATCTTGCTAAAAGGATTATATGCAATAACTACTTGTTGGTGCCCCTTCTTATATGAATTATATATATAAAATCTACACCAATTTTGATATTTTTTTTAACACAAATAAATAAAAACGAAGTCTATTAAACAGTTGTCATAGCTCTGACACATTATTACATGTATTATGAAGATAAAAGCATTATCGTGTTCTTAAAAAAATATTGCAGCGGAAAAGCATCTTCGTATGTAGCCATTGGTTCTGTTTTAATGAAGATGAAAATAATGAATGGGCCTTAGTACAATGGAGCGATATGCCTGTCAATACATTGATTAGAATTATCATTTGACAACATTGTTTATAGTTTATTCATCAGTCAAGTGAAGAAGGTTGAAACGTCATACAAAATGAATTCACGCCAGGTAAACGACAATCATTAATGGGGAAGACCAATTAAATTTTTGAATGTTTTTGATTCGAAAATTGAGGTACAATTTTCTTCTTTCATATATAGGATTTTTTTTTAGAAATAAAACACAATAAATTGTAAGTAACTGAGGGAGAATATGTACCTATATGCTCTCATGTATTTTAATCTCTTTATAAAGTCGTTGGGGGGGGGGAGGGGGGTGGGGGTGGGTAAAATAAAGAGAACCGGAGAGTAATTGTGAACCCCTACCTAAAAATTAGTTAAATATATTGCATAGGATCTTATTGTCGGTAAAAATTGTATTTCATAAAGGTACAATGTCAAAGATCATGCGTACAATTTTGATATTTTACGGGGTTTTTTTTTGCTAATTCTACCGAGGGACCATATGACACACTATTCTTTGAAAGCCCATATGAAGTCATTGTTGCTCAGGTGAACGATGTGGCCCCATGGGCCTCTTATTAGTAATTGTAGCTTTGCCCGAGGCCTGAAATAGGAGTTTTGACATAATCAGTTGATTATCGTGTGCCGTACAATAAGTAACGTTTCGAATTAATCAATTGGTGTAGCCGGAGTTAGGTTTGAATGGTAAAAATGGTGTAACAATGTCAATGAATAAATTGGTTTACATAAAAAAAAATAGTTCATGGTTTTATTAATCTAAATGATTTCAATTGAAATTAAATTCAAATAATATAAGACATATTTTTTCCGTATTTTAGAGAAAACTTCAAATAATTTTTTGGTTAAAGAAACATAGAACCAGATGACATCTGTTTTTATTGCAATAAATTAATAAACAAACAAACCACCCACCTTCTTTACATAAACGTCCAACATATCCGGCCTTACATCCGGTGAGACAGGTTCCGCTCACAGTAGAACATTGTATCGGATCCTTACAATGACCACATGTTTCATTACAGTTGTATCCATAATGACCGAACACACATTCTAAAACCACAATTAACAAAAAATAACAAAACCCTGTTTTAAATGTAATGCATTATTAGTCCACTACCGGTTTTCACCGGAGCGGACTATAGCTTTCCTCTGCGTCTGTCAGTCCGTCTGTCTGTCCGTCCGTCTGTCTGTCTGTCTGTCTGTCCGTCTGTCCGTCCGTCTGTTTGTTGTCCCTCTTCAGTTTTCCACACTTTTTTTTCTTAATGCGTTTGAGGAATAATATGAAATTTGCTGAACAGCTTCAAAATGTCAAACTACAGATCAAGTTTACACTTTTGTAGCGTCTGGTTGACATATTTTCGAGAAAATTATTTTTTAATATTCCAATTTTATAATGTTCGGGTTCGATATTCTGCATAACAGTGCATTGTTTTCACAATTTCCACAAACCGGTAGGGGACGTGTATTGCTTATGCAATACTCTCAGAATGCTTGTTTTTTTTAAATCATTGCTTTGTGTTTTTTTAAGTACGTTGTATTACATATAAAGGTAGATTAACCTCAATCTATAATAAATAAATATGTTAACCGATGATGATCTGGCATTCAATCAACAGAAAAGTTTGAAAGCCTGACTTCGTGGCAGGAAAATGCCATTCATTAAAGTTTAACCAAGTTTTCAGTTACCTTTGGTTGACTAAATAGAATGGCAGAACGTCGTTTATTTTTATTTTCTAATCACCTTCTTTGCACAATCGTCCAACATATCCAGCGTTACATCTGGTGAGACAGGTTCCGGTCACAGCAGAACATTGTATCGGATCCTTACAATGACCACATGTTTCATTACAGTTGTATCCATATTGACTTACAATGCAATCTGATTAGATAGAAAAAAGAAAATGTATATATATAAAACCTAAAACTTTATCGTTATCACACCAATGATGAATCATAACGAGAGAAATCTTAATCATTAAACAACTGAGGCGATAATTTTTTACTTAATTTTTATATATAATGAAAATGAGATAACTCATTTTATTTGTTTCTTTTTTCCCAAAACAGATTCAGGTAACAGTTATATTCTAGGTTTTTAATACATGTAGCAAATAAGGCGCATACGTTAACAAAATATGATTAAGAAAAACTATATAAAGTTATTCTGATGTTGAAAATGCGTGTAATAGTGTGCTTGTAACGGATTTTCGGATATTTTTGGATTTTGCAAGATGTAAATGACCTTTTTTTTTATCATTATTATCTTTTGTGTCGTGTAATGAAAAAAAAAATAATTTACTGTGGAATAATTTAAATAATTTAAATTTTCCTGGATTGTGACTTTTTTGTTAATTCGCGGGAATGTAATTTTGTTGATGCGTTGGTTACTCTTTCAGTGACAAAGATAACTGTCTCTAAAATTGTTTTCTTTGAAGATTTAAATTGAGGGGAAGGGTTAACTACAAATACCACGAAAATTGAGCCACCACGAATTCTAATGATTCCACAGTAATTAAAACTTTTAAACGATTTGTATCCATGTGTGTAGATACATACTGTAAGAAAAAGTAGAGAACCACTGATTGACTTTAGGAATCAAGTTGACAACTTTTGTAACATGTGTCAGTTTCACACGCTAAACTTTATGACTTTCGAAGCAGTGTTAAATATCATTAACTGCATCAAACATTGTTAATTTTTTTTATTAGTGTAATTATCCGACGTTCTAACACATAAATGTGGGCATCTTTTAAGAACAGCAAAACAAAATTGCATGCTAATTTTGTATGATAACTATATATATATATATATATATATATACATAACTTAATAATAAACTTAAAATCGGCGTTTCATCTGTGCAATAAAGATCATATATAATTAACAAATTAATTACCTTCTTTGCACGTTTGTCCAGAATATCCTGCTTTACATCCACTAAGACAGGTTCCTTTCACATTAGAACATTGTCTCGGGTCAATACAGTGACCACATGTCTCATTACAGTTGTATCCATAATGACCAACGTCACATTCTAAGTATAAATGAATAAAGTTCAAAGACAATGACTTAAAAACAAACAGGACATTATAAGCAATATGGTTTATCTTACTCAAAGAAAACTGTTCGTCTTAAGCAAATCTTATCAGTAAATGTTAATATTCTTTTTATACATTTGTAGTCTGCTTGTTTTAATAGGTAGTTGTCATTACCTTTGTCAATTAAAATAACAAACGGTAAAATGTGTCCTTATTAATAATGTAAAAGATATATGTATATAAACGATTGACAATGATAGAAATCAAACGATACAATATTTACCAAATTCACATCGACGACCAAAGAATCCAGGTTTACATTTTGAACATTGACATGTCATTGTATTTGACACAAGACAGTTCCCAAAGTAAGATTCGTGGATGGGACAACCTTTACAAAATATATACATTATATGAATTAAACATTTTACACACTATGTAAAAAAAGTGCATGGCCGTTTGCCTGGCATAAAGAATGAACACTTACTTTAAAAAAGTATAAGATATCTAAACGGGAAGTAAACACTTTAATTGACGTATTTATCAGTCTTCATAAGGTTTTAACCTTTAAATGTATTTTCCACTTAAATAAAGATTATTATTAGATTATAATTAAACAGACGTTTTAAGACACTACATCGTGAACCCTGCGTTCAAAAACAAATATGTCCACTCAGTGTATATTTCCCGTTATGTTATCATTGAAAATCTACGGCATTCAATTTTCTTTGAATACACTTGGCCTATTTATGCGCCATGAGCACAAATATAGGTCATCACGCGTTTTGAGTGTATTTTTTTTTGTAAGATAAAATGAAACGTTCAAACTTACATAACCAATTTGATATGTACTTATTAGAAATAATCATTAAATAATATCTACTCGTTAATGAAACAGATTTTTCTCTACAAAGTTTTTAGCACTATATTTTTGGTTGCGGAAGCAAACTAAATAACAGGTTAATAAAGAAAAGATGCATGCGCTAAAATATAATTGAGCTAATGTACTGGCACGTGCGTTTGCTTTAAAATACGTATGCGCCAAATTTTCTCGTTTTACAGTATATATTTATGTAAAAAGGCATTAAAGCGACGATACACAAATACTTCATACAAATTAAAATGAATATGTATCTACATTGAATGCTTATTTAGGCATATTATGTATATGCGAGACATATATTATGTATATTTTTTTTTTTAGATCTTATTTATTCTATGCATATATCTATATTTATTAATTATGTCGTCGGTCCTACAAAACACCAAGGCGGTGCAGACAAATTGAATACCTCGCTTACGCGGTATTCAATTTGTTTGCACCGCTTTAGTGTTTTATAGGACCGACGACATAAAAACTTGAGCATTTAATGCTTAAATGAAATAAGTGAGGTGTCCTCACCATACACCTCCACTTCACATAGATCATTCTCAGCATACTCATTATAATCGCTAGGATAGGAAACCCCATGGAGTCTCTCGTTGTAGTAGATGACATATTGCCCATGTACTTGACAAGTAGTATTGAATACTGCAGGTATGGTGCTTCTATTGAAGTAATCATCTTTGAAACACAAAGTTCCTTGTAATCTGTTTGTTGTGTTGGAGACATACAATGAAAATCCAAGGAAGCTGTTCCTGTAATCTATGCATAATAACAGTTATTATTAATAAGAAGGGTGAGGAAGTAACGTATAACGTTTTTTTTTTAAGGCGCTCCGAAGTTTTCCTAATTTTTAAGATTTCCGTAGATTTCTAAGTCGTAAGTCGTATAATTAATTAACTTCTCCACTCAGAGTGTTGTAATTGGAATGTTTTCATTGATAACATGTGTTGTTTTAGGCAACATGTGTCCTATTATTGTTTCCGATGCAAAAAATTGTTGTCTTAATTCGAGTCAATAAAAGGACCTAGATTATGGTTGGAAGGCATACATTTGTAAGTTGAAATTATTATTCCCGCACTTTTCTTAGGGCAGATCGGGTATATTATTGTTACCCTGGCATGAGTTTTACTAAGCTTCTTAAGTTTAAGATTTCATCGTAACCGTAAGTTACGATGAATATCTGTTTTACCAAACTTCTTAACTTTAAGTTACGTCAAAAATATCGTCTTAACTTACGACAGCCTATGGGCTACTCTAAGTTAAGAATTTTTCGTATTTTTCTAAATAAATGAATAAAAATGGCCGCCTGCTTATTGTTTATTGAAGTTTTGAGAGAAAATGAAGACAAGGCTTTGCGTCGTGAACGCGTTTTCAGAGACAGGAGTCAAGTTCTTTTAAAATATGTTGACCGACAGCGAGCTAATTGGGCGGTATAGGTTTCCAAGGCGAGTTATTCTGCAGCTGACAGACGATGTCAAAGACCACATACAACCACAACCTTTGAGGTCGCATGCCTTTACAGCTCACATCCAGATAATTTTATGGATATGACCTTTAAAAAAAAATAACAGAGGAAATTCTAAATGAAGCTGGACTTATAAAGCATCCTATCAATCAAATTCTTAAAAAATATTAATATCATAAAACATCACACTCATGATATTGATAAAAAAATACACTTACTATGTTGGTTATGTTCAAAGAATGATTCCGAATGATATCCTTACAAACATTTCTATTTGTCCACTATTTTGAAAGAAGGATGAAGAGTAAACAAAAGGGCCACAACTGTATTATTACTTCATCGAGTTGTTCCCCTTTAACAAGATTGTGTGTGATGAACCAAACAAATTTAAAATAAAATTCAAAATAAATATTGCCTAAAAGATATATAAATAATTTTTTGATTTATTGTGTAAAATTCATATCATTTCTTGTTGACAGTCAAGTATAGTTAGAATACATTTCCATACCCATACTTAGCAATATTATATTTCAAGTATTAATCATAATTGCGTGGACCCTGAGGTCCACGCAGAAAATATATAAGCGAGGTTAAACCGGATGCTATGGGGAAAATTCAGCCTGCGCATGAGCTAGCTTGGTTCCTGTGCGTAATGGGTAGCTCAGGGAACCAGGCTAACACGTTTATCTGAATCGGGATCGGAATTCCGTGCCATATGCACATATAAGTTCAAAGGCGCTGTAATTGTATAGTTGTCGGTAAACAGTACAGACACAAAGTATTCCTTTTAAAGAAATGATTGGCATGTGATATGAACTACCAGTATTATGAAATAAGTTAATGTTATGCCGAAACTACAACATGCATCAAATAGCATAATTTGCAATGTTTTGTTGTTTTCCGAATACACATGTAACTTAACGTAGTCGAGGCTAGAGAACTTCCCGATTAAATTTTTTTAAGCATTTTAGTATGATTGAATAATTATTTCACTATAAAAGTTTGAATCTCAAGAAAAATGCATCAAAATATGAAATTTTTAATTTACACAAAGTTGTCACTGCATAGTTAACAAAGTAGTGCGAATCGTAATGTGTGCGCAAATAGTAGAATTCACCGAATGCCTGAAACTATACATGCAAACTTCATTCATAGATAGATCAAAATTATTTTAGAAGTATGAATCCTTTAAATTCTGAGATAAAAAGTCAGGGCTATACATTCATTTATACGTAATACAATGTTCGTATGTATGTAATGCCTTTCACGTTTTCGTTGGAAACACATGCAAATGGTCCACGTATTGTAGTCCTTTTTTTAAGGACAGCAACTTGTATAGCAAATTGGTGATCAAGGAAATAAATGAATACATTATTAAAGAATTAAAGAAATAAAAGAAGATAGGCTTTTTTGTCATGGACTTTTTTTTTAACTAAATGAATAGACCTATAAAATTGTGTTAAGCCTAGTGGGGTAGCCGATATAAATGTATATATATGACACTTTTATCCGCTACTTGTGTTAATGTCTGGTTAAAAAATTTGAACCTCCCCCCCCCCCCCCCGCATCAAATAATGTTTTTTATCTTTGAAAAGTCTTTATTTCATTTAATTATTGGTACATGTATTGTAACCGGGTCTTGATGCAGATGACATAATAACACCAAGTCGATTTTATAGGGTTCGATTCCTTTTTCAATAAATTGAAGGAATATGGTAATTGCAGGAAATCACAATAGAACAACACATACATAAAACATATAAGCACACGACAAAGACAATACAAACACAAACATCGCACAGACATTGACATAAAACATATTTACTTAAGTCACCTATTAATATTATCAGCAAAGAGCGATAATTTGATAATTTATATTTAAACTATAAATTCCAAATGATCAGAAATATTTACGGTAATAAATATCAATAAACCTATTTACAGCAATGACAGAAACATATAGTTACCAATTTATGGAACTGAGTGCAGGTATGGGCAGCGGAAAAGGCAAAAAATACATTTTAACAAAATCAACGACAAACTAAATTCAGCAATCTAAAATAATATTATCAATGACCATAAATGCAAAACAAACAGTCTTCTTTGCAAAATAAATGTACATAAAAATCAACCAAAGGTATTTAAATACAAATCAAACACAAAAAGTAAAACCAACAGACATAAATGTAAAACGAACATACATCAACATGAAACAAGCGGACGCACAAATAAACGCCAGGTGGCGTTTTTTGGAAAGCAATATACGTCATCGATTATTGGAATCCGGGATGGTTCGCACCTATTCTGTTTCGCCCTGAGATGTTTCCCACGTCAATGTTTCGCACCTGCCTCGGAGCAAAACATCTGACTGTATTATAATGTAATGTAATGGAGTGTTGATTTAATTAGAAATGAACATGTATATATGGTTAGCATAGATCTATTTTGGGGACCATTTAATTACATAAATTACCGGTATCTGCTTGAACTTTACATTACCCAACTGCATCCACTATTTAACTACGATTTTTACCAGTCTTATTCTTATAGCAAAAGTGGGGTTAAATATTATTTTCATTCCCATTTATTTATTATGATTTATTTAAAATTATAAATTTTATAAAAAGACGACATCAATCAACCAAACTTGTTGTAAATTTATTAAGACCCGACACTCTAGACCACATTATGAGTACACGTTATACACTGATATTGTTATTATGGATGCATAGAGTGTTTCGGCGGTTTTTGTAAGAGTTATGGTTTTAACTCTTGAGGCCCGCCTCATCAGGGGTCTACCTATTATGATTTTCTCATTATTGTAATCGTGATTGAATTATCATTTCGCCGATATTCTTGTGTTTACTGTAGGCGATTATAGGTTCATTGGTAAAAAGTTCTTTGCATATTTCATCATTTTTAAGGACATTCCAGTATTTCAGGATGCGCTTTTTGAGACCCTTCAAGTGTGGGTTGTACTTGGTTATCATGACATTTGGTTGTCGTTGTTTGCATTTTATATCTGTTTTCACCAAATACTTCTTTCTATTTGTGTTTTCCATTGTACGTACAATGGGATCTATTTCCTTATCAGAGTAACCTCTCTTTGATAGGTGTGTCTTGAAATCCGTTAGAATTGTAGATAGAATGCAAGGATCACTGGTATTCCTTGTATGTCTGATGCATTCGCCTTTTATGAACCCTTTAAAGACAGAAGGACTATGGGTGCTTTTTCTGTGTAGATATTGAAAATTGTTTGTTGGTTTTATATATGATTTAATATCAAGTATGTTATTTTCCTGAAACCTCACGCCTTTGTATATAGTAGTGTCCAGAAAATTGACACTTTTTTCTGAGATTTCATACGTGAATTTCAGGTGTTCGTGACATGTATTGCCGATGTCAAAAAATTCTAAAATTTCATTTTGTGTGCCGTCAAAGGCTATAAAACCATCGTCTCTAAATCGCCCGTGGTAAAGAACTTGATTGGCGAATTTGAATTTTGACATTATATAGTTGGTGATTTGATACATTCTTGTATCTGAAATTTCTGGAGATGGTATTGCACCCATACTGCATCCTATGATTTGTTTAAAGTATTTTCCATTGAACTCAAAGTAATTGTTTTCCAAGACGCATTTCAATAAGAAGATAAGATCTTCGCTCTCTGGATAAGGAATGTCGATTTGTGGTTTGTTTGCGTTTTTGTAAGTTTCATTGACGGCGCTGAGTAATTCGCCGAATTCCATGTTGGTATACATACTAGTTACATCATATGTAATTAGTAACACCTCTGCTGGAAGTTCGAGAGTCTCAATTTTATTGATAAAATCGGCGGTGTCCTTAATATAAGTTGATTGATTTTGTACTATGGGAATGAGAAAGTAATCGCAATATGCGCCGATTTTCCGTGTTGGCGTATCACACTGTGAAATAATCGGGCGGCCAGGTGGTAATTGTCTGATGCTGCATAGGCCGTTTTGAAGGGCATATCGGACTTCATCTTTGATTTTGTGTATTTTAGGGAGCAAGTATAAATGACCGCATTTAAGCGATGGTTTGTTATCGCAGAGATAACGATACGTTTCCTTATCTATTGAGCCCTTAGAGTACATTTGCGTTACTCTATTTTGTATGATATAATGCAAGTTCTGTAGATCTGGTTTATCAACTTGCATGTAATGTTTTGATTTGAGTTGGCGCATGGCCTCTGCAATATATTGGTCTTTGTCCATAATAACAATTGTATTGCTTTTGTCCGCTTTTTTGATAACAATATTGTTATTGTTTTTCAGAGACGTCAGTGCTTCTCTTTCAAGCTTAGACGTATTATTTTGAATTTTCTTGATTGGAATAGATGACAATTCTAATTTAGTTTTGTCGATGTAATCCTCTAATGCATAACATGTGAATGAGGGGTTGTAACCAGAGGGTTTTTTGAATGGGTGAATTGGAAGATTTTCCCCTTTGTCAAAATGATACTTGCATCGGAGTTTTCTAGCAAACTCGTCAAAGTCGTTCAAGATGACTTTTTTAGTGTTGCTGTTTTGTGGAGTCGGTATAAATTTTAAACCTTTACTGAGCACAGAATACTCGTGTTGGTTGACTTTGTACTTTGATAGATTGAGTACATACTTCTGAGAGTTGTTCTCGTTATTTTTGTATGTATTTTTAAATTGTATTAGATTAGATTGGGATCTGCGACAGTTTTTTCTGGTTTTGTTCCGTTTATTAAAACGTCTTGCCATTTTAATAAAGAATACCCAGAAATGTAGTAGATCTTAGTTACTTATGAGAATCAAAGGTTCCGTCTACTAAACGACTGGTCGATGTAGTAGAGGAAAGTAACTGGTTTGTTAAAATCCTTGGGAAGATATTAGTGAAGATAACACGTGGCTTCAAACTACGCCCCGTTTGAAACTGAGGCTAATACATCTAAATAACCACAACCCAACCTTGTGTTAACAATCAGATGATAATGAATAAAAACAAATAATGCAAGTATAATGGTATATTCTGGTATCACATGATATATAAACAATACCGTAGTATTATAATCTTTAACTAACAAAGTTAGTAATTAATTTCAAATATGTTCTTGATTATGAGGGTTTAACAGTTCCAATCACAGAGTATTGTGCATCACATTGTCACAAAAACGCTATATTCATTTCGGGTAGAGTGTTTCCAGAAATTTTGATATGAACACCCCGTTGGTCAGAACATTATAAGTGTCAATATGGCCTGCCTCTTAGTTGTTGTCTGCGTGGTCCAGGTCTACGGAAGGGTCTTCCGCGTGGTCTTTTAGACTGGTCCCGCGTTTGGGAGTTAGATTGGGTTGCTGTTGCTACCCTGCTCCTGAATTCCTGGATTTCCGTTATCTGGTCTTGGTTGATTTTGGTTATGTTTTCGTCAAAGCGACGCTTTTCAATTTCAAAATCAACAGTCTGGCGCCTAACTGCTTGGAGAGTTTGATTTCGGATTTGGTTACTCTCCATTTCCTTGGTTTTGATTTCCGCCTCCACATAGTCAAGGACTAATTGGGCTGTTTGTTTATTCTGGGATTCGGCCAAGTCTCGCCAGAATTTTTCAAACTTCTCATTTCCTTCGCCGTCCAAGTTTAACGCACAGTAAGACCGGGTATGAAACCAAGTCGGAAATTTTCCTGTCTGGATTCCATAACGTAAACTTTCCTTCCTCTTTGCTAGGGTCAGGCGGTTTTGAAGTATTTTGCGAATTTCTCCAAGTCCTTCTGAAATTATAGTAGATGAATTATCACTTCCCTCTGGAAGGTTGATCGTCAGATCAAGGTCTGGAATGGCGAATAAGGCTTCCTGGTTTGATGGAACCAAATCATCATCCATTTTGCTTTCATAACTGTTCTGCATTTTACTAATATTAGACTGTTTCTTAAGAGAGAGTCTGTTGAATCTGTGGAACATATTATAGGAATGAGAAGCGTGAAGTTGGTACACTGGCTTATAGTTTGTCGTGAGGAACATATTTTATTGGTGATGACCACTGTAAGCTGGGAAATATCTTTGAAGTACTGTTCATTTGAATAGATGAGCGGATGTGACAATTGTTAGAGAGATGCAAATCGAAGTTTTTGAGTTTGCGGATCTTCAACACTCAAGGTGGTCTGAGGGAGAGACCCTAATAAATCGTAACAAGCTGATCGCTGTCACTGGTAGGCGATACACGGGATGATGCCGGTGGGACATTGTCCCTGATCACAAGTTTTATAAAAAGACGACATCAATCAACCAAACTTGTTGTAAATTTATTAAGACCCGACACTCTAGACCACATTATGAGTACACGTTATACACTGATATTGTTATTATGGATGCATAGAGTGTTTCGGCGGTTTTTGTAAGAGTTATGGTTTTAACTCTTGAGGCCCGCCTCATCAGGGGTCTACCTATTATGATTTTCTCATTATTGTAATCGTGATTGAATTATCATTTCGCCGATATTCTTGTGTTTACTGTAGGCGATTATAGGTTCATTGGTAAAAAGTTCTTTGCATATTTCATCATTTTTAAGGACATTCCAGTATTTCAGGATGCGCTTTTTGAGACCCTTCAAGTGTGGGTTGTACTTGGTTATCATGACATTTGGTTGTCGTTGTTTGCATTTTATATCTGTTTTCACCAAATACTTCTTTCTATTTGTGTTTTCCATTGTACGTACAATGGGATCTATTTCCTTATCAGAGTAACCTCTCTTTGATAGGTGTGTCTTGAAATCCGTTAGAATTGTAGATAGAATGCAAGGATCACTGGTATTCCTTGTATGTCTGATGCATTCGCCTTTTATGAACCCTTTAAAGACAGAAGGACTATGGGTGCTTTTTCTGTGTAGATATTGAAAATTGTTTGTTGGTTTTATATATGATTTAATATCAAGTATGTTATTTTCCTGAAACCTCACGCCTTTGTATATAGTAGTGTCCAGAAAATTGACACTTTTTTCTGAGATTTCATACGTGAATTTCAGGTGTTCGTGACATGTATTGCCGATGTCAAAAAATTCTAAAATTTCATTTTGTGTGCCGTCAAAGGCTATAAAACCATCGTCTCTAAATCGCCCGTGGTAAAGAACTTGATTGGCGAATTTGAATTTTGACATTATATAGTTGGTGATTTGATACATTCTTGTATCTGAAATTTCTGGAGATGGTATTGCACCCATACTGCATCCTATGATTTGTTTAAAGTATTTTCCATTGAACTCAAAGTAATTGTTTTCCAAGACGCATTTCAATAAGAAGATAAGATCTTCGCTCTCTGGATAAGGAATGTCGATTTGTGGTTTGTTTGCGTTTTTGTAAGTTTCATTGACGGCGCTGAGTAATTCGCCGAATTCCATGTTGGTATACATACTAGTTACATCATATGTAATTAGTAACACCTCTGCTGGAAGTTCGAGAGTCTCAATTTTATTGATAAAATCGGCGGTGTCCTTAATATAAGTTGATTGATTTTGTACTATGGGAATGAGAAAGTAATCGCAATATGCGCCGATTTTCCGTGTTGGCGTATCACACTGTGAAATAATCGGGCGGCCAGGTGGTAATTGTCTGATGCTGCATAGGCCGTTTTGAAGGGCATATCGGACTTCATCTTTGATTTTGTGTATTTTAGGGAGCAAGTATAAATGACCGCATTTAAGCGATGGTTTGTTATCGCAGAGATAACGATACGTTTCCTTATCTATTGAGCCCTTAGAGTACATTTGCGTTACTCTATTTTGTATGATATAATGCAAGTTCTGTAGATCTGGTTTATCAACTTGCATGTAATGTTTTGATTTGAGTTGGCGCATGGCCTCTGCAATATATTGGTCTTTGTCCATAATAACAATTGTATTGCTTTTGTCCGCTTTTTTGATAACAATATTGTTATTGTTTTTCAGAGACGTCAGTGCTTCTCTTTCAAGCTTAGACGTATTATTTTGAATTTTCTTGATTGGAATAGATGACAATTCTAATTTAGTTTTGTCGATGTAATCCTCTAATGCATAACATGTGAATGAGGGGTTGTAACCAGAGGGTTTTTTGAATGGGTGAATTGGAAGATTTTCCCCTTTGTCAAAATGATACTTGCATCGGAGTTTTCTAGCAAACTCGTCAAAGTCGTTCAAGATGACTTTTTTAGTGTTGCTGTTTTGTGGAGTCGGTATAAATTTTAAACCTTTACTGAGCACAGAATACTCGTGTTGGTTGACTTTGTACTTTGATAGATTGAGTACATACTTCTGAGAGTTGTTCTCGTTATTTTTGTATGTATTTTTAAATTGTATTAGATTAGATTGGGATCTGCGACAGTTTTTTCTGGTTTTGTTCCGTTTATTAAAACGTCTTGCCATTTTAATAAAGAATACCCAGAAATGTAGTAGATCTTAGTTACTTATGAGAATCAAAGGTTCCGTCTACTAAACGACTGGTCGATGTAGTAGAGGAAAGTAACTGGTTTGTTAAAATCCTTGGGAAGATATTAGTGAAGATAACACGTGGCTTCAAACTACGCCCCGTTTGAAACTGAGGCTAATACATCTAAATAACCACAACCCAACCTTGTGTTAACAATCAGATGATAATGAATAAAAACAAATAATGCAAGTATAATGGTATATTCTGGTATCACATGATATATAAACAATACCGTAGTATTATAATCTTTAACTAACAAAGTTAGTAATTAATTTCAAATATGTTCTTGATTATGAGGGTTTAACAGTTCCAATCACAGAGTATTGTGCATCACATTGTCACAAAAACGCTATATTCATTTCGGGTAGAGTGTTTCCAGAAATTTTGATATGAACACCCCGTTGGTCAGAACATTATAAGTGTCAATATGGCCTGCCTCTTAGTTGTTGTCTGCGTGGTCCAGGTCTACGGAAGGGTCTTCCGCGTGGTCTTTTAGACTGGTCCCGCGTTTGGGAGTTAGATTGGGTTGCTGTTGCTACCCTGCTCCTGAATTCCTGGATTTCCGTTATCTGGTCTTGGTTGATTTTGGTTATGTTTTCGTCAAAGCGACGCTTTTCAATTTCAAAATCAACAGTCTGGCGCCTAACTGCTTGGAGAGTTTGATTTCGGATTTGGTTACTCTCCATTTCCTTGGTTTTGATTTCCGCCTCCACATAGTCAAGGACTAATTGGGCTGTTTGTTTATTCTGGGATTCGGCCAAGTCTCGCCAGAATTTTTCAAACTTCTCATTTCCTTCGCCGTCCAAGTTTAACGCACAGTAAGACCGGGTATGAAACCAAGTCGGAAATTTTCCTGTCTGGATTCCATAACGTAAACTTTCCTTCCTCTTTGCTAGGGTCAGGCGGTTTTGAAGTATTTTGCGAATTTCTCCAAGTCCTTCTGAAATTATAGTAGATGAATTATCACTTCCCTCTGGAAGGTTGATCGTCAGATCAAGGTCTGGTATGGCGAATAAGGCTTCCTGGTTTGATGGAACCAAATCATCATCCATTTTGCTTTCATAACTGTTCTGCATTTTACTAATATTAGACTGTTTCTTAAGAGAGAGTCTGTTGAATCTGTGGAACATATTATAGGAATGAGAAGCGTGAAGTTGGTACACTGGCTTATAGTTTGTCGTGAGGAACATATTTTATTGGTGATGACCACTGTAAGCTGGGAAATATCTTTGAAGTACTGTTCATTTGAATAGATGAGCGGATGTGACAATTGTTAGAGAGATGCAAATCGAAGTTTTTGAGTTTGCGGATCTTCAACACTCAAGGTGGTCTGAGGGAGAGACCCTAATAAATCGTAACAAGCTGATCGCTGTCACTGGTAGGCGATACACGGGATGATGCCGGTGGGACATTGTCCCTGATCACAAGTTTTATAAAAAGACGACATCAATCAACCAAACTTGTTGTAAATTTATTAAGACCCGACACTCTAGACCACATTATGAGTACACGTTATACACTGATATTGTTATTATGGATGCATAGAGTGTTTCGGCGGTTTTTGTAAGAGTTATGGTTTTAACTCTTGAGGCCCGCCTCATCAGGGGTCTACCTATTATGATTTTCTCATTATTGTAATCGTGATTGAATTATCATTTCGCCGATATTCTTGTGTTTACTGTAGGCGATTATAGGTTCATTGGTAAAAAGTTCTTTGCATATTTCATCATTTTTAAGGACATTCCAGTATTTCAGGATGCGCTTTTAGAGACCCTTCAAGTGTGGGTTGTACTTGGTTATCATGACATTTGGTTGTCGTTGTTTGCATTTTATATCTGTTTTCACCAAATACTTCTTTCTATTTGTGTTTTCCATTGTACGTACAATGGGATCTATTTCCTTATCAGAGTAACCTCTCTTTGATAGGTGTGTCTTGAAATCCGTTAGAATTGTAGATAGAATGCAAGGATCACTGGTATTCCTTGTATGTCTGATGCATTCGCCTTTTATGAACCCTTTAAAGACAGAAGGACTATGGGTGCTTTTTCTGTGTAGATATTGAAAATTGTTTGTTGGTTTTATATATGATTTAATATCAAGTATGTTATTTTCCTGAAACCTCACGCCTTTGTATATAGTAGTGTCCAGAAAATTGACACTTTTTTCTGAGATTTCATACGTGAATTTCAGGTGTTCGTGACATGTATTGCCGATGTCAAAAAATTCTAAAATTTCATTTTGTGTGCCGTCAAAGGCTATAAAACCATCGTCTCTAAATCGCCCGTGGTAAAGAACTTGATTGGCGAATTTGAATTTTGACATTATATAGTTGGTGATTTGATACATTCTTGTATCTGAAATTTCTGGAGATGGTATTGCACCCATACTGCATCCTATGATTTGTTTAAAGTATTTTCCATTGAACTCAAAGTAATTGTTTTCCAAGACGCATTTCAATAAGAAGATAAGATCTTCGCTCTCTGGATAAGGAATGTCGATTTGTGGTTTGTTTGCGTTTTTGTAAGTTTCATTGACGGCGCTGAGTAATTCGCCGAATTCCATGTTGGTATACATACTAGTTACATCATATGTAATTAGTAACACCTCTGCTGGAAGTTCGAGAGTCTCAATTTTATTGATAAAATCGGCGGTGTCCTTAATATAAGTTGATTGATTTTGTACTATGGGAATGAGAAAGTAATCGCAATATGCGCCGATTTTCCGTGTTGGCGTATCACACTGTGAAATAATCGGGCGGCCAGGTGGTAATTGTCTGATGCTGCATAGGCCGTTTTGAAGGGCATATCGGACTTCATCTTTGATTTTGTGTATTTTAGGGAGCAAGTATAAATGACCGCATTTAAGCGATGGTTTGTTATCGCAGAGATAACGATACGTTTCCTTATCTATTGAGCCCTTAGAGTACATTTGCGTTACTCTATTTTGTATGATATAATGCAAGTTCTGTAGATCTGGTTTATCAACTTGCATGTAATGTTTTGATTTGAGTTGGCGCATGGCCTCTGCAATATATTGGTCTTTGTCCATAATAACAATTGTATTGCTTTTGTCCGCTTTTTTGATAACAATATTGTTATTGTTTTTCAGAGACGTCAGTGCTTCTCTTTCAAGCTTAGACGTATTATTTTGAATTTTCTTGATTGGAATAGATGACAATTCTAATTTAGTTTTGTCGATGTAATCCTCTAATGCATAACATGTGAATGAGGGGTTGTAACCAGAGGGTTTTTTGAATGGGTGAATTGGAAGATTTTCCCCTTTGTCAAAATGATACTTGCATCGGAGTTTTCTAGCAAACTCGTCAAAGTCGTTCAAGATGACTTTTTTAGTGTTGCTGTTTTGTGGAGTCGGTATAAATTTTAAACCTTTACTGAGCACAGAATACTCGTGTTGGTTGACTTTGTACTTTGATAGATTGAGTACATACTTCTGAGAGTTGTTCTCGTTATTTTTGTATGTATTTTTAAATTGTATTAGATTAGATTGGGATCTGCGACAGTTTTTTCTGGTTTTGTTCCGTTTATTAAAACGTCTTGCCATTTTAATAAAGAATACCCAGAAATGTAGTAGATCTTAGTTACTTATGAGAATCAAAGGTTCCGTCTACTAAACGACTGGTCGATGTAGTAGAGGAAAGTAACTGGTTTGTTAAAATCCTTGGGAAGATATTAGTGAAGATAACACGTGGCTTCAAACTACGCCCCGTTTGAAACTGAGGCTAATACATCTAAATAACCACAACCCAACCTTGTGTTAACAATCAGATGATAATGAATAAAAACAAATAATGCAAGTATAATGGTATATTCTGGTATCACATGATATATAAACAATACCGTAGTATTATAATCTTTAACTAACAAAGTTAGTAATTAATTTCAAATATGTTCTTGATTATGAGGGTTTAACAGTTCCAATCACAGAGTATTGTGCATCACATTGTCACAAAAACGCTATATTCATTTCGGGTAGAGTGTTTCCAGAAATTTTGATATGAACACCCCGTTGGTCAGAACATTATAAGTGTCAATATGGCCTGCCTCTTAGTTGTTGTCTGCGTGGTCCAGGTCTACGGAAGGGTCTTCCGCGTGGTCTTTTAGACTGGTCCCGCGTTTGGGAGTTAGATTGGGTTGCTGTTGCTACCCTGCTCCTGAATTCCTGGATTTCCGTTATCTGGTCTTGGTTGATTTTGGTTATGTTTTCGTCAAAGCGACGCTTTTCAATTTCAAAATCAACAGTCTGGCGCCTAACTGCTTGGAGAGTTTGATTTCGGATTTGGTTACTCTCCATTTCCTTGGTTTTGATTTCCGCCTCCACATAGTCAAGGACTAATTGGGCTGTTTGTTTATTCTGGGATTCGGCCAAGTCTCGCCAGAATTTTTCAAACTTCTCATTTCCTTCGCCGTCCAAGTTTAACGCACAGTAAGACCGGGTATGAAACCAAGTCGGAAATTTTCCTGTCTGGATTCCATAACGTAAACTTTCCTTCCTCTTTGCTAGGGTCAGGCGGTTTTGAAGTATTTTGCGAATTTCTCCAAGTCCTTCTGAAATTATAGTAGATGAATTATCACTTCCCTCTGGAAGGTTGATCGTCAGATCAAGGTCTGGTATGGCGAATAAGGCTTCCTGGTTTGATGGAACCAAATCATCATCCATTTTGCTTTCACAACTGTTCTGCATTTTACTAATATTAGACTGTTTCTTAAGAGAGAGTCTGTTGAATCTGTGGAACATATTATAGGAATGAGAAGCGTGAAGTTGGTACACTGGCTTATAGTTTGTCGTGAGGAACATATTTTATTGGTGATGACCACTGTAAGCTGGGAAATATCTTTGAAGTACTGTTCATTTGAATAGATGAGCGGATGTGACAATTGTTAGAGAGATGCAAATCGAAGTTTTTGAGTTTGCGGATCTTCAACACTCAAGGTGGTCTGAGGGAGAGACCCTAATAAATCGTAACAAGCTGATCGCTGTCACTGGTAGGCGATACACGGGATGATGCCGGTGGGACATTGTCCCTGATCACAAGTTTTATAAAAAGACGACATCAATCAACCAAACTTGTTGTAAATTTATTAAGACCCGACACTCTAGACCACATTATGAGTACACGTTATACACTGATATTGTTATTATGGATGCATAGAGTGTTTCGGCGGTTTTTGTAAGAGTTATGGTTTTAACTCTTGAGGCCCGCCTCATCAGGGGTCTACCTATTATGATTTTCTCATTATTGTAATCGTGATTGAATTATCATTTCGCCGATATTCTTGTGTTTACTGTAGGCGATTATAGGTTCATTGGTAAAAAGTTCTTTGCATATTTCATCATTTTTAAGGACATTCCAGTATTTCAGGATGCGCTTTTTGAGACCCTTCAAGTGTGGGTTGTACTTGGTTATCATGACATTTGGTTGTCGTTGTTTGCATTTTATATCTGTTTTCACCAAATACTTCTTTCTATTTGTGTTTTCCATTGTACGTACAATGGGATCTATTTCCTTATCAGAGTAACCTCTCTTTGATAGGTGTGTCTTGAAATCCGTTAGAATTGTAGATAGAATGCAAGGATCACTGGTATTCCTTGTATGTCTGATGCATTCGCCTTTTATGAACCCTTTAAAGACAGAAGGACTATGGGTGCTTTTTCTGTGTAGATATTGAAAATTGTTTGTTGGTTTTATATATGATTTAATATCAAGTATGTTATTTTCCTGAAACCTCACGCCTTTGTATATAGTAGTGTCCAGAAAATTGACACTTTTTTCTGAGATTTCATACGTGAATTTCAGGTGTTCGTGACATGTATTGCCGATGTCAAAAAATTCTAAAATTTCATTTTGTGTGCCGTCAAAGGCTATAAAACCATCGTCTCTAAATCGCCCGTGGTAAAGAACTTGATTGGCGAATTTGAATTTTGACATTATATAGTTGGTGATTTGATACATTCTTGTATCTGAAATTTCTGGAGATGGTATTGCACCCATACTGCATCCTATGATTTGTTTAAAGTATTTTCCATTGAACTCAAAGTAATTGTTTTCCAAGACGCATTTCAATAAGAAGATAAGATCTTCGCTCTCTGGATAAGGAATGTCGATTTGTGGTTTGTTTGCGTTTTTGTAAGTTTCATTGACGGCGCTGAGTAATTCGCCGAATTCCATGTTGGTATACATACTAGTTACATCATATGTAATTAGTAACACCTCTGCTGGAAGTTCGAGAGTCTCAATTTTATTGATAAAATCGGCGGTGTCCTTAATATAAGTTGATTGATTTTGTACTATGGGAATGAGAAAGTAATCGCAATATGCGCCGATTTTCCGTGTTGGCGTATCACACTGTGAAATAATCGGGCGGCCAGGTGGTAATTGTCTGATGCTGCATAGGCCGTTTTGAAGGGCATATCGGACTTCATCTTTGATTTTGTGTATTTTAGGGAGCAAGTATAAATGACCGCATTTAAGCGATGGTTTGTTATCGCAGAGATAACGATACGTTTCCTTATCTATTGAGCCCTTAGAGTACATTTGCGTTACTCTATTTTGTATGATATAATGCAAGTTCTGTAGATCTGGTTTATCAACTTGCATGTAATGTTTTGATTTGAGTTGGCGCATGGCCTCTGCAATATATTGGTCTTTGTCCATAATAACAATTGTATTGCTTTTGTCCGCTTTTTTGATAACAATATTGTTATTGTTTTTCAGAGACGTCAGTGCTTCTCTTTCAAGCTTAGACGTATTATTTTGAATTTTCTTGATTGGAATAGATGACAATTCTAATTTAGTTTTGTCGATGTAATCCTCTAATGCATAACATGTGAATGAGGGGTTGTAACCAGAGGGTTTTTTGAATGGATGATGATTTGGTTCCATCAAACCAGGAAGCCTTATTCGCCATACCAGACCTTGATCTGACGATCAACCTTCCAGAGGGAAGTGATAATTCATCTACTATAATTTCAGAAGGACTTGGAGAAATTCGCAAAATACTTCAAAACCGCCTGACCCTAGCAAAGAGGAAGGAAAGTTTACGTTATGGAATCCAGACAGGAAAATTTCCGACTTGGTTTCATACCCGGTCTTACTGTGCGTTAAACTTGGACGGCGAAGGAAATGAGAAGTTTGAAAAATTCTGGCGAGACTTGGCCGAATCCCAGAATAAACAAACAGCCCAATTAGTCCTTGACTATGTGGAGGCGGAAATCAAAACCAAGGAAATGGAGAGTAACCAAATCCGAAATCAAACTCTCCAAGCAGTTAGGCGCCAGACTGTTGATTTTGAAATTGAAAAGCGTCGCTTTGACGAAAACATAACCAAAATCAACCAAGACCAGATAACGGAAATCCAGGAATTCAGGAGCAGGGTAGCAACAGCAACCCAATCTAACTCCCAAACGCGGGACCAGTCTAAAAGACCACGCGGAAGACCCTTCCGTAGACCTGGACCACGCAGACAACAACTAAGAGGCAGGCCATATTGACACTTATAATGTTCTGACCAACGGGGTGTTCATATCAAAATTTCTGGAAACACTCTACCCGAAATGAATATAGCGTTTTTGTGACAATGTGATGCACAATACTCTGTGATTGGAACTGTTAAACCCTCATAATCAAGAACATATTTGAAATTAATTACTAACTTTGTTAGTTAAAGATTATAATACTACGGTATTGTTTATATATCATGTGATACCAGAATATACCATTATACTTGCATTATTTGTTTTTATTCATTATCATCTGATTGTTAACACAAGGTTGGGTTGTGGTTATTTAGATGTATTAGCCTCAGTTTCAAACGGGGCGTAGTTTGAAGCCACGTGTTATCTTCACTAATATCTTCCCAAGGATTTTAACAAACCAGTTACTTTCCTCTACTACATCGACCAGTCGTTTAGTAGACGGAACCTTTGATTCTCATAAGTAACTAAGATCTACTACATTTCTGGGTATTCTTTATTAAAATGGCAAGACGTTTTAATAAACGGAACAAAACCAGAAAAAACTGTCGCAGATCCCAATCTAATCTAATACAATTTAAAAATACATACAAAAATAACGAGAACAACTCTCAGAAGTATGTACTCAATCTATCAAAGTACAAAGTCAACCAACACGAGTATTCTGTGCTCAGTAAAGGTTTAAAATTTATACCGACTCCACAAAACAGCAACACTAAAAAAGTCATCTTGAACGACTTTGACGAGTTTGCTAGAAAACTCCGATGCAAGTATCATTTTGACAAAGGGGAAAATCTTCCAATTCACCCATTCAAAAAACCCTCTGGTTACAACCCCTCATTCACATGTTATGCATTAGAGGATTACATCGACAAAACTAAATTAGAATTGTCATCTATTCCAATCAAGAAAATTCAAAATAATACGTCTAAGCTTGAAAGAGAAGCACTGACGTCTCTGAAAAACAATAACAATATTGTTATCAAAAAAGCGGACAAAAGCAATACAATTGTTATTATGGACAAAGACCAATATATTGCAGAGGCCATGCGCCAACTCAAATCAAAACATTACATGCAAGTTGATAAACCAGATCTACAGAACTTGCATTATATCATACAAAATAGAGTAACGCAAATGTACTCTAAGGGCTCAATAGATAAGGAAACGTATCGTTATCTCTGCGATAACAAACCATCGCTTAAATGCGGTCATTTATACTTGCTCCCTAAAATACACAAAATCAAAGATGAAGTCCGATATGCCCTTCAAAACGGCCTATGCAGCATCAGACAATTACCACCTGGCCGCCCGATTATTTCACAGTGTGATACGCCAACACGGAAAATCGGCGCATATTGCGATTACTTTCTCATTCCCATAGTACAAAATCAATCAACTTATATTAAGGACACCGCCGATTTTATCAATAAAATTGAGACTCTCGAACTTCCAGCAGAGGTGTTACTAATTACATATGATGTAACTAGTATGTATACCAACATGGAATTCGGCGAATTACTCAGCGCCGTCAATGAAACTTACAAAAACGCAAACAAACCACAAATCGACATTCCTTATCCAGAGAGCGAAGATCTTATCTTCTTATTGAAATGCGTCTTGGAAAACAATTACTTTGAGTTCAATGGAAAATACTTTAAACAAATCATAGGATGCAGTATGGGTGCAATACCATCTCCAGAAATTTCAGATACAAGAATGTATCAAATCACCAACTATATAATGTCAAAATTCAAATTCGCCAATCAAGTTCTTTACCACGGGCGATTTAGAGACGATGGTTTTATAGCCTTTGACGGCACACAAAATGAAATTTTAGAATTTTTTGACATCGGCAATACATGTCACGAACACCTGAAATTCACGTATGAAATCTCAGAAAAAAGTGTCAATTTTCTGGACACTACTATATACAAAGGCGTGAGGTTTCAGGAAAATAACATACTTGATATTAAATCATATATAAAACCAACAAACAATTTTCAATATCTACACAGAAAAAGCACCCATAGTCCTTCTGTCTTTAAAGGGTTCATAAAAGGCGAATGCATCAGACATACAAGGAATACCAGTGATCCTTGCATTCTATCTACAATTCTAACGGATTTCAAGACACACCTATCAAAGAGAGGTTACTCTGATAAGGAAATAGATCCCATTGTACGTACAATGGAAAACACAAATAGAAAGAAGTATTTGGTGAAAACAGATATAAAATGCAAACAACGACAACCAAATGTCATGATAACCAAGTACAACCCACACTTGAAGGGTCTCAAAAAGCGCATCCTGAAATACTGGAATGTCCTTAAAAATGATGAAATATGCAAAGAACTTTTTACCAATGAACCTATAATCGCCTACAGTAAACACAAGAATATCGGCGAAATGATAATTCAATCACGATTACAATAATGAGAAAATCATAATAGGTAGACCCCTGATGAGGCGGGCCTCAAGAGTTAAAACCATAACTCTTACAAAAACCGCCGAAACACTCTATGCATCCATAATAACAATATCAGTGTATAACGTGTACTCATAATGTGGTCTAGAGTGTCGGGTCTTAATAAATTTACAACAAGTTTGGTTGATTGATGTCGTCTTTTTATAAAAAAGGAGTGTTGATTTAATTAGAAATGAACATGTATATATGGTTAGCATAGATCTATTTTGGGGACCATTTAATTACATAAATTACCGGTATCTGCTTGAACTTTACATTACCCAACTGCATCCACTATTTAACTACGATTTTTACCAGTCTTATTCTTATAGCAAAAGTGGGGTTAAATATTATTTTCATTCCCATTTATTTATTATGATTTATTTAAAATTATAAATAATATTTTAATGACCTGTTTATACTCGTACATTTGTTCCAAATTTCATATTCGGATGAAAACATATGTATAATCAAATATTGTACAGTCTTATATAAAAAAAGTAATTTATTTGTTACCCATAAACATGATGATATACACATATCTGGAAAAAAAAACATTTTTAAAATGCTACAAGACATATGTACATTGTGAATTAAAATTAAGTGCATGTATCAGAATACTTCAAGCTTATCGACACATAGGCTTCGGAACCGGGGGGGGGGGGGGCTTTTTGCAAAGTTAGACCTAACCATTAGGCACATAGCAGAATAGACGGTTCAGCCCCCCCCCCCCCACTTTTTCTCGCAGGAAAAATAATTGTTCCTTAATGTACCTTGAAACATTGAGAAGTTGGAGTCTTAGGCATACTAGCCCCCCCCCCCCCCATCCCCACCCCCACCACGGATTAAGATTTTTATGATTTGGGGGAAAATAATTTTTAATGAAGGTTAGATTTTTTCTTTTGGAAGTATAGGTTTACTCCCCCCACCCTCACCCCTCTCTCCCACGGATTAAGATTTTTATGATTTTAGGAATTAGGTTTTTCTCTCTCAATATTTCTGAGGATCAGTCTAGCCCCCCCCTCCCCCCCCTTTGTCAGTCATTTGTTGCATTTTGTATCACTTTAATTTTACTGGGTGGAAGTAATGCAAAATTTACAACTTGACAACTTTGTAAATTTTGTATTTACTGCCATCCGGTAAATAAACAATTTATAGAATTAAAAAAAGTCGGATAAAAATAAAATATTTAACGAGTTTGAATGGATATAATTCCATAAAAAATGGATACAGGGGAGGGGGGGTGGGTGGGTAATGTAAAGTACAAGCTGATAATTTATGTAATTAAATGATCCCCAAAACAGAGCTATGCTAACAATATAATATTTTACATTTGTAATTAACATTCCCAAATTTTTCATTATAAAAATACAGGTAATTCTCAAGTGAAAGACAGGCTATAAATGTTATTACAACACGGTTCACACCTCTTGTTCTGAACCATATAAAACGACATGGCTTAATAAAATTAGTAAATAAAAATCCTAATCAAGCAAGAACGCTTTCTTGGCCGTGCATGAATAAAGACAAGCACTGTTTCAATAGTTTTTTTAAAAAACATATTTCAATTCTTTTATAGGTAATAATTTATTTCAGAGGAATGATAATACGAGAAAAATATCTAAACACAGTGAGATGGTTCGCCCCGAGGCAGGTGCGAAACATCTCAGGGCAAAACAAAACAGGTGCGAACCATCCCGGATTCCAATAATCGATGACGTATATTGCTTTCCAAAAAACGCCACCTGGCGTTTATTTGTGCGTCCGCTTGTTTCATGTTGATGTATGTTCGTTTTACATTTATGTCTGTTGGTTTTACTTTTTGTGTTTGATTTGTATTTAAATACCTTTGGTTGATTTTTATGTACATTTATTTTGCAAAGAAGACTGTTTGTTTTGCATTTATGGCCATTGATAATATTATTTTAGATTGCTGAAATTAGTTTATCGTTGAGTTTGTAAAAATGTATTTTTTGCCCTTTCCGCTGCCCATATGCAGGTCCTATTTTTTGGATTTCATATCATGAATCGATCACCATATTCAGTATACAATGAATATCGTAAATTTACTTTACTCCATTTAATTATATTCCTTTTTTCACTATAACTTCTATCAACTTTGTAACACATGTGCTGTATTTATTATTTGTGTTAAAATGTTATTCTTCATGCAATCTCCTATGGGAGGAAATAAAGATAATTAGAATGAATGAATGAACAGTCTGGGCAATTTAATGAATAAAACATTTACATGTAGCTTTTCATGATAATTCATTACAAAGTTACACACATATACTTTATTAAAAACATTCACTCTCCACACTCATACGGGTTAAACATATTTATTTATCATTTCTTTATATCGTAAACCTATTCTTTCTCCATTGTTCAAAACAGTTTCGCAGACGATAAAAAGTAAATAGCCGCGAAAACGAAAGTGCCCTCTGCGCTTGCGCAGCGTTCATAACTACGAATATTCACACCTCCGTTATTAGAGAGTTCCATTACGGAAACTTGCGAACGTTTCGTAAGTTAAGGTTACGAATAAAACTTACGAACACGTTAGTAAAACAGAACATTCTTATCTTAAGTTAAAACTTACGAAGTTCTTAAGTAGTAATATTTTTGCGTAAGATAAGAAGCTTAGTAAAACTCATGCCTGGTCTGTCCGTCCGGCACGATTTACTTTCTCAAACTGCTGTTATATCTTAATAACTAGCGAACTGAACTCTTGGAATTTGATTTTAGGGGTGCCATGTTGTTTTGTATAAAGGTTATAAAAAACCTCTGGTATTCCTGGAGGTTAAAAAAATGTAATAGGTAAAAAAATGACCTTTTTCCCACCAAAACCCTGGTTTCTTGAACACCTCTTACATGTTAAATAGTAGACAAATTATCTCTTAATATCTTTCTCGGTGTCCTATTCATGCGCAATAAAATTTTGGAAATTTGAATTGTGTCCTGGGAGGGGGGAGGCATTTAATGGCTGGAAAATGATGTGCTGTTTTTCATAATGTCAGGTTTAAAAAATCTTCAACATTTTTTGCAGAAGCCAAATGATTTACTAGAATGTGTTTGGGGGTGACATGATCTGTAATCAGATTTTTTTTATCACGGGGGACGGTGGGGAACAAAAACTGACGGGTTTTCTTTGCCAAAAAAAAAAAAGTTCCCAGAACTTCTCTTACATTTTATGGAGTAGCTATGCCATCTCTTATGATATGGTAGGGACTGTCCTATAGATGTACAATAAGGTTTTGAAAATTTAAATTTCACCCAGAGAGTCAATAGTAGCAAAAAATTGACGTTTATCACTCCTAAAAAACGGAGTTCCAATAGCTCCTCTTATGATTTAATGAATAGTCACATCATCAGGGGTTGTCCTATAAATGTGCAATGCGGTTTTTAGAGTTTTAGTTTTATCCTTGTAGTCTAATAGTAGCAGAACGTTTATCCCTTCTTAAACTGTAAAAAGTGACGTTATTTTTTTTATTAAAAAAAAACCCTTACATTTACACTTTCAATAAAGGTCAAATGATCTATTAAAATTAAAATATGAGTTGTGGTCTAAACAAATTATATAAACTGGTTAAAAACAAAATATCATTTACATTTAACATAATTGTCAAATAATCTATCAAAATATGATGAAAAGTTTGGGTTTTGTTATTGTTGTTTTGTTTTTTTCTCCCCGGAAAACAATAACTTATGTTCAAGCTAAACTTACTGCCAATGGTTAAGCCTATAATGTTATATCCCCCTTAAATCAAATATGGTTCTAAGAATTCAGACTCCCTTCTTACATTTTTACACTGTACCTCACCTCTTGATTGGTATTTTTTTCTTGCTGTTCATCAATATTTTGTAAATTGCTTATTAATCTTTAAAGAAAACATAAAACGCAATATGTAATCGGGGCAATTATAAAGTCAACTCCGTGGTACTTGTACTTACATATAACACCATTTGACGCATCAGAATACTAACAAATCCCAGTAATATACATTGTTAAGTGGTGGAAATCTAAACATTTTTCAAGTTATTTGGTTAGTTCCTGTTTCATGGGGGGCAGAACCATCCCATATGGGCATCACCTACATAACATATGATACGCCATAACACAAAAAGAAAATGAATATAGAAGTTAGGGTTATTATGGCAGTGGTTTTCAAGATACTTGGTCATTTACAGTTCCAAAGAGGTTAAGATGACCCCAGGAAGGAAATCCTTTGGGATCATTCCAAGATGCCTCCTTTTTCTAATATTTACTAACTGGTTATAGATCTTATAAATGATTGAAATTTAATTTTGTTTTGTTATAATCATATATATTCCATACTTTCTATGACATGAAATGTTAAGATTATTGATGAATTTACATTTTAAACAGTTTAACCCTTATTCGGACTTAAAAGTGTAAATTATATATAGTTTTAAAAAAAAAAGCATCGGAAATTGCATGTACTCTTCTCTTTGAATAAAACAAGAACAGGGAAGTGTTATTTATGGTCAAACTCTTTTGTCTGGTTATTACTGTCTTATGACAGCTTCTAGTATTAACTTATAAACATATTAGCAGTAAAAGCATCTTATGTTTTAACATTTTTCCCTTTAAAAATAAGATGTATACACAGTGACAAACAAAAAAGAAGTTGCATTTTACCCGAAATTTCGTTTTGGTTTTCTGTCCTATAATAAATTGTAATGTGATGAATGCTGTTGATACTTCCAAGGTCAACCCACCAGGTGGCGGTTTCTTTGCTTGTAGCTGACACAGCACATTGACCTCCGCTCCAGCGTAGGTCTGATTTAAGTCCATCCACTGCATTGCTAGCGTCAAAAGTATTATTCCCTTTCTCATATTGGTTTTTTTGGTAAGCAGTTTTGTTAAGGGCAATGTTTTCTGTAAAGTAGGAAGCGTTATTCCAATTATTTTATTTGTTAAGGGTTTTGAAAAATAATCATTTTTAGCCAGGCATTGCTAATTCCTGGTCATAGGCATGCAAATTGCCAGTGTTTCCATAAATAGAACAATTACGAAAATAATCTATTAATTTTTGTGAGTTGGTTTTAATCAACTCTCCTATTCAGTTACTCTGGGAAACCGAAACTGAAACAAGGTTTGGACCTAAGCACAAATCATTACCGCTGACCAGACTTAGATCTTGGAAATTATCGATAAATTTGATGTTTTGTATGCTGAAGCATATTTTAATTTCATTTTTTAATGTTTTTTATCAGTTCTCCTCTATAAGCATTTTTGATTCGTTACATGTACACTTTGCTCCACCGGTGTCCCTGGTGATTTTTTTTTTGTAGATTAAACTATTTTTTTTAATAGAAGTACTTAGGCAGACATGTATTTGAGGAGAACAGTTTCTTCTGATCAGTCATTTATTGGATTAGATCTTTGTATAATAAAAATTTGTTCACATCAATAAATCATATCGAGGCGTTTTAATCATCATTAATAATTGTTGATTAGGCAAATTAGAAAATGACATAGAATGTAACAGGTCACATTTAATTTGCCTGAAGATTAAATATGTGTAAATGTCACAAAAAAAGGAGAAGCAAAGACAACTGCTGACGGATATTCAGACAAAATACTTTTTCAATTTAATTTTAAATTAAATACATATTACCATAATCAAAATGTATTTGAGTCTAAGATACGGTGTAGGATTAACAGTAGCATTATTTGATTTGAAAAAGACACACAGTTTCAAATAAATCAATGAGTACTCGACTGTCGCTCGAATAAAGCCCCCGATCAATCGACTAAGCCAACCGAGTAAAATTGACATCCATATTTTTTTGGTTTACGATTTCATTTAGTGAGGATTTTTGTTTCTTATTAGTAAAGTGTTTTAAAAACAAGACTATGCATTTCTGGCACATATACAATGCGCATGAAATTCCATAAAGTACTTAACAAGGCATTGATATTCGGCTGCATATCAAAGAAATGGAATGATTGAGTTGATAACTATTGTTTCAAAATTCAATGCACTGTTGATTGTTTTATACTAGACAGACATATATGCTTTTGTTAATTGCGGCTTACAAAATTTAATCGCACTCATTAAAAGCATAAGAGTAAGAGAGAGAGATATAGATAGAGAGAGTGTATGTTTGTGTGTGTGAGAGAGAGAGAGAGAGAGAGAGAGAGAGAGAGTTTTAATTACACAATATCCGTAAAGACACATCAAATCAAAGAGTCGGGCTTTCAGTTCCACTAAGATCTACAATGTCATTCATATATCAGAGATGACAATAAACAAATGGAATGAACTTATCAAATACACTCCATAATGATTTATATATTGAATGATATTAGTCATTAGTATGCCTTCTGTCAGTTTGTCACTATATATTCAATACTCAGCTATTTTCGCATAGTATCAAAGGATTCATGTAGCGTAAGCGTAAGCATACTATGCCTAAATAGAGCACGGCAAATGTTTTCAACCAACATCTTTCAAGCGCCGACAGCGAGATTCGAACTCACGACGCTAAAATCATACAAGCTTGAAGCACAACGCGTTACCGCTACGCTAAATTAGCCGTTATAATAATAAACGGTATATATATATATATATATATATATATATATATATATATATATATATATATATATATATATATATATATATATATATATATATATAAAACGTAGATATATACGACTGACATCAAGCAATTAAAATTATTCATTTTTCCAAAAACACTTCATTATTGACGGTAATATTAAAGTTAAAGTTTCTTAAAAACTTTTGAACAAATTGATACAACATTTTTCAAAGAAATTTTACATGAGAATCACAAAAGGTTTTTTTTATTGACGCTTGATAAAGAATGTACAAGAAAAAACATTCAATGAGATTTCGTCTGCTAAACATTTCGAGTTTTCGCGGTAAGGCCAAAAGTCTCTCATTTCTTAAAAAGAACATACACCTTTGTTGACTTTTTATTGTACAACAACGTGTTGATTAAATAAACAATCAAATTAATTGATTAATTTGAAAAAAACCCAAAACAAACGCTTGTTTTTCCGGTGATTATTTTTAGGGACTTGTCAACACTCGAACGGCACAGCTACTTATAGCAAAGTACGTCAGTATATTCAACAGTCGGCATAATAATAACAATAGTGTTGTGTTGTGCATGTACTAAGCCTAAATAGTAGTCAGGGTTTGATACATAGTGCACTCGCCTCCGGCGTGTGCACTATGTATCAAACCCTGACTACTATTTAGGCATAGTACATGCACAACACAACACTATTATATAAATAAATGTTTCTAAGAACAACTATCTAATGAACTTCATCAACAATTTTTAGAACATTGTTTCAATGAATTTATAATTTAACTTGATTTAATTACAGTCCAAAATCCAAAAAGTACTGAAATTGTGTAAATAGTTAATATATGAGTGTTTTGTTTAATGCAAAAATCTCATCATAAAAAATAGCATATTTGTACGTTGACAAATGTTTGAAATCGTCAATAAACCTAATAATAGTTATTCACTAAAATAAATGAAACACGAAAACATAAAAAACTTACCATACGCTTGACACAAGGTGACGAAACTGTAACACAAGACCAGCATCGCATTATTAAACAACGACTGATAATTGAATAAAATCATCTTTATGATGCCGGAATGTTTAAGAATCTTGACATTCAGAGCGTTAATAGTAGTTACATGTAACACTTTGCTTATTTACAACAACATGAAATAGTATGAATCAAAGTTCAATAGGTTTGAGCTCAGCCACAGCGCCATCGACCAGCGGACAAAGTAACAAAAATGTATATAAGTATATGACAAAATCCATGTAACAAGGATGTTTTTACGACAGTAGAAAGCTGCATTTATTTATATATTCACCAAAATAAACAACTGTTTTAAGTAGGTTTTCCTGTGTAAAAAAGTTTATTTTTAAGGCGAATATGTTTTAATAAAAAAAATGACTGAAATACAGACTGCCTACTACAAGTGCATGTAACTTTGAAAGGATGTTAATATAGTATCTTACAATTCATAGTAAAGGTTTAAAGTATATACTAATAAATATATTTGTACATTTATTTCATAGTTCAAATGCCATTACACAATAGACGCCTCATTTCTTGAAGTGAATTACATAGATTCTCTTATTATTTTAAATACTATAGCATAATATAATTTTATCTTTTTTAACGGATAAATGTTTCACAAAATGTGTCTAAACTTAACATTCCTATTAATTTGAATAATGATATTGAAGTACTTTTAAGTCGAAGGTGTACATCTTCCAGACAAGCGATAATTTAAAATGAAAGCTTTCTTTAGAGTAAAGACGACAAAGATTTAAATGTACCAAGCAGATCCTATCATATTTCTATAAAACCAATCAAATAAAACAATTTCAACAACTGCGGATGACATATGTCCTGCGTCTAATGAACTATTTAACACTGAAACGGTTGAAAGAGTTATCTTCCCTTGTTTGTATTTTTATTATCAGTAATTATTGTAAATAGTGTAAGTAAAATGTCAAATGATTAAAAGAGTTATTCAATTAAATTTATTGTATAAAAACAAAACAACAAAAACAGTTATTGTAGTTTCTAGTATGATCTGTACAGAAGACTCATGCGTGAAGTATTCCCAAGTGCGAAGTGGCAAGGACGGCTGGCAATCATTGAAATAGCCACAAGGCAGTGGCTAATATATATATATATATATATATATATATATATATATATATATTAAGCACAAAGAAATTCACTTTTGTTGGAGCTACACCTGTGCTTATTAGTCCCCTACCAGTTTCACCGGAGGGGACTATAGCTTTCCTCTGCGTCCGTCCGTCAGTCCGTCTGTCTGTCCGTCTGTCTGTCCGTCCGTCCGTCCGTCCGTCTCTCTGTCCCACCTTTGTTTTCCACACTTTTTTTTTCTTTATGCGTTTGAGGAATAATATGAAATTTGCTTAACAGCTTCAAAATGTCAAACTACAGATCAAGTTTACATTTTTGTAGCGTCTGGTGGACATATTTTCGAGATTTTTTTTTTTTTTAAATTCCAATTGTTTAATGTTCGGGTTCGTTTTCGGGTTCGGTGTGTATTAACTAAACGAGAAAAGTATGTAGTAAGTAATAATATTGTGTATTTCTTGTACATGTACCATTCCTTTTATTGTTTCTAACAAACAAATGAGCTCTGTAAAATAGTATCAAGCATTGTGTTGTAAATGTAACCGACAGGGTTTTTTGTATTATTACAATCGGGTTCGTTATCGGGTTGGTCTGATTCGGGGTACAGAAGTCTGTAAGAAATGATATTCTGCATAACAGTGCATTGTTTTCACAAATTCCTACCAGCAAATACTGAATGGACGAAATTACAGGATAAAATAAAGAGTGTTTTGTAATAGTTATTACAAAAAAAAGTGTTTTGTAATAGCTATTACAAAACGCTTTTACTATGACGTCAAAATGAACTCTGAAAAGCGCAACATATACTTGATGTTATTAGACGTCACAATGATCATTTGAAATGTATGTACTTATGTATCTATGGTGATTGTTCAAAACTCCTGAAGATTATAATGAAACCGGTAGAGTTTTGAATCGGCTTTCTGTTATTTTTTAACATATATATATATATATATATATATATATATATATATATATATATATATATATATATATATATATATATATATATATATATATATATATATATATATATATATTGAGAAATAACCACAAGGCAGTGGTTTACGTATATTTGTATATTTTGAAAAAAAAAATTCTAAATTATAGAGGCACTTGGTAAGTACCATTTTACTCTTCGTTTACATTACCTATAAAACTCGTTACAAATTTGGTGGCAGCGGTGGGATTTTATAGAGACAGGTGACATTAAGACCAGTTTGCGGGAAACACTTGACAAAATTGAGGAACAGCTGATCATTAATCAATCTACGCCAAGTGGTAGCCTGTATGACAAAATGTCATCAAGGGAAGGTGTCTTGCAACTGGTCGGTTAGATGATACATACGAAGGGAACGAGAAACATTGCCCTGACCGATAGTAGGATACATTGGTATTCTGACAGAGGGACAGATAACCTGTATGATCGTGTCTACCAAGGCAAAGAAACCAATTCTACCTACCAATATCAAGGCGTAAGACCAAAAGTTCGCTTTGAAACAGACCAGCTTGACAATTAGAAGGACTATTTGCCAAGAGACAATTTGTTTTATAGAGCCAATGTACACCAACCTTCCCTTAGATGTAAGGTCAAGTTATAATCAAAATGCGTGCACTTATCAATTATAATGTACATATTGTTGTAAGACGATATATTATAAATATGTTTCCTTAAAGTTTTTGTTTTCCCATAAAATTAAAGTGTTTCCTTGTTTATCGTAAACTAAACTGTCAAATGCTTATCAGATAAAAAAAGACATGTGGACGTTTTACATTAACCAGGAAGCTTGGTAAATGTAATGCAATGGTGAAATTTGAAGTATGTTATAATATATTTTTTTAAAGTAAAGATTCATATTTAAGGAGTAGTTCATACATGTAACGCAAGGGCTGTTATCTAAATTTTAACTCGTTAATATGCATTGCAGCTGAAAAACATGACCGGTAGTGGTAGTAGGTGCGTATTATAGTCCATCAGTCTTTTCATAAACGTGACGCTGTTAATTAGAACAGAACTGTTGCATACACTAAGATATATTTTTTTTACAACCGTTTACATTATTTAAAAAAAATATATATTGCAATAAAGACGATATCTTTGGACAGATTACAGTACTCACAACGTTATGTTTTACAATAGCATCATATCGTATCGTATCGTGTGTGTATATAAAGTGTTTCATGAGTTAATCTTATCATATTGTGCGTTAATCATAACTTAAATGACAAAACAATGACATGGGTCAATTTTGTTCAAGTCAGATATTACGGCATTGTATATCCTTATTGCCTATCAATGTACTTATTCAAGGCAATGATTATGTTTATCAATGCATTTATTAAACGCAATAACGTTCTTTTGGTAATTTTATATATGTTTAAAGAAAAACAATTTTTTACCAAATGGATTGACTAAAAACCACCCCCAAAATAAGTCCATTTAAATACACTCAGTCAATGTTGAGTAGATGATCAACTAGCTTATTTTAATTTTAAGGAGATCCACAGACTCAAACAACAAAAAACTATAATAAAAAAGGTTTTTTTTGGTTTCTTTTCATGTTTTTTGTTTGTTTGTTTGTTTGTTTGTTTTGCATTTCTTTGATGAAATGAAATGAAGTTATTGGATGTGTTCTACTTGTTTGCAGTACAAGGTTTGTTCGATATTTAATAAGTATTGAAGCACAGCGCAGTAAGGCTTTGCGCGATTTTGTAGTTGATGATACTCTTAAAAAAACCCATTCGATACCTTAAATACGATATAATCACTAGGTTTTTTTCGTTATTGATTAGTTCCCATTTTTTATGTGCGTCTTTTAAATAAATTGCACCAATTCCTAATTAAGAAGTAAAAACTATGATAAGAAACAACTTGTTACATGTGTCCCAAAGGAAAACATATATCGGATAAATATTTCTTTAGGAAATGATATTGCCCTGGTTCTTAAAATGACTTGACATTTTTGAAATCAGAAGCGAAATATGATTTTAAAAGAAAAGATGAAAAGGAAACTGTGACAATTTATGTATGAGTAGACTAGATTGGATAAAAGACAGTTGATGGACATTTAATATATAAACATTTTTTTTTTTATTGAAATAGTTGGCTACGCTCTACTATTTAACAGTTCAAGGGTTATTCGATTGAAATGTATAGTTACACACAGCGCGATAAGGCTTTGTTCAATTTTGTTGATAATGATATTCTTGCATTAAATAGATCTAATAAATTTAATAGTTTTACTTGTTAATTGATTCGTGCCATTTTTTCTGTGCGTCTTTTATACAAAGTGCACCAATCCTTAATTAAGTCTCAAAGTTCAAGAACACTTCAAATAACTTTTAGAGGAGGTTGTATGCAAACTTATAAGAACATTTTATTAATAAATGTTCATTTCCTTAAAACAATTGTTTAATGGGTCAAAGTTTGAAATTAATTGGCATTGTTCGAGTCAGGTACTTAAAAAAAAACAACATTTAGATTAATTTTATGAAGTACACTTACAACAGGATAAAAACCATTTCACGTTTAGCAAGATAAATTAATTGCAGACCCTTGAACATGCTCAAGTGTCTATTACGAGAGCCTCAAGGTATTGAGTTTGCTTTTCAATTTCAATAAATTATATTTAAATATATTAAATATGCTCCTAAAACATCATGTTTTATAAATTTTCATTTCATTTTAAATTACATTTTTCCCCCAAATTAAACGTTTAAAAACATGTCTTATAATAATGTGTCAATGCTGTTCAAACATGTATTTGTTCTCAAGATTCAGAAAAAAAAAACCTATGAGGTAATTAATATGTTTTTAATTTCATTCTCAACGTAACTGAAAGGAATTAATGGCATTTAAAACAAAGTGGAATTTCATGCAATTAACAAAATGCACTCTGAGCGCACGGCGGCCGCTTAAAGAAACGGTGAGTACAGACGGAACGGAGTTCAAAACTGTGAACGATGAACGTATGGTGAGCGAACGCTGAACGCACGATAAGCGAATGGTAGGATAATGCAAAAATGGTAAAGAAGAACGTTTCTAGAACTGAAACCATCATTCTTATTTACCGTCACTTTGCATACAACGGATACATTGTATAAGAGAATGATTTTAATCGTGTTTCCGTTATTTCCACTTTCGTGGATTTCCTTCTCACGGTCTTCTTTACCATATTAATATCAAAGACAATGGTGTAAATGAACAAATCGATGTAATTATCATATAAAATGATATAACAAGCAATTCAAACTTGTTTGTGTTATAGCATTTCTACGTTTATGCATTTCCTTTTCACAATTTGTTTTATCAGATCAAATATTAGAGAAACGGATATAGCCATTTTATTAATGTGTGTAAAATGAAACGTTGTATAACATAGTTACTCATATTTGTTTTTGTCACTTTTAGATATTGTTCTGTTGAGTGCATTTACTATAGTCCCTTGTTTTCTAAAAAAAAAAACATTGGGAACGATAATATTGATGGGGACCCATACATTCAACATTAAACAAATGTTCAAAGAATGCGAAGACGAAGAATAAGATTTTTTTTAAATTCCCTGAACCCCGGGGATCTTTAGTACCACCAGTTAATAAAACATGTATATGTGTCTTAAGGCATAATTAAAACTAGTTATACATGTCGTTGCTAATCGTCTTAATGAATGTGTATTTCATAAGTTATAATTAGATTACATTAGATACGCGAGTATTTTTGTCTAAGTTGTGCTACATTATCTGTCTTTTTTTAATTTAATACATTTACTCCTCACGATATGCTATATTAGATCAATATTATCTCGACGTATGTAACCAATCAAATGATTGTTTGTGATAAAAAATACTTTCACGCATTGTTCCTTTAAATGTGGCTATGTTGAGTGTTCTGTAGTTAGAAAACCCCCACAAACTATGGGAATCTAGTGTCAATATTGTGTCAATACCCTGGTGCTATTACAGAATACATAATACTTACATGTATCTTACATGTATCTTAGAAGTCCGTTCATTCCTGAGACAAAATAAAAGACAAATTAGTTTTCACAAATATGTGGGCAAGTTTAAGGTGATTGGAAGTAAAAGGTTAATGCATTGTTTCAAGTCTTAACCATTGTCATAAAGAACGATTGATCTTTGTTTTCTCATACAATGATTGCAAGATATGAGGGCATGTCAGGACCAGGTTAAGGTGTGCAAGCTCAAAGTCACCGTTACGAAATGTATTATTTATGTCAAGGCCATGGAAAATGGAGCTGTTGACACAAATAATGGTTGTGACTAGTTAATGTGTTGTGCTCTTGAGCTTTGGTCATTATAAGAAAAAATGGTGCACCAATTACTTTCCATAAGAGAATACTTGAAGTTTTGTTTTTTAGCGGGGGTATCAATGACCTTGGTCACATAACCTCTAAAGCACGTTTCCACTGAAACCCTAGCAATCCTTGATACTCTCTTCGAACAATTTGAATTAATATCAGTTCTGGCTCCCGTGTAACCCGTTACTAGCAAAAGAATGATATATATATATATTGCATCATCGGAAGTAGCATTTTTGATTTTAATTGGTTTATATTATTCTAAATCATCCCGATTATTTATCTTAATCCTTCCTTTACTACGCAAAAATAGATGGCTCCAAGTTGCATAGTAAACAAACGAAACACTGATCTGATTTAGCTCTGTAAATACTTTGTATACCTGTACTTTGCAAAGCACAAATGTGCACTGAATACCTTAATATGCAACACTTATTTCAGTCTATAAAGGTGAACAAACTGAAAGGTAGTCAAAATATCCAATGTACAATGAATTGTTATTACGTTTCTTGATATTTCAACGATGACAATGTTAATCAGCTGATTACTACATTTATTATGGACGGAACATTATTTTATTAGACATATTTTGAATTTAAGAAAATCATTTCCCAAGTTGTAAATGTAGAGTATCTGTAAGCTTCAATTTTCATTCAAAATGCCTAACTGGCTACTGCACATCATATTAATATGGTTAAGTCCAAATTAATTATAAAGTGTACTCAAAAATATTCACAGACCCACCTCTCTCTCTCTCTCTCTCTCTCTCTCTCTCTCTCTCTCTCTCTCTCTCTCTCTCTCTCTCGAAGTTCTGTAATTATTTTGAATCGTTGAATATGTTCAATTATACATGTACTTTTCGTCTAGTATTCTAAGAAAATATATATTTTTTTGCATTATGTAGACATTTTAGCCTTGTAATATGTTTTGGCTCAATAGATATTGTACTAGACATTTCTTTCCTGTAATTATTTCCTATTTTAAAGTGTCGATGGATGTCCCGATCAGCTATTCTACATAGTAGTTGATTTTTAATTTCAATATGTGCATTTTCTTAAAATTATGTTAATAGTGGTTTTTTTTACGTGGGACTTTTGGCTATTTCAAAGGCTTATGGTAAGCTTACATAAACATGATGTCATCTTACTTTGCATTAGTAATAAATAATAGTTTTCATAAATTGTAATATTTATTATTATTTATTTATAAACGTAATACATAGACTCGGTAATTTTGTAAAGATTGACGTGCATGACTGCAAATCATTTAGTTATATCTTTTCCTTTTAATATATTTTTCACTTAAGGCATATCGTGTTCGTTTGTGGTTGATTATTGCATGTTAGTTTTGTTTTATGTCGACCTACATTTTAACTTGGTCACTGAATACAGTCATAGATCATGTGCTAAGAATGGTGATTGTGAACCTTTTCTATTTTTATAGAACTTAAATCAATACACAAAAACCACCACATCGAAATAAGCTTTTGAGAGATATAATGAACGTGTTTGGCTAACAAGAGTCGCAAGTATTTTTTTCATAATCAAGGGTGCTTGTTTATAATGTTTGAGTTTAAGTCATCGGAGACCAGTGGTAACTTGGCCAATCGTTTCACACATTCATGTTCCCTTGCCAATCCTTTTTATATTACTAATTAGATATTATCTGAAGTTTTTGTATCCGGTAATTGTATTCATTAATTTCCGCATGAAAGAGTAACTGTGAAATATATTCCGGCATAATCATATACGTTGTAGAGTATAATTAAACTTCACTAGATGTATTTACCTATAGATATGTTGTCCTTGTTTTTATTGATTGTAGTGTTTGCGATTTCACGGGCGTATGGTGAGTTTTACATGCATATAATGCAATCGTCATTTGAAATATAATTAAAAAGCTAGTATATAATGTAATATTCCCTTTCACATAAACAACATTCTAATTGAGTCGGTTATCTACCTGTAGTGTTCATCACTAGTATGTTATATACGTTGCATTATTAGTTCACTTATTTCCTAAATATTGTTTGCTTAGTATTTTCACAAATGACATTTAAATTTTATTACCGAAATAAATTGCTTTAAAAAACTATTTTAGATAAACACATTAGGATAAACAATATCATCATTAATTTTGGTTTGGTAGAGTTATTCATATGAAATAATGTTTTTGATACATTCAGGTTTTTATGAAAAACAATAATTTATAAAATTGGACTTTTTATAACATGAAATGACAAGAACTGTTCGGACAAATCAAATAAAATCCCACTTTAATTGGTTTTGTTTATGAAGATCGTTCATAAGAAAATGTTAGTTTAAATGAACCCACTAATTTTTGTAAATGTAAATAATGTTGTATATATGGGGTTGTGTGTTTGTTGACAGTTAACGTTGCCCTCAATAAACCAGCATACCAGCAGTACCCAAACAAACCAGGTGACTACAGATATGACGCCAGTAACGCTGTGGACGGACGTAAATCTGACCTGAGCTGGTACAGTGGTCAATGTGCTGTATCAGCGTCTTACAAACAAACAGCCACCTGGTGGGTGAACCTGAGCAGCATCCACAGTATCCATCACATCATTATCTACTTCAGGACGGACAACCTAGGTAAAGTCTCAGTCATTATGTATCTTGAAAATGATATATTTTCTAGTGTAAACCAGTCATCACGCATATACGTATTTTTATTTACATGATACCATTTGGCTTTTATCATATTACTAAATCGTCATATGATTATCCCTGTTAGTTTGAAAGACGCAATACCGAAAACAAAAATTTTGGTTTTAGTGTAATAGAAACTGGAGAAAATTAAACTGTTTCAAGGGCTGCAATGAACATGAACAGTAACTAAAACAAATGATCAAACACATTTACAATTTTTAAATCAAAATTACCAAAACAATTGAAGAGAAAATTAGACATTGAATTAAATAGTTTGTTTAATTCACTTTATAGATATGTTTGTTCATGTTTTAAAATGAGATGATATGCAAGGAGTCTTTTGATGTAAGGTTTGCAGTTACACGGAGATCACTTACATATTTGCAATGTGACTTAGTTTGAAATAATAATTTAGCAACACCAGATAACACATATACTAAGATAAGTTTTTCATGAAATCTGTGGGTTTTGAAGGGGTTTGATAAAGGTGTTTTCGTTTCATTATAATATTCCATTTATTGTTGCATTTTATTTTTAAACAGTTCATTATCAATTAATAGTAACGAATCATGAAATTATTTTCGATCATTGTTGGTATGAATAACACTTATAATAGCCACATACAAAATACAAATAGTTTTCACGAAATTAATTACATTTCCTTAAAACGAAAGGTTGATCATCTTGCACTTTGTGCTTCTGTAGTTATAAAACGCGTCCGACAAAATAATTAACAGCCTTAAGTATAGTGAACAGAATGGTATGTACTTTTGATACAGTACCTTAAATTTCAAGCCTAAAACCTGACCTTTAGGTTCTGAATCTCAGTTGACGATTTTGTCAATCTTGATACAGCACAATGTATGAAAATACATCAACGCATGACCTAAAGTTAAAAAGTAACGGTATGGAGTTTTCATTAATAAAGATTCGTGTATTAACGAACATGTCCAATGCTTTCAAAATTATACGACAACCGTTCGCGCAAAGTTTTAACGAAGCAGACTTGTTCCTCATCTAAAACCGCAATTTATCGAATCATAGCAGGTATACAACATAGAAATCAAACGATAGTCTTTGTGTTAACCCTTTTTTTCCAGATTGTACTTCAGTATACAGTAACCCCCTAAATGCAGATTAACACAATAATCGTACATATATATTCAACATCAATATCCGACATAGCGACCAGATAAAATTACTGTATGTAAAGAGATGATCCTTACAATCATGATATACTTATTAGCGTGTTTTAGAGTGACACTTGATTGTCAGTTTTAAGTTTTACCTACTGTAAATAACATAGTTTTTTTTTAAATTATGAGCCACAATATTGTATATGTTATTCTTTAAAATGATCTTCGTGGCTCAAAAATCATGTTATTCATTAAAACAAACTAAGAGACAGTTAGGTAAATATTATTTTAAAAAATGATCTCTGTGGCACAAATATCCTGGTGTTTTTTTTAAAACGAACCAATGATGTCCAATATTAGATGTTGTGTTAAAAACGGCGCTAGCACGATAAAGAAACCTTAGCACAGTACCTAGCCTTAATACAGTACACAAAATGGACACCGTAATATCAAAATAAATAAACACAAATGTCAATTCTAGATGTTTCGGTTGTTGTAGAGTGACAAGTTTTGACAGTCACACGCATCCATACATTATCGTCATAACTGACGTCACGTGTAATAAGGGTTCCACTTGTCTATTCTTAGAATAAAAATACGTCGAACAAAATGGCTCCTAAAGGGAAAGACCTGTCAACAGAGCAAAAGCAGACGATTGTTAGTATGAGCAAAAATGGATTAAGTATCCGGAAATTTCATAGTTGATTGGAATTAGCCCAAATACTGTGCAGAAGGTGTTCAAACATAATTCTGATATAGGTTCAGTGGAAAACAAGGAAAAATCGAGAAGGAAGAGATTGGTGTCGGACATGGGGGGGGGGTGTTTTGGAAAGATTGGTTCTGAAAAATCGGCGGCAGACTTTGTCAGATTTAACCAGTGTTTTTAATGATTCTGTACCTGAACAAGTTTCTAGCAGAACAGTTCGACGTAGATTGAAGGAACAGTGTTATCACCGATGCTCTGTTTCCAAGAAAATAACGATATCAAAGTACAATCGTCAATCCCGAGTCTCCTGGCGTCGGTCTAAATTAGTTTGGACAGTTGAAGAAAGCTGGTAGAAAGTCATCTTTAGCGATAATATGAAAGTTGTTAACGGCAAGGACAGGAAAGTTCATGTTTGGAGGAAATATAATTAATCTGGAGTGCGATTTTAACCCGCATGTCTTGGTATGTACAGCAGTCACTCCCCCCACTCTGGCATATCAGCCATGTTGTAGGGTTGTTTATCATACAATGGCGTGGGAAATTTGACCGAAATTGAGGGGATTATTACTTCTGAGAAGTATATTTCTGTTTTGTATAACGATTTGTGGCCAATTGTTGCGAAATAATTCAGTGATAGTCCGTGGATGTTGCATAAAGATAACTGCCCCGTACATCAGTCTAGACAGACAGTTGCATGGAAAGATGAAAATTATATAGATACACTTACATGGCCAAGTCAATCACCAGATATTAACATTTTTGAAAATGTATGGAGAACAATTAAAATTCGTTTAGAACACCGCTTACATGAAATCAAAAATAGACAGGACTTGATTCGCGTTGATAAAGACATATGGGCCTCGATCACTTCCGACACTATAAAAAATCTGTACACGTCAATTCCTAAAAGATTAAGGGCTGTAATAAAGGCAAAGGGATATATTACTAAGTACTGATAAGGTAAGATAAATTTTCTTTTATTCGTGTGAAAATATAACAAACATATCTTCAAAGTGTGAAAACGTTTTACTGACACGGCCGTTATTTTGCGTACTGTATTATGGCCAGGTACTGTATGTATAGCTCCTGTTAATCATATGAATTTTTTTTTATAAGGGTCAGATATGAAAGGGGTAAGGAATTGTGGATTAAATTGAGAAATTTTTAATGTGATCTCCTCACGATGGTTATCAATAACATTATATTTACTGTGTACCTTAAGGTTTTTATTGCGGTTCAAGTGATATTATTTATGCCCCCCCCCCTCTTCGAAGAAGGGAGGGCATATTGCTTTGATGCTGTCTGTCGGTCGGTCCATCAACATTTTCAGTTCATTTTCTTCGCAGAGGATGAACATATTGAAATTAAATTTGGTATACAGGTTAATCATGGTAAAATCTAAGACACGTTCGATATTGGGTACGATCGAGCAATTTTCGACAGAGTTATGGCCCTTGGACGTAGAAAAATTCCAGTTATTTGCAGTTTTTTGCTCGGTTTTCTTCGCAGAGGATGAACATATTGAAATGGAATTTAATATATAAGTTTATCTTGATATTATCTAGGTCAAGTTCGATATAAGGTACGATCGATCGATTTTCGACAGAGTTATGGCCCTTGGACGTAGAAAAACTCCAGTTTTTTGCAGTTTCCGCTATTTTTCTTCGAAGAGGATGAACATATTGAAATGAAATTTGGTATACAGGTTTATCATGATACTATCTAGATCAAGTCCGATATTGGGTACAATCGAGCAATTTTCGACAGAGTTACGGCCCTTGGATGTAGAGAAATTCCAGTTATTTGCAGTTCCGCCCATTTTCTTCGCAGAGGGTGCACATATTGAATTGAAATTTGGTATACGGGTTTATCTAAATAATATCTAGGACAAGTTTGGTTTTGGGTATGATAAAGCAATTTTCGACAGAGTTATTTACAGTTTATGTTCATTTTCTTTTTGGATGTTTCCACGGGAGGGGACATAAGTGTTTCGCAAACATCTCTTGTTTTTTTTAAACAAGAAGGCGTTAGGTGCCTTTTCATGTTCTTTACTGTTTGGATTATACGTGCTTAGTTTTTAAGAGATGGTCCAGACCGCCCTGATTGCCACACACTCTCTCATGCAATATGTGGCACTGAATGAATTCAAATTTGTTTGAGCGATCGAATCGCTATGACATATAAACGTATATAGATTTAAACAAGGAAGTTCTAATTATTCAAATATTATATTTTTTTCTGACAACTCTTTCTAACAACAATGTCATACGATAGCTGCTGAACATTTTATAATACTCTTGATATTATATCTGTGTCCAGTACTTTTAATTCACAATGGTATAGAACTAGTGTTGTTAAAAAAAATACCAGTTAAAATGTTCAAAATACGGTATTATAATTTATTTATATATAGAAATGGTTTAATAATACGTCACTATTTTTTTTCTCAGAGAAATCTCAGAGTTTAGCCACCACCATTATATTTGATATTATAATAAATTATGGTGGTATGATTTTAAACGACAAATATATGAAACTTGCAGGTGTATTCCGTATAACATCTAAAGTCAGTTAAAGTGTCCCAAAACCAGTTTTCGTTGTCACAAGCGATTTTTGAAAACCAAACTCTCCATCTTTAGTTGTTGAGGGGATGACTGACTTATGCATTAAGATATTACGATATATTAATCCTATTTACTGTACTAAAATAAATAATTTATAAGCTAAATGTGATGAAAACCGGATGTCACAAACGAGAATGGTCGTATTTAGGTACAAAAACAATAATATAAAAGCAACAATATAGGAAGCAAAGTGATGTATATTATAATTATCAAAGGATATACTTTACTTATTTGGTCTATAGCTTTCTCCCTATTGGCCGAAGAAAAAAATACAATCAAAAACTTAAGTGTCTCATTTAATGTTGTGATTTACGTAACGATTTTCTTGCAATAATAATGAAATTGTAATATGCATTTCCGTGAGGTTAAATGGATAAAACTGATCACAAAGTTACAAATATATGAAGAAAAAAAATATGATTCACTAACAAAAAATACCAATTTTCAAAAAAAATCACCAATCCCGAAAATTGTCCATCTTTACATGAATTTGTGACGTTACGTTACGCAATCTTGCACACAATACTTGAATGCTACAAATTACAACTAATCTGACTGATAAACACACCGATGCCTATCATAATTACTACATACACAATGCTTTAAACTGCCGCAGTTTTATTTTATGTTCTAATTAACGAGGCTGAGTACAGAACGAGTATGCACGCTTTCGTGCAACGTTTCATTTGTATTGTGACGTCATCTTTTTGCTTTGTTGGTGCCATGGCGTGAGAGTTTCAACTGCAGATATTCAGCGAAATTTGTTGAAAATAGCTCGTTTGATGCGTAAAATTGATATTATATTGTGAAATAAACTTTAATGTCTCGAAGTATAAACTTTACCTCTGTCACGTTTTCTTTACCGGCTAAATATAGCGTGATTCATTTATTTCAAGACAGTAACCATGTATTTTATAATAATGACCCTTAATATGCGATGCTTAATATTTATTTATTACTTAAATATGTCTGAATGTTTTAATAATAGTATAAAGAACACCATTTCCGTCTTTGTCAAATACAAAAATAGCCATAATCTGACAAACAGGGAACTTAGGCATGAAAACAATAACTTTGATAAGACCCTTGGAACAAACCAGGAGGTGAAAGTGTTTTTTTTTTTTTGGACAATTTGATGCCTTTTTGCAATAACTTTAATATATAGAACAAAAAAAAAAAAAAAGAAATCCCTAGGGCAAAAGTTTAAAATAAAATGTAAAAAATGTGCAAAATTGATACATTTCAAGCAAAATCCCATAAGGTCCTATTTTAAAAATTAACAAGCTTTGAGATGACCCCTTAAATGTCCTTTTTTTCTTAAAATGATAATTATATCAGTAGAAATTCATATAAAAACTCATTCAAATACCTAGTGCTTAACAAATTAGACCCGGCCTTTTGTTAAAAGCCAGGACTTTGAACTACGTCACAGTGATTTACGTTATAATAAATTTACTTGATATTGCAAAATAATCGTAACTGGGGACAAAATCACCATGACATTTTGTTCATTGACACCGTTTAACATACATGCACTTGTAGAAAAAAAAAGTTTAATCGTGGGAATCATTTTGACTACTACAGTAGTGTACGCAATCGTCAGAAGTGTGATTATGCTTATTTCTGACTGAAAAAAAAAAAAAAAACCTTTTTGGTTTTTAATGATGTTATTGGAATTTTATATAGAGAATGAAGAATAAAGGTTAAACTTTGATATTATAAATATGAAACATTGATTCGCTGGGTGTTTAAATCAGGATGAAGTCTGTTAAGAGTGTAACGTTATTTACAACAGTGTAACGTATTTTACGACAATACATAACTAATCTTTTAATTTCATACAATGACTAGAATAAAAATGCAAAGCTTTAAAAGAAATACTGGGAACAAAAAAGACCAAAGGTTTGAGATAACTATCGCAAAGAAGATGTTATTATGCTGTTATTTCAGGGGGTGGGGGGTTTGAGTTGTAATGGCCGTGCAGCTCATGTTTCTTGGACGCATGTTCAAAAACGTCCATTTGGTACCATATGGCTAGCAAATAGTGGATAACTTGTTGTATGAGCTTTGTTTCTTGTCAAGGCAGTGAGAGTGAAACTCCTACCAATAGTTTTACAGAAAGCAAGCACTGGAAATGTCCTTTAGATGGACTGCACATACAGACAAAACTTGGATTCCTAGTACAGAAAAATGGTGATAATCGTTGTTCTTTGAAAGATCCAGTAAAGCGGGAAGAGACTAGAAATATGTTAAGATTTTCTGAAATATATGAAGAAAAAATCAAAGTTTGTGTGGTTAAACTGTTAAAATCCCTTCAATAAGATAACTTTATTTACTTGTTATGTTTATTTCCATATTGACTCTTACAACCTTGTTTGTGAATTACGTTACGCTGCTTGTTCAACAAACTTGTTTTGAAATATATTGTATTGTCCATTCCCATCAAATTATCTCTTATGTGTGTTTTCTGGTCATTCAGATATTGCTTTATCCAACTTTATACAATTCCTGCGATATCTGTACTGAGCCGTGTGTTGAAAAAAATTGGGGCACTTTAACTGTTTTTGGATGATAAGTTTGCGTTAAACCATTTAGCTATTATAATCGATAGGTGCACGGACAATAAGTAATACATTGCGCCTATAGTGCAGTTGATATTTAGCAATGTTTTAGTTGATATTGTATAAAAGAATCATGTAACCTTGTTTTCACTGTATCAATACAGTTTTGCACAGATTTCGCGTTCCGGGGGTACATAGCAGACTCTTTACTTGGATTCTCCGTGTATGTCTCCAATACCACGGATAGATCACAGGGAACGTTGTGTTTCAAGGACGACAACTTCACAATAGACACACTAACTCCTGTCTTCACAACAAACTCAGAGAATTCTCAGAGTTTAGCCGCCACCATTGAATTTGATATTATAATAAATGATGGGGGTGCTGTTATTTTAAACGACAAATATATGAAACTTGCATATGTATTCAATGTAAGTGTGCGTTAAACAGTTAGCTATTTTAGTTGATACGTGCATGGAGAATGTGTAAAATGTTGCGCCTGTAGTGCAGTTGATATTTAGCAATGTTTTAGTTGATATTGTAAAAAAGAATCATATAAACTTGTTTTTCACTGGATCGATAACGTTTTGTACAGATTCCACCTTTCGGGTGTACATAGCAGAACGTCTTCTTGGATTCTCTGTGTATGTCTCCAATACCACGGATAGATTACAGGGAACGTTGTGTTTCAAGGACGACAACTTTACAATAAACACAATACCTCCTGTCTTCACAACAAACTGCTTTGTTCATGGACAATATGTCATCTACTACAACGAGAGACTACCAGGAGTTGTCTACCCTTACGGTTATCATAGTTATGTATGGAGTAACCTCTGTGAAGTAGAGGTGTATGGTTAGTGTTCTTTATAATTTCATTAACCTTTAAAAAAACATATCTTAAATATTTTTCTTATATTGTGACATGTTTACTTTTATTGTCAAAACATAAAACAATAAACTAGTTTGTAGACCCTTTGGGTTTAATCAATAAACAACGTATTGTCACTTTCAATAAAGCTATCAAATATTGTTCAAATAGTAAGATGGTATGCTTAGCAATTTTAATATCGACGTGACTTATTTAAACTAGGCACAGAGAAACCTTTTTTTTCTATTTAATCAAAATAAAGATGACTTAGTGATAGGACTCTTGTATTCCAAACATTTCTTTTAGAATCAACGAAAGTAAATTGCAAATCCTCTTCCTGTAAAGGTCAGGGATGTTACATGTATATTAGGACGAGGTTAACGTTGCGATATGAATAACTGAACATATAACATTGATACCTTTACAATGTGTTATTTGGTGTTGTTAATTCTTTATATTTTTTAAGTTGGTTGGTTGAATAATTTGATTAGTGTATTATATCTCTATAATATCTATACAATTTCTAAACACCTTCCGTTGTATTGCTATAATTATATAAAAGCACACAATTTTATGGCATGGTCAAATGCATGGCTGATGAGAGTACTTCTACCATAGTATCAAATGTATGACTTTCAGGTCAGCATCTTTGCAAGCCAGAGTTTTTGGTTCACTTCGCTCCCCATAAACTTAATAAGATCTGCCAAGGGTTTATGGGGAGCGGAGTGGATTGAAAATCCTTGGTTAGCCAAGATGTTGGGTCATAGTCTTTAAGTTGGAAAAAAGGATTGGTATTTTAAAATAGTGATTTACTGGCTATTCATTGATTTTTTTTTACCATTAATGCAATATCGGTTTTTTTTAATAATGGACATTCCGTCTGTTCACTGTGTGATGTTTCCAATTGCATGCACACCCTTTTTAGATTGATAATAGTGAATCGCATGACTGGTTTATCACACGTGTATCATCAATGTGTATCGGTTTCTAATTCTGCTATACCACTTGCTAGCCAGAAAAATGAAAACATTTCCTTGGTATACATTTGACTAATTTTATTGTTCTTGAGTTACATGGAAAGGAGTGAATAATGGCCGCACAGTGATTTTTGTTATTTGAATACATGTACATAGTTAACCAAACAATATGTAGATTACATGCACTGAGTTTTATTATTATTATATTTTTTTTATGTTTATGTAAATGTAAATTTAACTGTGCCAAATCCTGTCAAGTACACGGGAATGCTTTTTGCTACACATTGTCCAATTCGTTGTTCTTAGATATGCATACATTGATCGTACCGTTTCTCATTTTCATTTCCAATTGCTGAAAACTAATGATATGCATAATGTTGAACTTTTGAAATTCCATTACGGTCTTGTCATGCACATGCAATTTCTTATGAATGCTACGTACGCATATTTTTTATAATCCAATCAATATTGCCATTATATGGAAACATTATCCAATATTTACATTTTCAAATACATTTCCTTATATGAACCTATAGAATAGCAAAACCGTTCAATTTTGAATGAACTTTTTCGTGATGACACAATGTTCACAGCACGCGCTTATCGCTTGTCGCTTAGATTTTTGTAAACATAACATTTCGGTAATTTTAACAGTTCTGAACGATTTGTCTTTTTCAAATGCAAATGCAGGTAAAAAACAGCAATGTTAAAAAGTTCACCGGGATATGAAGTTGGTTGGTACGTGATCAAATCTACTGAGAAGCCCTTCGGGCTTCACAGGATTTGATCACGTGACCAACCAACTTCATATCCCGGTGAACTTTTCAAATTGCTATTTTTTTTTATTAAAAAAAAATATTCCACATGGAACATTTGCCTACAATCACAAGCAATAACATTAAAACCTACAAAGGCGTCAAGCAACAGGGTCTTACGTGTCTGTTTAAAAAAAACCGCAATGTGTCTCTGGTTAAATTTGAAATTGTCTTGATAAATTTTCATGCATTACCAAATAACAACATACACTGTCACGTGAATAAACGCCTCTTTCATCTTTTTTCATTAAGAACAGATTGAATATACTCATAACAAAATAAAATTCATGTATGTAATAAATAACATTTCATGTACAGGATGCCCATCAACAGTGTTTTACGGATCTAACTGCTCCATTCCCTGTCCTGATGTCAACTGTCAATACTGTCACATAGAGACGGGCGCCTGCCAGGGATGTAAACCTGGGTATCAAGGTTATCACTGTGAATTAGGTGAGAAATACTTTTAACGAGCATTTTGTGAGTATTGCATAAGCAATACACGTCCCCTACCGGTTTAATTATTCTATGAAAGCTTCGAAGATATTGTGCTTTAATCAGAGATTAAAGAACAGAGGAAATTCAATCTACATAGTTGATATACAAATTAAATACAAAATCCGTAAAATAATACTCTTCATTTTTTTCCCTGTAATTTCGCCAAGTGCATGAATTTTTTGCTGGTAGAAATTTGTGAAAACCATGCACTGTTATGCAGAGTACCATTTCTTACCGTTTTCTGTACCCCGAATCAACAGAAAAACCCGATAACCAACCCGATTGTAATAATACAAAAAAAACTGTCGATTAAATTTACAACACAATGATTGACACTATTATACATAACTTATGTGTTTGTTAAAAACAATAAAAAGAATGATACAAGTATTGCACTGTTTCAATACTGACTACATACTTTCCTCTTTTATTCAATACACACCAAACCCGATATCGAACCCGAATATTAAAAAATTGGAATATAAAATAAATAATTTTATCTAAAATATGTCAATTAGACGCTAAAAAGTGTAAACTTGATCTATAGTTTGACATTTTGAAGCTGTTCAGCAAATTTCATATTAATTCTCAAACGCATTAAGAAAAATGTGAAAAACTGAAGTGGGACAGACATACAACAGACGGACGGACGGACGGACGCAGAGGAAAACCATAGTCCTGTCCTGTGAAACCGGTAGGAGACTAATATAAAGCATTATTAACTTCACGTGTACATGCATGTATCTGTGTTCGTTACGTATTGTTTACAATTACAAAGCATTAATAGAACTTATGAAAGTTTAGAACATTTGTTTTATTCTGAAGCAATTATGTAACGTGCAATGGGGTCAACCCGTGTTCCCCCTCGGGCCCATACCCGAGATAGAATCGGATAGCCCTGAATGCTGCCAATATTTACAAGTGCAGATTTCAAACACTGCGCCTGCACATATACAATAACTCAACGTTACGCAGGTAGGGGTTACACCTACGCAACTCAACAGGTACCAAGGTTAACGCAAGCAGGGATGACCGCACACTTGCGCTAAAAAGGCCAGGACATCAGCAGGGATGACCACCCACTAGTGTTCCGCCGCAACAACCATCAGTACAAGCAGGGATGACCGCACACTGGTATTATTGCGATACAGAGGAGATATTACCGCACACTCTGTATCGTAGGTTGATCACACGAAGATTAATTAGGGCAGGGATGTCCATACACTCAATCTAGCCGTCCCTGTTTAAGTGTAACCCCGAACAGTCTTATTACTTAACGCAATTGTCACTGTCCCTATATGTTTGCCGGCCGAAAATAATTTGAAGTATCTAATAACAGGAAATAAAAAAAAAACACTAATACGACCTAATCCAAAACTACTTATGCACAACACCCTGTTTACATATTCTATTTATTATTGTATAAAAATAATCATCACAATAATTGGTTCCATTGGACACATTTACTGAATAACTAAGATTCGCTAAATCAAGGACAATAACGCAAAACAATATAATTGAAATAGATACAAATTAAAAATAGCTGTCTGCTTCATTACTCCCATACCAGCTTTATGCGTCCGCGCATAAGAATGTTATTGCACAAACATAGACTACCAGCCTTTGTGAAAAAAAAATCGGTCTTGGCCTTGATTTAGCAGTCTTCAGTCCTCGTTGGTCGCCTTCACTTTGCGATAATCCTTACGATAAGTGGTAACTTTTGTCCGTACGCGGTGGACCTTCTTCGTGGCTACGTCTGAATGCCGCATCGACACAGCTCCGGTTGTTACGTGTGCGTACCAACATTTCTCTTCTTCCCGGCGCTTGAAGAAGCCGTAGAAATTCTAAATACTTTCTTAGGAGGGGCAAACTCTGGCACTTTGACTTTCTTCTTCTTAGAGGCGCTGGCCTTTGTACGTGGCTCCTTCAGCCCTATTAATTTGAAAACGATTCCCTGGGCTTCTCTTTGTCAGAGTTGTGCGTTTCCGAGTGGCGCTTTTAGTCCATATCACTTCTGGGAACGTAATCATAGTCCGGACACTCATAATTCATTTTATCTCTCCTTTCCCTCACACAGGACAGCGTAGGTTCTTTCCACTCATCTTTTGTGGGGTACTATGATACTGCTTGGTGTTTCGTACATCATGTCTTACGGGGTCGCAACTTCACGTCCTAACATTTGCACATCTCGCTGAAAAGCGGACTCTTGAACTGGGAATCCTGGTCTGAGTGAATTACATATGGGACTCCCAAGTGAGTGATGACCTGTTCCACGATGATGCGCACCACTGTCTCTCCCTCCATGTTACGTATAGGAAAACACTCCGTACATTTGGAGAAATAATAAGAGATGACAAATATTTACTTGTTACCTTTGGCTGTCATTGGCAATTCTCAAAAAATATCAGTGGCAATGCGCTCCATAGAAGCTCCAGCTTTGGAAATCTGCATTGGCGCTCTTTTATGCTTCAATGGTCCCTTAATTCGGCTGCATTGGTCGCATCCTGCTATGAACGTTCTCACATCATCCTGCAAACCAGGCCATTAGTACCTCTCCCGAAGTGTTGCTAGTGTTTTACGCACTCTTAAATGTCCTGCTGAGTAGAGAAGTATTGCTTGCATTGTAAACATTTTGTCAGAATTCTTCCACCCTCGGTACAAAATGTTGTCTTGGATTTCTAGGGACAAGACCACAAAGACTTCAGAAATCTGCCCTCTCCGCTGACTACATCGAAGTCAGACTTGCGGAGATTGGTCACCAATTATTTGACTTGTTTGATATGCGGGTCTTAATCTTGTAAACTACACACAGTGTCACCTCCTGACTCGACTTTTACATGGCCAATGCCCGTAGAGCACACCCAATCGCTGGTAAAACCACAATGCTTCCACATAATACAACTGAGTGCATCTTCGTTTCGTTGCTTCCAGGCCGATGCTCAATCTTCATGTCAAACTCACCAAACACTTGTAGCCAGCGCGCTAGTTGCCTCTCCGGATTTTTGAATTGCATCAGCCAGCGTAGGGATCTATTGTCTGTGCGCACTGTTAATCGCTTGCCATACAGATAGTGCTTATTTACAAAAATGCACCACTACCAGGATGTCCTTCCTTGTTACACAATATTGTTTTTCGTATGATAGAGTGCGGCTGGCATAGGCAATTAGACGTTTTTTACAATCTGTGAAAGCACGACAAAGCTCGGGGAGAGTCTCACCCGCTCTCTGACGTCTTTCTCTCATCTGGACTCTATAGAGCTCGGTTTGGCTTGGTGGATCATCTCGAATCACCAAAGCTTGAACGAGGGAATCAGAATCACGTTTTGCATCTCTTGGCACATTTCCAAAGACTCCCTGCGCATTGCCACGTAAGGAAACTGCGAGGTATAAACCTTTATTGGCATCATATCAGCCGTGTTTGTTAACGCAGTTTCAAAACGTGCATGGTCATCAAACCAAGGCCGCTACCATCATATAGCTGACTTGATAAATTGCTTGGCAATGGCATTGTCTGTCTTATTTCCTCTTGCAGGGCTTTCAAGTCTCACCCGAAGATTGTCTGTGCGTCACACCGGGTAGAAGCGAGTCGGTCTGCCAATTAATGTCTGGCTTGTGCGCGGGATTAGAGTCGCTAGCGAATGGCCTATGGCCTATGTTTCTTTCCACTTTCCTCTCCGACTCTTCGTAGATCCTATAAGAATCAGAGAATTGGTCGTTGCTCCGCGGGTGCGCTTCTGTTCTCGTATTAGAGCAAAGTTAGGAAATGTCCCCATCTCATACGCAGCGGTAGCATCTTCAAGATGAAAAGCTGGCGTGTAATTGGTACGCAAAGACAGCTCTCTTTTCTTCTGAGAAGTATCAGAAACTATGCGCATAGTATCTACACTAGAATTATGTCTCCCCTTTCAAAGGGGAGACATATTGTTTTTGTCGACTTTCTTTTTCTTCTTCTTCTCATTCTTCTTATTAAGGTCTTCCGTTTTTCAACGGAAGACCTTATTGTTTTCGTTCGGTTTCTTTTTCCCTATTATTAGGGTTTTCCGTTTTCAACGGAAAACCCTTTTGTTATTCTACGGTTTCTTTTTCTTTATTATTATACTTTTTTTTCTTTTTTTGACTTTTTTGGAGCGTTATTTCTCAGAAACTATTCAACCGATTTACACCAAATTTTTAGGATTTATAAAACATCAATGTCGCTACTGGTTATTAAAATTTCAAATGATTACGTCACTTCCAGTTTCAGATATGGACGATATTGTAAATTTTTAAGGGTCATTTTGTCCACGCATCTCCTCTGAAACTAATCATGATAAAAGCTTGAAATTTGCAGGGATTGTAGATGAATGTCTGTAGATTTCCCTCCATGCTTCCAATTGCGAAAAATGCGCAAGGCCTAGAAGCTCGCCTGAACCTGAAAATTAGCACCATATTTTTTCACAAAATTTTCGCACATTTTCCGTAATATCTTTTGACGTATAAATATTTTGTTAAAACATGTAATGTAAAAGCTGTTTCAATTTGCACGGGCTTTTATTTGATATCAAGAAAAAGGGGCTGGCCCCTCAAATTAGGGGCCAAGAGGGCTCTAAAGTCTATTTGCAATAACTTTTTAGTGAACAATAATTTGTTATCAATTATAGAAGCAAAAATGTTCATTGTACAGCTGTTTATCTATACAGTGCCATACTTAGGTCATATATTACGTAATAAGGGGTTTCAAGGGGCCAGAAGTTCAAAACTTTGATCATTAATATCTGAAAAAGGAGAAATATTTTGAAAAGCAATGTAGAACAAAAGTTATTCAAAATAATGTTTTGTACAATATGCTACCTTAAATGTTTTTGTTTATGACCCCATTTAGGAGTTAAAGGGTCGGCCCCTAAAAGACATTTGTACAGATATCTCGAGAACGGTAAACATTTTGTGAACACTTGTTAAACAAAATATGTTTATATTTACAAGACCTTTCATTTGATGTCAAGAAAAAGGGGCTGGCTCCTCAAACTAGGGGTCAAGAGGGCTCTAATGTGTTCTTACAATAACTCTTTACTGAACAATATTTTGTTATTAATTATAGAAGCAAAAATGTTCATTGTACAGCTTTTAATCTATACATTACCATACCTAAGTCATATATTATGTCATAAGGGGTTTCAAGGGGCCAGAACTCAAAACTCTGATCATTAATATCTGAAAAAGGAGAACTATTTTTAAAAGCAATGTAGAACAAAAGTTCTTCAAAATAATGTTCTTAACAATATGATACCAAAAATTTTGTTGAAAGTGGCCCCGGTAAGGGGTTAAAGGATCGGCCCCTAAAATGCATTTGTACAGATATCTCGAGAACGGTTTACAATTCATGAACACTTGTAGAACAAAATATGTTTATATTAGCGATACCTTTTATTTGATATCAAGAAAAAGGGGCTGACCCCTCAAATTAGGGGCCAGAAGGGCTACTAAGTCTTTTCATAATAACTCTTTTCTGACCAATAATTTGATAATAATCATCAAGCAGCAAAGAAGCTTTTATTAAGCTTAATTTAAAACCGAAACCCGTTTTAAAATCGGACGATGCATTACAGAGATATCGGGGTTTAAAAATTATTTTTTTCCGGAAATTTTGTTTCCGCGTCCTTGGTTTAAAAAATAGCGTTATGTTTAAAGTAAAATTAACTAGTACCAAAAATAATTGTTAAGTCGTACTTCAACACATTCGGATTTTTTTTGTTAAGTCGTTCTTGAAATCGGAAAGGTGTTTGTTACGTCGTACTAAAAATCATTCGTATTTTGTTAAGTCGTACCAGGAATAATTCGATTTTTTTTCATCTTTTATATTTAAGTTACTCTTGTTATTGGTTTAAGAGCTCTGCTTCTTACAGGAACTTCCAGCTTTACATCCGACATTAACGGAAGACCCTACTCGTTGCTTTGCAACGAGCTTTGCTCTAGTTATTATTTTTTTTTTCTTACAAAATTTGTGCAGGCGATTTCTCGGATATAGCTGAACCGATTTTTATGAAATTTACAGATCTAATAGATATTAATCCGAACTTAATATACATTTTTTTTTTGATGACGTCATTTCAGTTCTTGAGAAAATGACGTTTTAGCGATTTTCAGAGGGTCGGCTTGTCCAGGGATCTCCTCCTAAACGGTAAAAGATATTGAGTTCAAACTTTCAGGGATTGTAGACAAGAGTTTGTAGATGTGCAATTTGGTATTCATATTTGTCATGCTCAAAAGCCGTTAAAGCTCGCATGGTCCCGAAAATTGAGACTAAAAAAACGTCGTAATTTTTCATGGTTTTCTTAATTTATCTCTTTTCTGAAAAAAAATTTGTTAACACGTGTAATGCAAAAAAAAGTTTATTTTTACAAGACCTTTCATTTGATATCAAGAAAAAGGGGCTGGCCCCTAAATTAGGGGACCAAAGGGCTCTAAAGTCTTTCATCTGTAGCCCTTTATTGAGAGATATTTTGTGAACGGTTATAGAAGCAAGTATGTTTATCTTACAGTTATGTATCCAAGCAATGTAATGATATTATCATGTATTACGTAATTAGGGGTTTTAGGGGCCAAAAGTCCAGAATTTTGATCACCAATATCTCAGAAAGGAAAAATATTTTGAAATGCATTATAGAAGAAAAGATGCTCAGAATGATGTATTAAATCATATCCAATTTTCAAAATTTCGTTAAAGGGCCCCTACAAGGAGTTAAGGGATCGGCCCCTAAAATGTTCCTTATCATATATCTCAAGAACGGTAACGAATTTTTAAACAATTGTTGAACAAAATGGGTTGAGATTTAAATGACCTTTTATTTGATATAAAGAAAAAGGGGCTGGCCCCTAAATTAGGGGACCAAAGGGCTCTAAAGTCTTTTATCTGTAGCCCTTTACTGAGGGATATTTTGTGAACGGTTATAGAGGCAAATATGTTTATCTTACAGTTATGTATCCAAGCAATGTAATGATATTATCATGTATTACGTAATTAGGGGTTTTTAGGGGCCAATAGTCCAGAATTTTGATCACCAATATCTCAGAAAGGAAAAATATTTTGAAATGCAGTATAAAAGAAAAGATGCTCAGAATGATGTATTAAATCATATCCAATTTTCAAAATTTGGTTAAACGGCCCCTACAAGGAGTTAAGGGATCGGCCCCTTAGATGTTCTTTATCATGTATCTCAAGAACAGTAACGAATTTCTAAACAGTTGGTGAACAAAATGGGTTGATATCTAAATGACCTTTTATTTAATATCACGAAAAAGGGGCTGGCCCCTAAAATTAGGGGACCAAAGGGCTCTAAAGTCTTTTATCTGTAGCCCTTTACTGAGGGATATTTTGTGAACGGTTATAGAGGCAAATATGTTTATCTTACAGTTATGTATCCAAGCAATGTAATGATTTTATCATGTGTTACAAAATAACGGTTTTTTAGGAGCCAAAATTATAGAAATTTTGATCACCAATATCTCAGAAAGGAAAAATATTTTGAAATGCATTATAGAAGAAAAGATACTCAGAATGATGTACTTAATAATATGCAATTTTCAAAATTTGGTTAAACGGCCCCTATAAGGAGTTAAAGTATCGGCCCCTAAAATGTTCTTTATCATATATCTCAAGGACGGTTACGAATTTCTAAACAGTTGTTGAACAAAATGTGTTGAGATTTAAATGACCTTTTATTTGATATCAAGAAAAAGGGGCTGGTCCTGCAAATTAGGGAACTAAAGGGCTCTAAAAATGTTCATCTGTGGCTCTTTGATGAGGGAAATTTTATGAAAGGCTATAGAAGCAAATATGTTTATCTTACAGTTATGTATCCAAGTAATATAATGATTTATTCATGTGTTATGTAATAAGGATTTTTTAGGGATCAAGAGTCCATAAACTATGACCACCTATATCTCAAAAAGGAAAATATTTTTGAAATGCAGTATAGAAGAAAAGGTGCTCATAATGATGTACTTCACAAAATGCAACCTTCAAAATTTGGTTCAGCAGCTCAAATAAGGAGATAAGGGACTGGCCCCTAAAACGTTTTTTTTCTCAGATATCTCAAGAACGGTGACGGATTTCTAAACACTTGTTGAAAAAAGCTCTTATCCCTGAAACAAAAACGTATCTGGCCCTTAGAATGTATACCCTGTTTTTCTATTCTAGATCATGTTTAGCTGTTAAATAGCAAAATCAAGATCGAACATATATCTCAAATACTAAAATCAGACGGAAGACCTCCTCGTTGCTCGCAACGAGATCGTGTATAGTTCTTCTTATTCTTATTCTTCTTCATCCAAATTTGTCCAAGCCGTAACTTAAATACCCTTTGACATTAAGACTTCAAACTTGGAACATAGGTAGATGGTATTGAGAAGGAGTGCACGCTACCAAAATGTTTGACCTTGACCTATTTTCTTTTTCAAGGTCAAGCGCTTTATAAGAAATAGAGTTTGGAATATAACACAAGATTCCTTAAACTTACAAACTTTTAACTTGTATCATAGATAGATGGTATATAGTCCAGTTGAACCTTACCAAAAATTTTGACCTTGACCTTAAAATTATATTTCAAGGTCAAATCAAAAAAAAACTTCATTGTTCACCTCCTAAATATTCTTTGACAGAAGGACTTCAAACTATACACAAAGAACAATTATAATACACTGAGGTGTACTATTGATTAATATTTGACCTTGACCTTGTTTTACTCAAGGTCAACTTGAGAAAAAATAATAAAGTTTTGTCTGGGTGGTACATGTAACTTAGATACCTTTCGACATTAAGACTTCAAACTTGGAATATAGGTAGATGGTATTGAGAAGAAGTGCACGCTATCAAAGTTTTTGACCTTGACCTATTATCTTCTTCAAGGTCAAGGGTTTTATAAAAAAATATAGTCCGGACCATAACACAAGACTCCTTAATCATACAATCTTTTAACTTGTATCATACATAGATAGTATTTAGTCCAGATCAACCTTACCAAAAGTTTTGACCTTGACCTAAAAAAATTATTTCAAGGTCAAATTAGAAAAAACTTCATTGTTCACCTCCTAAATATTTTTGACAGAAGGACTTCAAACTTTACACAAAGAACAATTATAATACACTGAGGTGTACTATTGATTAATATTTGACCTTGACCTTGTTTTACTTAAGGTCAAATTAAGAAAAAATAATTAAATTTTGTCTTGGTGGTAACTTGGATACCTTTTGACATTAAGGCTTCAAACTTGGAACATAGGTAGATGGTATTGAGAAGGAGTGCACGCCTCCATAATATTTGACCTTGACCAATCTTGTGTCTCAAGTTAATTCATTTTCTAAACTGTATCATATATGGATGATATCTAACATATAGCTGACTTTGTATAAAAAAACAATACCCACTAGTTTCTGTTTGTAGCGGGTCTTGACGTTGAGGTTTTCAGGATGTCGCTGCGCTAGCTCATCTCGGCAGAGTTCTCCTCTAAGAAAGATATTTCTTTGTCGACGTCTTTCATTTTTTTCGCAGCGATTGCAGGGGATCCAACCGCTGCCACCAAATGTTATGTACAAGGGGGTCAATGCCTGTGTTCCCCCGCAGGCCCGTACCCGAGATATAATATGATAGCCCTGATTGCTGCCAATAGTTATAAGTGCAGATTTCAATCACCACGCCTGCACATATATAGGAACCAAATGTTACGCAGGCAGGGGTTACCGCACACATACGCACCTCAACAGGTACCGACGTTAACGCAAGCAGGGATGACCGCACACTAGTGCCAATAGCGCAACCTAACGCAAGCAGGGAGTGCTGCACACTTGCGCTTAAAAGAACAGCAGGGATGTCCACACACTGCTGAATTTAGTGTACTTATGATTAAAATAAAATCAAAAACATTTAAATCCTTTATTTTAAAAATCCTTTTATTCCAAATAAGAAAAAATGTTTCGCTGAATAGTTCCTGTATTGACTTTAAAAAGTTTCACAAATGTTCAAAAAAAGTATTGTTAGTGTGCAATAGAGTAATTTTTTTTTAACATTTTTAATATGTCCCAGTAAAGTATTTATATAAACCTAACGAAAGTTTCCGTATATGATGAACACGGCTATAAAGAATTAAACGAAGTAAATGTAAGACCTCGCTGATCAAATTTTAACGCAATTTTTCAATCCTTCAAAGACTATTGTACGTTTTCATTAAAGATACATTTAAAAAAATAAAAGGAATGTTTACGGTCTTACAAGAAAAAAAAGAAAAAGTTACTTATCTTGAACTTTTCGTTTTGTTCATAGTTCCCGACGGTAAACAACATCTAATCTGAGAGGTGTTATCATCAAAATCCAGAAGTTCTCGCCAATGGACAGTAAAAATAAACAAACTGTTCGGGAAATATAATTTATTATACCTGTACTTTCTAAAGAAAGTTCGGGTATATTGTTGTTACCCTGTTCCGTCCGTCTGTCACGTTTTACTTTCTCAAATTGCTCTTACATCTTATAAGCCAGCAAACTGAACTCTTGGAGTTTAATTTGGAGTGTCATGTTGTTTTGTAAAAACGTTTCATAAATTCTCTGGTAATCCTGGGGGTCAAAAAATGTGTAAAAAATGACGGTTTTTTTTTTAGAAAAAACCTTCTTCTTCGAACTCCTACATTTTCCACAGTAGACAAATCATCTTTTGGAATATGTTTTAGGGTATCGTGTAGATGCGCAAAAGGTTTCTGAATTTTCAATGTTGGCCTGGGGGTCGTTTAATGGCTGAAAAATTATGTTTTTTTTTTACCAAAAAAAACTGGTTTCAAATAAGTCATTTTTTTGGCAGTAGCCAAATAATCTTCTAGAATATGATTGGGGGTGTCATTTTGAAGTGTGATCAGGTTTCATAATTTTTATTTCATAAAGGGAATCCGTGGGCAACAAAAAAATGACGTTTATTTACAAAAAAAATATGGTTCCCAGAACTCCTCTTACAACTTTTGGAGTAGCTACGTCATCTCTTGGGATATAATTGGGGCTGTCTTATAGATGTGCAATTAGGTTTTTAACAATTAAATTTCATCCAGAGAGTCAAATAGTAGCAGAAAATTGACGTTTATCACTCAAAAAGAAACATAGATCCAAGAACTCCTCTTATGATTTAAAGGATAGACACATCATATCTTGGGATATGATAGGGACTGTTCTATAGATGTGCAGTAAGGTTTTAAAAATTTTAATGTCAACTAGGGAGTCAAAAAGTAGCAGAACATTGACGTTAATTATCACTCCAAAAAAACAGAGATCCTAGAAATCCTCTTATGATTTAATGGATAGACACATCATATCTTGGGATGTGATAGGCGCTGTTCTATAGATGTGCATTAAGGTTTTGAAAAATGAAATTTAATCTTGAGGCCCATTTGCTACATATCCTTTCATGCCCTTTAAGGATCAAAAATATATCTGGTTAAGGGGTGGGGATCTCAACCGTTTTTCGAGATATTCGTACACTTCCTGTTCGAGGGGGGTCACGACCACCCACAGGGCCCATGACCTACATAACATTGGTGCCCTTTGACATCAGAAACAAGAATATATATGGTTTAGGGGTCATGATTATAACAGTTTCTGAGATGTAAGGTAATTTCCAATTCCTAGGGGGTAGGGATGACCCCAAGGGTCAGATCTAATAAACCCTATATATTGCCAGTAACAGTCAATATATGATTATGAAAACCCTATATTGTTATCTTTGTCCGTTTTCAAGTTACTATTTACAATAGAGTCTATGATTCTTCCCATAAAGTTCAATGTTAGAACCCACACCCTTTTGCCCCCCCCCCCCCCCCCTAGAGAAGTAATTGTCTAACCCAAAACGAGAAAAATCAAACCAGGGTGCACAACTAGATATGCTTGCCTATCGTATCCTAGAGTTTTGTACAATTCTGTTCACCTATCTCTGAGAAACAAGTACAGATTGGGAAAGAAGAAAAAGAAGAATAAGGAAAAAGGAGAATAATAATACATATAATAAGAACTGTACAAAAACAATAATTAAGTCTCTAAATTTCATTCGGGAGACTTCATAATAAAGATTAAATAGAGATAAGATCATCAAACATCAATAACTTAAAGATAATTGACAATTTCTGATTCTAAGGGGGTCAGGATGACCCCTTAGGATCATGACTTACATGCCATAACAAGATATCTGTAAGCCAATGCTCACTAGTGATACCCCCGCTCTGATGTGAAAATGCAAAATAAGCAAAGTCGACATTTAACAGAAAGCTGGCATCCGATTGGTACAGAAATTTATCCCACAGTATGGCATGCCTAAACAAATAGTGTGTTAAAATTTCAAGCATCTCCGATAAATAGCTGCTGAGAAATATTTGAGGAAAATTTGAAAATTTTAGCTTAAATAAAAAAAGTCGTCATTTAACAGGAAGTTGACGTCCGAGTGGTACAAAAAAAAATCCCACGATATTCCATGCCTTAACAAACACTGGGTAAAAATATCAAGCATCTGCGATAAACAGTTGCTGAGAAATCGTTGACGAAAATTTGTTTGAAAAAATTTTGTTAAAAAATAAGCAAAGCCGTCATTTAAGAGGAAGTTGTCTTCCGATTGGTACAAAAATACATCCCACAATATGACATGCCTTAACGAACACTGTGTAAAAATTTCAAGCAATAAAATATGCTGCGATAAATAGTTGCTGAGATAAATGCGACAGAAATATTTGTTACGGACGAACAGACAAACAGACGGACAGACAGACAGACACACAAGGGTAAAACAGTATGCCCCCTCTCCTTCGGAGCGGGGGTATAATTATCTGATGCGCCATAACTTAAGGAGGACTAATATCTTTATATTAAGGTGGAAATCTCAATGGTTTTTATGATATTTGATAATTTCAGGAAGAGCACTTGGGATCATGACCTACATACCATCTAAAATGACTTTAACAAAGAAACAATAATATAATATGTACATGACATATGATTCAATTTTAGGACCAAGATATAGATCAATCATTTATGTTTTGAAATACTTCCTTTGTATACTTTAATGTTCATGTTCATGACTGTATTATGGCTTAGTCTTATTTTAAATTACATTAAAAATTTTGAAATATATGACTTGGAACCCCCACCCCCAAACAAACTTAAATATAAACTGCCCCCCCCCCCCCCCCCTTCATTGTCAAATGATCTATTAAAATCAAATTATAATTTGGGTGTCTAAAAACTTTTATAAACTGGTAAAAAATGTTATTCTTAAAAAAAATTACATTAAACCTTGCATAATTGACAGATGATCTATTGAGATATGGTCAGAAGTCATATATTTACCTTGGGATCAATAACTAATATTCATTGACAAATTAAAATTAATAACAATAAATGATTCAAATTATAAATGTTTATACTCCACATCCACCCCCCACCAATCTAACCTAGTTCCAAAGATTCAGTCTTATATTGGAGTCTTAGGGCGCCATTTTGGTGTTCAGTTGTAAAACATACACTTCTACCCAACATGCTCTACATTAAACTCAAAATCATTTGATTGGTAATGAATACCTAAATTTTAAAGTTGTATAAATGAAGATTGATTCAAACTATGTTAATGACAATATGACATTGTATAACGCAGAAAAACAACACAATTTTTTGGCTCATTTTGACAGAGCAAAGTGATAATTTAAGGTCTGTTAAGTGTGTTTTGAATTGTCTTTATTATAAACAATGGTAATCAACTTAAATACGTTATTATATATTCAAAAATCAGAATATATATGCATGCTTTTATTACATGACATATGTACCGGTCATTTTGTACCTGATTATTTATACGATATAAAATACATAACCCACGTTATTGTTTATATTACATTTTTCTTTTAACTAATTAATAAATTAATAATAAAAAGTAAGTAAAATTCACTAAATTACGGTTAAAGTACATAACTTTAGCTCAAAGAAACAGCCAAATTGTCTCCTGTGAGACTTTGAGTCTGACATTATCCCGATAATTTCTTGATTTTTCTTAGGGCGCTGTAGGTTTCAAACAATCTATAAACAAGGCGTGTGAATTTTAGTTCTGTCATTTTCTTGTCAGTTTCAGCCGCTGTAGATTTCGACCAGTCGATAAATGGGGCGTGTCAATTATTTTCAGTCTGGCTGTTTTTATAGAGCTATGAATTGACTATAAGTTTCCGTAAGAAATAGAGGGAATACTACTTTGTAGACATGAATATATGACTTAAGATGTACCAAATAATATGGCTATTCTCGTTAAAAATAGACACAGATTTCATATCAAGGAACATGCTTAACTGGTTGTGATGGGCTTTTTTTTTCAATGATATTTATGTTATTTAATGATCTCACATTTTCACTAGCATATCTTTGTGCAAATTTTGAAAATGAGTGCGATACGAAATGTTATAATACTTGAGCCGGGTGTAAGACTATAAATGGTTCTTGAGACTCTGTTGTATCCCTGGCTACGTTCAGAGAGTTTTTACTGTTTAGCTAGGTAGCATGTACATGTAAGCGTGTTTGGGAACTGAGCATCGAGATAAATCTTGCATATCATACATGATTATATAGTTCTTCTAAAAACATAAATTTCAAAGACAAACACATTTGAACGTTTAGTGTGGGTTTAGTTTTGGTGTTGTTTAAAAACAAAACGTGTGTCAATATGTGTATGGAAAGAAAAAAATACAAATGTCATATCTTATCTTTGCAGAATGTGACAAAGGATCGTATGGTATTGGATGCAATGAAACATGTGGGCAATGCCGTGATGAAAACCAATGCTCTCATATCAATGAGACTTGCTTAACTGGATGTGAAGTTGGTTTTAAAGGGGACATATGTAAAGCAGGTAAGGAAAAATACAGGTACAGGCAGAGGAACAAAATCCTTCTATCTATTATTTGCTCTCATCACCTAGATTTTTTTTATTATACTTATTAATTTTAATAAAGGCATGACAACATGTAACTGTTGCAATGATATACAGAGAACTGCATCAATTTTAAGGTAGCATTAAATGTTATCCTATATTATCCTCTAAATGTTAAGTTAGATTCAGTTCATGTCATTTCATTTAAAAGATTGTGACAGGGGTTCATACGGTGTTGACTGCAACGAAATTTGTGGAAACTGTGCTAATGAAAGTCAATGTTCTAACATCAATGGAACATGCTTCACTGGATGCAATGCTGGCTACGAGGGTGACTTATGTAAAACAGGTGAGTAGAAAGTTATCAGGACAACTAGATAAATATACAGCAGGTTAATAGGAAAGTGGTGATAACTTATTAAAAAAATGGAGATGTATCACATGAATTTCATTTGCCATAAGTGTTATTAAATACCCAGTAAGCTTCTTTAAAACGAAAGTAAACTTTGGTTCATATGTATAAGAATGATGATATGAAAAATTCAAAGTGAAAATAAAATTATTTTGTTTGTAAAAAAGGTTAATCAATGAAAACATGACTTGTCAGTACTCAGTTCTTAACAAAATAATCGCTTACATATGCCATTCGGGAGTCATTTTTTCGATCAAATTATATTGTTTCTAAATCAAACCAAGTGCCATGGTAAACGATTTTTTTTTAATTTTGTTTAATTGAAACCTATGTTTCATTTTTACTCAAATAGAAACATAAAACAAAAGGAAACAAGTTGATGTCAACTTAATGTACGAATTAGACTTAAATCGCATAATAGTGACTTTTTGCAATTTACGAGAACGAATGACGTTCACTAACGTTAATGTTTAGGTTTGTATATATATATATATATATATATATATAGGTACTTGACATGGTTTGCGGGTCATGATCCATAAACATGGGTTGTGGGACCCTGCATTTGTGGTAGGCTTATTACAAAAGGAAACGCATTTTTAGGAATAGTTTTCGATGAAGAAGCCAAATATAAGATGAATATAAAGATTACTCATATTTGGTTTCAAAGTTATAGATAACGTTGTGGGTCACCACATTGTGGGTATACATACCCACAGTGATATATAGTAGATAATATATATAACATACTTGTGGGTAGGAACCCACAAACCATGTCATGGCAATATATATATAGATTCTTTATGGGATATATCCCACAAACCATGTATGGGTGCTAAAACAATGATATATAGCATACAGCTGAATATGATTTGTATAGGAGCACAAAATACAAAATATCATTTTATAAGACTTATATATATATAGGCTTTTTTAACCCTTTCGCTGCCACGTCAAAAAAGACGTTATTACGCTTCAGTGCCAAGCATGACGTTATCAAATTCATGTTTTGACGTAACAATCTGACACAACGCACCGTACCATTTTTTAGCGTTGCGGGATGCAGTTTTGTGTTTAATCAATAATTTCTAATGTTATTATCGAAAACAATGGCTTTTTATCTTTTTCTCTGTCATTTCAAATAAGACGTTACGCCATTCTTTTTTTTTCTTTCTTTTTTAAGCGTCGCCAAATGAAAAAGAAATGTAAAGAAAACCACGTCTTTCAAAAAATATGAATTACTTCATAAATGATGCATGTTCACAATCTTTAACAAATACGTGCAGTTTTTAAAATAATCACGTTCTTATCCTGTCAATCTTAATTATAATCCACGCATACATGTGAATTTTTTATCATTGAAATTACATGTAGTTCTATAAGATATAATGCATATATCTCTTATTTCTTTGTTTGCACATATATGAGACATAAATTTCACGATAAAAAAGCTATCTTATTCCTGAGAGAGAGAGAGAGAGAGAGAGAGAGAGTTTAAGTAGGTTGACTTAAAAAAATCATAAATTATCGGATTTCTTTTTTGATAACCTAATGACATGCAATGCAAACTTAATCATGTTTTTCACACCAGAAATTCCCTCAAATTGTGAAAAATGGAACTGATGGGGCGGGATTATCAAATAGTTATCACGAAAGTATATGGTCTAAATAGCAATAACTAAGTTTTTCCCACGAATAATTTGGACATTTATTTTTAAAACATCTTCATTCGGCCTCGCACCGTATGGGATTTACTGACCATGTACAAACCATATTAGATTAACATTAAACTATATGTGTAATTAAGCAAAGCACAAAATGTTTTAAAGCGATTTTATATAACCAACTTACATTGTTTTAGAGCCTGTATGCATCATTAATACGATATTTTTGTAACAATCATTGTCATTAATAGCGGATAATTTTCAAAAACTAATTAATTAGTATAACGCAAATATGTTAGTGGTCAAGAGGCGGGTATTGCTGGCTGCAGCTGTAAAGGTTTATCATGATGCAGTTTAAAGAAATTCGCAAAAGGAATTGGTTTTTACTGTGTGTTAGATATGCAGACAGACAGACAAAGAATGACAGTGCTAGATTGGTAAGCAATTCCTTGTTCGTTTTAATAATCATTTCTATGAAATCGTGCAAGCATAAACGTCCATCCAAGTTTATGCTCGTAAAGTCATTTGGGGGAAATTTCGAATCACCCCGCGTTCCGTGTTTTAGAAAGTGTGGTGTATCGCACTGCAATGTACAAAACACGAACAAATGAAACTCTCCAACAGTCACCACCTGCAATGTAATTTACATAGGCGTCGGAATCGGAGGGGGGAGGGCTAAGGGGGGCTTAGCACCCACCCCACCATTTTTGCAAAGTTAGACCTAACCATTAGGCACATAGCATCATAAAAGGTTAGCCTCCCCCCCCCCCCACTCTTTCTCGCAGGAAACATATTTGTTCCTAAATTTACCTTGAAATGATTAAATTATTGAGAAGTTGAAGTCATAGGCATACTATTCCCCCCCCCCCCCCCCGGATAAGGAATTTCATGATGTGGGAAATTTTTTTATTTTGGTACGTAAGATTTTTTTGGAAGTATAGGTATAGTACTACCCCCCCCCCCCCCCCCCCCCCCCCACGGATATTTTGGGAATTAGTTTTTTATCATTTTTTTTTGCTTGTCAATATTTTTTAGGATTAGTCTAGCCCCCCCCCCCCCCACTCACTTTCAAATTGCTTCCAACGCCATGCAGTGATTTATATATAGAGAGTTTAAAGAAGAAATGACATACATTAATAAATCATTTTGTTATTAAAATATTCTCGCTAACCTCAGTAAAGAGAATTTATGTGATGAAAACGCTGCTCAATATTCATTTCTCATTACACTGTATGCTATTGCTTTATTCAGCGAGAAAATTGATATATTGTATGTTTGTTACCGCATGCGCGGATCCAGAAAACATTTCCAGGGGGTGTCCGAGGGATAATTTTGTTTTCCAATGTTGGAGAGGGGTTTTGAGGCCTATTTCGGGAATTTTGCTATATAATCTTTTTAATTTGATTTCCCAAGAGGTGGAAGGAATAGTCCATGCACCCCCTTCTAGGTCCGCACATGAACGAGTATGATCTTTCTGTTGGACCAAAACAACGAACTGTATTAAACATGCGTATTTACACATATTTTACAATCAAGTTGAACAAAAACTGTTATTCAAAATACCCCAAATGACTTTAATGATTTCGTAAATAGAATAATATATAGGCTTATCGTGAAATTTTTAAAGCTGCTATGTTCGATTTTATACGATGGCTATGCTAAGTATGAGTATCATAATAGACATTGCAGTAGTTTTCCAGGTACATTAAGCCATATTTTATTGAAAAAGTGATGTACACAATTTATTTACAAAAACAAACGACATAAATTGTATTGATTTCTTTCGTCTCATAATAAAATTCGCTGCTGAGGTCAAGGCGGGTATGGTTGTATTACGACTTTGAAAAAATTTCAAATCAAAAATAAACGTCGGTACATTTTATTCACTAATATTTGGGGAAGTGCTTTGTATACATGTACAATCGATACATCACATGCGGGTTGAATAAACCCAATCATTCGGGAACAAAACCAAGCGGTTCCCGTTTCTAAACATTCCCAAGATGGAGTTGGTTTGTTTTGTTTTTTGTTTTCTCATACAGAAATTTTTTATGTACTTTAAATAATACAAACTTTGAAAGGAGACGTATTTTGTTTGTGTAAATAGGCATTTGTCTAATAAATTTGGTCTGTATAGAAAAATATTTGATACTCCCATAGCCAAAAAAAATCGGACCATGTAGCTTTAAATTATCTGTATGTTTTAAAATCTTCCTTTTCTCGGACAGGTGAACACTATCTTAATTTTTACATTTTATTCCATACAAAGTAAAAACTTTTACCACATCATACGTGTAATATTGACAATCACGATCGTCAGTTGTAAACGTTTGAACTCTCGGAAAACGATGTATAATTTTGTTCTTAATGTTCTCTAATATCTTAGCTTATTTATCGATACAACTACGATTGTGATTTATATTATAGTTCTAATATTCAAAGAATCAAAAACAACATAGACCTAAGAAAGTTAACGATTACACATAGTTCATCATCATACGATGAAATATAACAGTTATGAAATGCAAAACATATACGATTCTATATCTCGATTAGAGCTAAGAAGTGTTTTTTTACCAACTTGTGGTCTTACAGTTTGTTTTAGTGATTAAATCCGCTTGACCAACTGAGTTGTCTAAAATATAATAATAATAAAATTTTGTGATTAAATATTTTCATGAAGTATATTACAGTCCTAGAAATCTTTCCTTCTTTTACCGCTATATTTGCACCTTTACACAGAGTAGATGCTCTTTATGACCATAAAACAGGTAATGAAAGTCCGTGCGGTCAGAACCATCCATGTGAAAATTAAATGTCTATGCTATGCGGTATCCCATTTTAGAGACACGGTTGAAATTTAGTTTCAAGAAAGAATGTCTCTGTTTGAAATGCTCTGAAGAAGGAGACAGAAGATACGAAAAAGGTATCAATAGGACTTGAAGCGCGTACGCGGGGGGGTTGTGCACTGAAGTCTTAATCTCGAACACGGTCGAAGCATCACCATTATCTCCAAATAAGTTATTACATGCAGTTCTTGTTTTTCTGTCCAAAGATTCAGTATTGTTCTTTTACATGCATGAAAACTACAGTAAAATGTCACCAGATGGAATTTTTTTTAATGTTGATCATTTGGCTAAAATTTTGTTCTAGGATCATATCAAAGTAATTTTTTCAGTGCCCAATTCCTCCTTATTTGGCATATCGCAGTTTATGTTGCGCGCCGTTCATTAATTAACTCTGAATAAAAATAATACATATAAAGTACATGCTTCCTTTGGTGCTTAATATACTCTCGATTTCTTGCAAATTATACAATACCAGAGAACGATGCTGTATGTAGTAGCTTTTTACCCGATTAAAAAAAAACCGCATTGATATTACCGATGTGTTTTATTTGATTTTTTTAATCAGCACTAACGGCAGCATGAAAATAAAAAAGTCGCGCACACTCGAATTATACTCGGCCTTCGGTGGAGGACTAAAGTATTAGCTCTCGCCATGTTAAAGTTGGACTTAAGACCTGTATTTTGACAGTATTTAAGATTATCCTATTAAGATATGACAAATTTATAAGCTATGGTGAGATCTTATGAAAAATATTTGGTCTTTTAAGATAGATTTTAGTCAAAAGTCGGTTATATGTTAAACGAGCCCAGGGTTTATATGGCAGAGTAGGAAAACGTAAGATTGGTCGTGCTCTTGTGGGGGAGGGGGCATTTCCTTTGGTCCAGGTTGTGCATTAGGACAGATATTATTTTCCCGTTCTGACGGAAAAGTCCTGGGGATGTATTCACAAAAACCATACGCCAGCCATGGTAAAACGCAGACAACGAGTTTGCGCTGTGTGACGTAGTGACGTCATGATTATAATGTCATTTTTAACGTTGTGACGTTATCAGCAGTATTTCACTAAACACATAGATCATACGATGTATATTGATACAAATTTTAAAAAATCAATAATGAAAAACAGAACCTGAATATATTAAATATTTTTTTTTATTTTGATGTATATTTTTTCAAATTGCCATAGGCCCAAATAGGCCCTGTGGCACTTAACGTAGATATTCAAATAGGCCCAAATAGGCCCTGTGGCACAGAAATGGTTAAGGGAATTTGTTTTATAAAAGTAACCGAAGAATTACTAACGACTTGTCTCCTAATGGCAACAGTGTATAGTATGGGGCATTCCTGAAAAGGTGGCAGATTTTTTTACTACATGTAATGCACTGAACAGAGCAGCCAGTGATGCACTGAAGAAATTTACTTTGTAAACCCCTTGAAATAAAAAGATATAGATACTGTGCTTATGAATCACAGACTTATGTAATTTAAGTCAGAAGCAGCATGCAAAGCATGCTTTGAAATGATCATATACTAGTATATGTTAATGCATCTCAGGAAGAAGTTTGGTCTGTGTACCCCTTTTGATAAGATGAACATAGATCAAAACATTGTCCTTAACCGGTGTCAAAGATAAAAAAATAAAATGTCTTCAAATACATTGTTTTCTAAGTTTGGTTTCTATAATTATCTTCAAAGAGAATATGGTAACAGACCAGAAAACCTCTTCACTAAAATCATTGACGCCTAAAGTGTCAAATGCCATTGGTTTGAAACTACTTGTAAAAATTAAGGTGTGAACAACTTATCTCGGTTATAGCTTAGGCCACATCAAAATGTCCTATACGCTTTTCCTTGTGACTTTGTATTAGGGTAATACCCCAAATCATTATTTTCCTTGTCACCTTGTCCATGTACTACCACGTCTAGGTCATGACGAATCCCTACATGACCATGACCATCTCTGTGTCAAATAAAGGCAGCAGCAAATGCATAACCCCCACCAAAAATATTGCTATGGCATAGCAATCCATCCTCAACACTTGTAATGTAGACACAGATTAACAGACAGACAAGGTAAATCCTTTATACCATGATACCTTTATTTGCAGAGGTAAAACAATATTAATAAGGGAACACTTTTGTCAGTTAAAGATTATATATTCTATTTCTCAAAGTTAGAAAAATGTGTCATGCATGATTTCAAACACAAGACATGTATATATATGTGAACATTCTTGATAGCTGTAATAGTAGTAGCATTTGAAAATTGTTCACAGAGAGACAAACAGAAAGCTACACAAACAGATCATCGCATACACTCTTCTGGTCTATGGCCAGCAGAGCTAAAACCCACAGGTGTCATGAGAAATTGAACGTCACAGATGTCCTCTGCAAACATAAGGGGAAATATACACTACATGTAAATATTAGATATTAATATGATTGTCCTTTTTTAAAACGTTAAGTATTCTAAATTACATTGTAATATACTTTTAAAATATATGCAATACATATTTCAATCATGTTCACTTGACCTTAAACATAAAAGTAACACATAAAAAATTACAACATCTTATTGCTGATATTAAGATTTTAAAACGAATAAAAACTAAACCATGAGGTTACACCACAGGTACACATGTTGCAGATGGGAAGCAGAGAGAGTAATACAGATATAACACATACACATTCAATCTTCAATCTAAAACATGAAGCATATAGACGACTCTTGTTTATAAATAAGTCCAGGGTATTTCATGAGGAGATAATCTTCCAATTACTGTTTAAATTTAAAGGGTTTATTACAGAATCATTTGTTACTGCAAGACCAAACGTCCTAAATTTGCACCCTCATCTTCCGCCATTATGTTTAACGGGGGCTCATTGGAATCAGCTTTCGTATCTGCTGATTAAGTCTCAGCATATGTTGCATTTTACTCTTTTTCTGATGAATACTTCTATCAGCAAGAAATTTGCAATTGTTTTTTTACTTTCAGTGCTTCTGCCTCTCTTGATACACTTTAATCTTTAAAGTCCATATAAAATTCAAATGTCCTATTCCATTGTCCATTTTTTCTTTGATGGTAATGTGGTGCATGATGGTTTATCCACTGATTCTATACCACTTGGGACATAATCCTTGTGTTCTTCAATAGAATCTGTGAATCAAATATAAGAAAGGTTCAGTGAATTAAATTCTACAATTGTACATGTAAGTTAAAATAATAGTGTATGCAACACATTTTCATAACATGCTAGTGCTTGGTATTCAATTTGTATACACACTATGCTGCAGTAAATTGTGACCACATCTTTCAAGTAATAATGCTTTAATGTTTAAAAACTAAAAAATTATCTGCGATCACATATCAATGTATATATTTGCATATAAACATATGTCTAAACTTGCAATGTATATATGTACGCATATGAACAGTCAAATATCTGACCTCAAAGACACAAAAAACTCATAAACAACCCACTGCAAAAATATTTGAGCAAACAATCTATGACAGTGACCAACATCCCATGTACCTGGTAATTATGTTTGCAAATAAACAGATAACTAAACTCAAAGACACAGTAATAAACTATAGGAAAAATGTTAGAACAAATAATCTCTGACAGTGACCTACAATTCATGAATAGACACAAACATTTATACATGAAAGAGATTCAAAAACCACAAGCATTCCCATACATATTTTTCATTGTACATATGTACAAACTCAATATGTATGGACGCATATATCCAGTATACAAATGTCAATTAAGTAAACTCAAAGACACAAAAACTCATGAACAATCAACTGAAAAATGTTAGAATAAGAAATATATGATGATAACCCACAATTCATGAACAGACACAAACAGGTATACATATACATGACAATGTCCCACAATCCATAAACAGACCCAAACATGTATATACAAGACAATGACCCACAATCCATGAACATACACCAACATTTTTTTTACAGTACAATAGTTCATCAAACAAATTAGGTAACATTTTCTCCAGCATTCTATCATACTAATATCAAAACTCTTGTGACAAAAATCAAATTAGAAATTACATGTTAATCATATATGTAAGTAATGGAAATAAAAGATTAATGTGAACAATTGAAGATCTTTATAGGAACATGGTTACAGTAACATTTTTTTCTAGACTAAATGCTCATAGTATTACATTTAATCATATGTACTAGAGTTTATAACTGCGTAAACATTACATGTAATTTGTATATAATTTGTTATTGTATGGATTTTACATGTTTATCAAAAACAACAGTTGAATTTTTATTGAACCTGTTATTTTCCACAGGATTCGATGTTGGGATGAGATGTTAGTAGTGTTTGGCTGGGATGTTCGGTAATGAAAAAAATGTAGAAATACAGATAAATTATTAATCCTGTAAGCCAATAAGTCATTTTTGTATACCCTTTAGATGAAGCAGCTAGGATTAACAACTAGGCAATTGTTAATAAAAAGATTTCTGCAAGTATCTTAATTTGTACATTTTTTTTATCAAACTATGCCATTAATTTATCAAATTAATTTTGAAGATCATTTAGAGCTAATATTATATGTTTATCATGAACATCATTTATCCTTTCCTCTGGTGTATCATTCCTATCGTATCTTGCATGTACACTTTTCAATGTACATGTATAACATGCGTCAATCCTATCATATCGTGCGTGGTTTCTATCCTATCATTTTATTATCATGTTAAATTCATTGCGGGTACAGTATAACAGAGAACCAAAAATTAACATAAAGATCAAATATCTAACTCAAAGTCACAAGAAAAATGTTTGAGCAAACATTCTATGAGAGTGACCCACATCCCATGAACAGACAAAAACATTTATATATATGACAGCACTCCAAAAGCAATGAGCATTCACATATATATCTTTGAATTTACAAATGTCTGAACTCAATATGTATGAATGCATATACACAATTGACTAAACTTGAAGACACAAAAAACACATAAACAAATAACATGAAAAATGTTTAAACAAACAATATATGATAGTGACCCACAATCCATGAACACTGATACAAACATAAATATATGGTACCCGCATCAATATTTTTTACAATCTTATACTATCATATCATTTATCAGACCTATTGATCAAGCATACAGATCTATCATCATGCACAAATCCAGTAGTACCGAGTGTTAATCCTAGAAAGTTTATCATTTAACTTCACGGTTTTTCTGTGTATCCTATTATGTTAATCATATCGTTCCTTTCCATAAGCAAGTCATTTTACTTGGAAGTTACATGTTGTTCAATACGCCGTTAAAGCAAATATTTATTGATCAGTAAACTCAAAAACATAAAAACTCATGAACAATCAACTGAAAAATGTTAAAATAAGAAATCTACAACAATGACCCACAATCCATGAACAGATCGACGCCAACATGTAACATATTTAAACAATAAAATGCTTTCTATAGTGATTCATTCGGGATATGAAGGTAGTGACATTGCAGGAAAAATACATAACCCCCTAAATAACCAGCATTAGCGGGTTATGTAAATTTTTCCTACAATGATCGCTACCTTCATAACCTGCATGAATCATCAAAGAAAGCATTTTATTGTTTATATTAACATCTTTCTTTAACTAATTAATAAATTGATTATGAAAAGTTAGTAAAATTTACTAAATTACTGTTAACGTACACATGTACGTTAGCTAAAAGAAACAGCCAAATCGTCTCCTGTGAGACTTTCAGTCCGACATCATCATGATTATTTCATGCAGTCCGTGATTTTACTTAGGTCGCTGTAGGTTCAGATCAATCGATAAACAGGGCGTGTTAATTTCAGTCCTGTCACTTTCAGCCGCTGTAGATTTCGACCAATAGTTAAATGGGGCGTGTAGATTTCAGTCTGGCTGTTTCTATAGAGCTATGAATTAACTATAACCTTTCGTAAGAAATTGAGGAAATTATACTTAAAGTTTGTAGATGTAAATATACGACAATGACCCACAATCCATGAACAGATACAAACATGTATATACATGACAATGACCCACAATCCATGAACAGACACAAACATGTATATACAGTTCAATAATTCATCAAACAAATTAGATACAATTTTCTCCAGCATTCTATCATACTAATATCAAAATGCTTGAGACCAAAATTAAATAAGAAATTACTTTGCTATGTAAACAAATCTTTTGTTTTAATTTTGAATGTTGAAGCAAAAATTCCAGTTATAGACCTAAAATGAATGTATTAAATGTTAGGAACTGTTTTTTTATTCTTAAAATGATAGACAAATCAGCTTGAAAAAGACTTGTATATTGAACCTAATATGTAAATAAAAAAATAGGGCACAATCCTGGTTTACATGACAAAGAATTGTGAGCTCTGTATCTTGCTTGTAACTCAATGACTGACTCTCAAATTTCATTTGATCATTAGAAATATATCCTAAAGCATTGTAAATAATGAAAACAGAAAAACAAAATTTGACCAAAATCATGACAGTGCCCCTTTAAAATATTTGCATATATACAAATGTATAAACTCAAAGACACAAAAAAGTCATGAACAAACTACATGGTACAGGAGAAGTAATACAACAATTAACCTACGATAGTGACCCACAATCCATGAACAGACACAAGCATGTATATATATGACAGTGATACACAATCCATGAACAGACACAAACATGTATATATGACAGTGAACCACAATCCATGAACAGACACAAACATGTATATATGACATTGAACCACAATCCATGAACAGACACAAACATGTATTAGTATAGCAACCTTAGAACTATAAGCATTCACATATATATACATATACATGCAAACACAAATAAAACTCAAAGAAATGGAACACCTCAACTGCCTTATGTAGATAATGCCCATAATATGCTGATAGTTCAACATTTCATGCTGATCATCAATCAACATTACATGCTGATACATCAAGTGAACTTTACATGCTGATACTTCTTCATTATATGATAATTTATCAATTATCATTACATGCTGATAGTATAACATTACATGCTGATAATTTTTTATTATATGATTATACCTAGTATTCACTATATGCTTTCACTAATACATGCTGATATTTCATAAAATGATGGTATTACAGTATGCGGTGATTCTAAATTCGCTATAAGCAGCAGGATCGTGATTCGATAAAACTCAGGGATATTACTAAGGAGAGAATAGACTAAATTCAAGCTACATTGTATCCAACAATTTAAACAAGCTTCTTTTATGCTTATTTCCTTATATAAATATGGACACCCCATTGGTTATTATCAAAACTTATATTCCCAATACTAGGGCTTGTGCCATTCAGCTGAAACTGGATGCTGGAGGGAATGGGGGCACCATCACTTTTGATTACATTTGTTGGAACTTGCGCCGAAATTTCTGTGTGTCAAACAACTCCATAGTCCCCTTATTGTAACTCGTCTTTGTTTAGGCGCCTTCAAATTGGATGCCAATTTTATGAGTATGTCTTATGTTGTAGGTTGATTGTTTTAATTCTGCAGGCAGGCGCCTTCAAATTTATTTTACCCCCTTTGGATTGGGCATTCTACGCCATTAAATAGCAATTTTACTTTCTGTCTTAAGGAAATCAGAGCATGAGCAATCATCCATTAGATCCCAGCGCTTCTCACAAACTATCTTTTATTTAAGGGGGGGGGGGGGTGGTGGTGGTGGTGGCAGTCCTACCCCTCAATCACAAGTCAACAAGTAAATATAAAATAGGGAATGGGGGGGATCCCGTATTTTGCAATATTTCATCTATTGATCTACATATGATCGAATTTCCATTTTCATAAAATTATTGTAAAACTACATACAAAGGATAGAGCATTGCGTCCTCCAGATTGCAATATCTTACATGAAGTCAGATGCTAGGGACTACGTGCGCTGTTGAAACTGATTTTAGCAGTAACTGTACTGTTGAAAAAAATTAGTGCTTACATTGTCCACTCCTTTACGTGGATCTCCAGGGAAAGCCCACCCATAAATCTGATGTAACCTGAATGACAGAAGTCTTTGTTTAGGTGCTATGAATACTTTTAGCGGTCCACTTTGACCAAGCGCCATAAACTTGGGTTCACTTCAGAATGCACATTTTTGGACAAAAAATCCCCTGGGGTACCTCGAACCCCCTGATTTGTATGCACTGATGGGGAGCGCCAATGGTTTTCCCAAGCAGGCTTTCTTTAAATATAAAATGACTCTGTTAAAGGACAACACATAATCAAGTGGTATTATCTGTTGAGTATCTTGATCTATTAAACTAGTCTCAGTGGACCTTAGTAATATCTGATCAATCTCCGAAACAGAGAAAAAGCCCTGTGTTAAAAACTTGTCAGGCATCAATGAGTTCTGAATTTTAATGTATTTCAATCTCAAGATGACCCTTCCCTATTTTTAGAATCACCGCAGAGTGAAGTACCATCACATAATGAAGAAGTATCAGCATGTAACAAAGAACTATCATCATATAAAGACAAAGTATCAGCTTGTAATGTTAAAGTTTCAGCATGTGATGTTGAAGTATCATCATGTAAATTAATGTTGAAGTATCATCATCATCCACATAAGGTAGTTGAGGCGTTATGTACAAAGACACTAAAACCTCATGAACAAACAATCTGTTACAATGACCCACATCCCATGAACAGACAAAAGCATGTATATATGACAGCAACCCAAAAATCATTAGCATTCACATATATATTTGCACTTACACAAATTTCTAAAGTCAAAGACACAAAATAGGCGTGAACAAACTACAGGAAAAATGTTAGAACAACCAATCCATGACAGTGATCCACATCCCATGAACAGACACATACATGTAGATATGAGAGCAACCCAAAAACCATGAGCATTCACATATATATCTTTGACTAAATATGTATGCATGCATATGCACAAATGTCTAAACTCAAAGACACAAAAACCCATGAACAATCCACAGAAAAAATTGCAGAACAAAAACTCTATGACAGTGACCCACAATCCATGAACAGACACAAACATATATATATACGAGGGTTGTCCGAAAAGTTCGTGGACACATGTAATTTTTTTCAAAATAGAAGCGCCATTTTCAGGAAGGTATTATAATATTGTAATAAAGAGCATAATAATGTATATTTTTGTAATGGAGTTATGAATGTATATACATTGCCTATACAGGCCGCACAGCCCAGTATGACGTTAAATTATAATGACGTAGTACTGGGTTTATTGAGAGTAATATGCCGCATTCACCGTTTGGTCAGAAGGTACAATCGCATATTCCATCAACATATCACTTGTGCCACTTGTGGATAAGTTTCCTTAATCGTTTCATTCATTTCAGTTTTTTACTTCAGTTGACACAATTTTTTTATTGCCAGCGGTCAGATGAAGTTGCTTTTTCATGCGTTTTAAAAGACATATTCTTGCCGTAATATCTTTTAAATGTCCTCTGCTGGTTTGAAAATATTTTTAAATGATGTATGAAAATAATGTACACAATACAGACTACATCACAATAGAAGATTATGAAAACAGTAAATATACATGATATCTAAAAACTCAATTACAAAGTTTGGACAATTTTTGCGCTGGGACGTGCATACTTTCTGCGAGCCTTTGATACATTAAAATTTTACTTTATTTCTATAGAAAACAATAAAGACCACTTTGGTTTGATCTGAAATTTTATGACAAAGATTTAGATATATAATATGAATAAATTAACCCATTTAAAATGATAAAAATGCTATTGTCCACGAACATATTTGGACAACCCTGGTATATATAGTATATATATATGACAATGACCTACAATCCATGAACAGACACAAACATGTATGTGTGACAATGACCTGCATTTAATCCATGAACAGACACATATATGAAAATGACCCACAATCCATGAACAGACACAAACATGTATATATGACAATGACCCCCATTTAATCCACGAACAGACACAAACATATACCGGTATATATATATATATTTATATATATATGACAATGACCCACAATCCATGAACAGACACAAACATATATATATATGACAATGACCCACGTTTAATCTATGAACAGACACAAATACATATATTTGACAGTGACCCAAAAACCATGAGCAATCACACAGTTATATGTTTGCATATACACAATGTCACAAAGACACAAAAAAAATCATGAACAATCTACAGGGAAAATGTCAGAACAAACAATTCCATTTCAGAGAAAAAGCTGTCATTGTCAAAGTTAAGGATAAAGGCTGATTAAAAAGTGGTGACAAAATATAACTAAAACAATAACGAAATTAAGAATCCTCGACACCCTGTGACTTCTACTTTTAAGACAATACATCACATCATGGCAATTTCAACGCGATGTGAAACAGTTTATATCGCCAATAATTGGTGTTTTAAATATCTCTGTGAAGCTATGGGTTTACCCTCAGTCTACCAACCCACAGGTTCTGAGTGTGAATACTGGAGGAGCATTTATTTTAATGAAGAGAAATGAAATTTAAAGTCCCCCCTTAAAAAACTGATTATAAGGGGGTGGGGGGGGGGGTAATTTTTAAGTCAAAACACATGGTAAAAATCAATATCTTTAATTAGGAAAATGGGCTTGTATGCAGAACTTTTAACAGGTGTTGAGGACCCTCAAATAATGTACCTGCATGTATTACCTTCACTGATAGTTCCTTCCAGACAATGCTGATGCTACTACCATTACAAGCTTCTATCTCATATTCTGAAAAGAAATAAAATGATTTGGTGATTAATTAGTACTCGGATGGCATCCTTTAAGGAGGCTGGGTGGTTAATGAATTAACCATCAGATCTTCTTTAATTTTTTTGATATGATTTGTCTAGTTATAAACTATCATTTACAAAAGAAAAAAATCTAAATATTTCAGCTTTAAAATCTTATTACTTTTCTCTATCTTTATACATAGGTCTTCTTATTAAGGAGATAAAAATAGTCCAAAAATTGTTGCGCCAATCGAGTGCTCTTAAAAGGATCCTAGCACTAAACTATGCGGTATATGCAAAACTGCCGCTTCCAAAATGCTCCCTATAGTATACAAAGAACAATGATATTCTAGTGAAGTCCTGCCTTGACAAAAATTCCCTATCATTCAGAATACATGTATTTGTGTAATAAAAATACCTATGCAAGGCTGTTGAACATATTCTGCAACATGGTCCTTTATGACCTGTTGAATCTGTTGAACAAGTATATACGGTAATAATGTGCTGCTGCAAACAGATCTTCACTGTTCTGCAGAATCTGTGGAACATCTGGGTGTGCTTCAGCAGGATTTGCCTTCAAATTCCTCCCTAGAGTACAGGCAAAGAATAATTGTCAATGAAATTTTAGTTACTTAGTTACTACAGGTCTACTGTAGTTACTGAAATGTTCCCCTATATTTCAGAAAGAGTAACTTAAGGTAATACCTGTAGTAAAATGCCAAAGCTGTTGAACATGTGAAGTTACATGGTCCTGAGTAGACTGTAGTATCAGTTAAGAGCCCATCTTAACTAGTTAGTGGAACATCTACATGAGTTACCATTGTGTCCCTCTCTAGAATGCTCTCTGTTATAAATTTGAAAAAGATTTCATTGTAATTAGAGTTAAGCTTGTAAATCATGTGTTGAAAAAAGTAATGTAGTTAATGAAAAATACCTGTTCATGTCTGACAGCTGATGAATCAGTGCAGTGTTCAGAAGAATCTATGGAACGTGCATCACAGTGCTGCAACAGAGTCCAAAGTCATATCTAATCTCCTACTGTCTATCAATATTCCTCCATGCAAAGAGTCAAAGCTTCCATGGGTAGTTGTTCAACATTAATTTCATAACAGCATTATTTTTGGGCTTGTCTGAGGTTGCATCATTAAATAATGTGCTTTCCAAGCTTTTGGAAGATTCATACTTATCAATGCTGTAAAATAATAATGAAAACAATACTAAGATAAAAAGTCTAATGTTACATATAAACATAAGCATTCATATGATGAAATATTATGGTTATATGAACAATGCATGCGTTATGAAACAACAATACATATCACAATATAGTGGTAACGATATATGAATCACAATGTATTTTTAAAAAATACACGGGCACCGCAAAGCAGAGCATCCCCTCGCAAAATGAAATGAAATATTGGGGGGGGGGGGGGGGGGGGATGCATTATTTAGAATATACATGTAATTAAAAATAACAAATAATATTTATCTTCATAAAACCTCTTTAGATCAAAATATTCCTTTCTCCATGCACGCTCTTGGGGGGGGGGAGGGGGGGGGGGGAGAGGAGGTAATAATTTTTTTTTTCTTCATACAAATAAAAACCTGAAACACACTACTATACCAGCTGTATGTTTCTCACATGCTTCTCACACGCTATACAGTTTTTAAAATACGTTCCTAGCATAGCACGGTTTGCTTTTTGTACGATATGATAAATGTTACTCGCACTGTATGGTCTTTTTTTCACATGATATGATATCATAATGCTTCCTGTATGAAAAAGTGTATAGAAAAAGTGTTATTCATGTATCTAGCTGCAATAATGTAGCCCTCTCCGATTTTTATATCTGATGTTTACTGAAGAGGGCTACAATTCCACAGGATCTCCGTAATGGTGCTAAATTAAACACGAAACGTTTCTCGCACGAAAGTCGCACGCTTTTTGGGTGTAGTAGTACGTTTCAGGGTCTGTAATTAAAGGAGGAAAAAATATCGCCGGGTAGAAATAAAAAGCTGAATTCTTTTTATAATAGAACACATCTACAAGTTTTTTTCTGTAGATTCAAAATAAAACTCTCAATGAAATCTAAACCAGGTGTCTCTGAAATCAGTCTGGGTTGGGCCTACTTTGTTTATACACAGTTGAACTCTCGGCACGTGCTACTCATGCCCGCAGTCTTCGAGAGGTTGACTCATTATATACACAATATAAAAGTCACACAGAGGTATGAACGATTATCATGATTAAGCACATATATAAATTATTATTGTTTAAGCAATACGGTAGGATATATCCAAATCTTAAGGAATACATGTAATTACACTGACGATAGATGGACCGTAACATTAGCGGGTGAAATGAAATCTCCGGTGAACTATTTCATATACAGTATTACCGGTATATACTACTTTAGACTCGATCAACAACAAAGACACAGGGTTGCATGTGCTACCGTATATATGCCTCCAGGCTAGGTTACTATCCCCCAGTGAACACCAGTTTGTATACATGGCAGGGAAGTGATAAGCAAACGATCTTTAATCAATCCGGTCGTACAAATTAGTGCATAACAAATATAATTTAAGGAAGAAATGTTCAACAAGTCCCGGGGTTGAGTATTGGGGGACTCTCTACTTGCACCTGTAAACAATACATTTTTATGTATGCAAACGAACAAAAAAGTAATCTAACCGCTCAAGACAAGTTTTCTGAACTCGCAGACTTGTTCCCCATGTACTGTACAGCTGAAGAATGACACTTGCATTCCGAATCGGTGCATGGCAGCCATTTGACATTTCAGCATTACGAATCGGTGCATGGTCAAAAGGCAGCCGTTTGACGTTTCAGCCTAAGAGCGTCCGCCATTTTTTCTTAATTGTACTTTTAGTTCGATAATCTTTGCTTCCTCGTCATATTTTTATAAATATGACCTACTAATTACTGCTAATAAGAAAATATATTCAGTACTTACCCAAGTTACTGCTGTACTCCGCCATTGATATCCAACAATGCATTGCGTGCATCACAAAACCGTTTTGTGGGACACCCCGCTGGATGTTTATAGATAGACAAAATGTTAAAAACTAGTAGCTTTGACGCGATGTTCTAAAAATAGATTTTGAGTTGTGGAACATTTTTCAATATGTCCGTGTGGGTCAAAAAAACATTTTTTTTTGTTTTTTATGTTAATAATACCATTTTCAACCTCCCTGTGAATTTTTAACTACATGGTTTATGGGTCAAAATATAGATGACCCATAAACCACCTAAGGATCCCACAACGTGAGTCTGAGGTATATGAAATAACCCACAACACGGATTTGTATAACTATATATATATATATATATATATATATATATATATATATATATATATATATATATTTGTGTCTGTCGACATATAGTTCATGTATGGAAATGCATATTTTAATTTCTAATTACGGTTTGAAACGAAGGTGCATACTAGACACAAGTGAGTAGAATAAAAAGTGATTACATCATAATAAATTCTTTGATTAAAGAAAAAAAAGTGCATGCATTATATGTGTTTCTTTAGTTTGGAAGAAAAATTTGATATCAGAAAAAATTTAAAAAGAAAGCAAAGTTATATGTTTAATTTACTATTGTTTTCTATATTTGTATATTTAGGCGTGATTTAACTATAGCAGTATTTTTTATTATTGCGTCAAAGTATTCATGACTTATCTTTTTATCAAAGTGCCAAATTATAAAGTTTGCTTGTATTTAAGACCTATTGGGTTTTTTGAAATCATGTTTTCCCCCGCTAGTTGGCATGTATCAAGCATAAAAATAGGTTAATTTAATATACGCCTAAAATTGTTATGCGCCATAAAAGTATTCCAAACGAAAAATTTAATAAAATGACAGCGAATTTCTACGCGCGTTAATCAAGAAACCTAGCAAAAACATGAAAACGAAGGCTTGAGAAAAACTTATATAACAAGGCAAGGTAAGTTTTTATTAAAATATTGCAATTTCTAGTGTTGCTTATGGTAAACTGTAAGAACAATTAATCAATGAAAAAAATGTTATGCAAATTTGTCAGCAGTATATCCTTTCGTTGCCAGTCTAGCTAAAAAGTAAAAGGTGTATACTACCAACATCTCACAAAGTTTTACAACTACAGACATTCTTAGATTAATTGTAAACTTTTAATCAAATATGTTTATGTTTCAGGATTTAAGTAATTAAAGAATTTTACTAATGCATTAAATTAACTTTCCCCTTAGAACTTTCCCTTGTTTATTCAAAATTTACCTTCATTTGAATGTTGAATTCAGATTTACTTTAATTTAAATGTTGGTATCTTTTTTAAAAATTATTGAAATGTATGATAAAAGCATTTTAATAGTTTAAACATGAAAGTTAATTGATTTACAGCCACATTGGGACTTTAGGAGACATACAATGAGTAAAATGCAACATATGTTATAAAAGTCATTGCGTCGTCGGCGTTTATGTTATTTAAGCAAGTCAATGCAAGCTTTCAATATTTTATTTTTTATCTATTTCTGTCAAGCTATCAGAGCATGGTGCCGGATTTGTTTTCCAGCACACTGTGTCTATGTTGGAAATTCAGAAAACGTAAGTCACATCTTAAATAGTTTAAATTATTAACTTAAAATGTATTTTGAAATAAACAGATGCTTCTTACATTATAATTCACCCTTTCTCAAGTGTATTAAAGGGGATATTGTATAATTGTTCAATGTTTTTTTTTTATTATTTACAGATAAAACATTCTTTTCTTGATGGTGGGCGATAAACAACGTACAATTCTACATGAAGTACATTTTAACTTAATTTGCAGAGGAGGATGTAAAACACGATGGGATTAATATCTCTAAATTTTATTCTTCCACTTTAGAATTAATCAGCATATCTTGATGTTAAGTGCCTAATATTAAAATGAGCGATCCTCTTTTACTACAAATAATTATCATTTACTTATCATAAATCAAATATTATCTATGAAATTATCAATTGATTTCATGATCAAAATTTGAGATAACGGATAATTATGTAGTTCATATTTCCAGAATCCCATTGGAAACGTTTGCCTCATAGAAATGGACAATTATAATCTTGGAATAAAAGGTCGATACATTACATCACTAAGCAGGTTGGGCACATTTACCCTATTGAGGAATGATTACGCTTAACGGGAACTATTTCCCGTTTCAGTATAAAAAACATTCCCGCAAATGCCGGATTTTGAGATTTTTGTTTTCCATTCACGCCTGGGTTTCAGTGAAAACCAGTATTCACAAACAAAATCTTTTCAGTAATTTCTTACGGTAGCCTCTACGGATAATAATGTGGTTATTCTGTACACATAATTAGTCGTACATAGAATTATAACGTTCAATATTTTGTTCATTTTTTTATTAAAAAGATGGAACAGTAATTTCTTTTAATCATTGTTTGGTTTTGGATTGAAGTTTCGTCTACAAAAAGATAGTTTAATAATTTTAATATCATTTTCTTTTAAATTTTAGTTAACGATATTTGTTAAAAGCGTTGCTTGTACAGGATTCCGTAGTTGTCATGGTCTCCCCGAAATCAAAATATTTAATCCAAAAATAAACATCAATTTCTGCTTTTTTTATTTTTGTCTTGAATGGTCAAGTTGTGTCAACTCATTGAACACAAAACTCTTATATTTTGGGGGCTTTAGGCTGTAAAAGCAAACTATCAATGGAATATCTACGGCCAATGCAAGAATGCTCACGATTTCCACGAGTTCAAAATCGTTTAATATTCGTTTACATCTGTGGAGGACTAAAGTTTTAGGCCAGGAAGGTCAGTTGTTTATTGTACTTTTGCACCACCTTGCATTTCTCATGCGCTTCATTTTACTTAAGTGGGATTTTTGATTTATTTGGCATACATCGAGAAAATCACGCATTTGCGGGATTTTTTTTTATCACTGAAACGGGGAATAGTTCCCGTTTAGCGTAATCATTCCTGAATGCGGTAATTGTGACCAACTAACACTGTTAAGCTATACATGATCACAATAGGATTTGTTAAATAACTTTCTCATATTTGATTTGCTATAAGAGAGAAGGCGCTTAATATTAAAACATGAAGTTCATCCTAAACGGCAAAGGTAAATAAATTTAACAAATTTAAAACATACATATATTTTTTGAGTTCCTTAACTAAGAACAGTTTAATTACAGCCTCTAAAATAATGCAAACGGAACACAAATTATTTTGTTTCATCTCGAATTTGCATTAAAAGTTATTTCGTCATTCTTCTACAACAACATTTATCCTTTTTTTTTTAATAATATTGATTCTATTTGTTTCAGCTCAGAATGTGGTTTTTTTTAACGCTTTGATTTTTTTTCGTTAAAAATCTTATACTATTTTTACTGTTGCTCTAAAATTGGCGATACTTGATTTCAATGATCTTTATTTAAAAAAAAATTAGGTAATCCACATACTTAACACTGGTTACCCATCCTTAATTAATTGTTTACTGGGTGTTAGCTGTTTATATATTTTTGTAACATACAAATTTTAAAAGGTATAAGAACTTCAAATTTTGAAATAATATGTCCATTTCTTCGTCGATTGCTGAAAAAGATTAACGCATGCATGCTGTTAACATTTAACGACGAACACGCTGATTGTGTTATTGTTTTATGTGTTTCATTGCTGTTATTTATGAGTGCTGCCTTTTTAACTTTTTAACTAGGCTATTAGTCGACATTTGGTATTATTATACTTTAATGTTAAATACTGAAATCTGATTGGTTTAGATAATCCGTTCTATTACCCTCAGCGTTATCAACATACTTAGCAACTGGTAACATAACGAATTGTTACATGCGCGTTAATTATGCGCGTACGGTTCGCCATGGAATTCACGCTATTTCTATATAAAAGCAGTAAAAAAATCTCTAAAATTAAGACATTCAGTATAGTAAAATATATAGTGCTTGTTTGGGAGGATAACAGTTGAAATTGTCACCCCTCGAAAATCATTGTCAACCTCCGCTTCGCGTCGGTTGACAATGGTTTGTTTCCTCCTCGGGGTGTCGATTTCAACGGTTACCCTCCAAAACAGGCACTATTTATATAAACGGATATACAGTTCAGTAAAGAATATGTTATATGGAAATTGCCTTGTTCAATTTTTTTATAATTTTTTTCTCTAACTCAACAAAGTTTGTGATTCCTGTGACCGTGTACAGAGTAATGTTAAAGGTTAGCCTTTTTTAAAGCAACAGGAAGAAATTTTGAATGTTTACATGTAACTATGTTAAACGTTCTAAATGAATACACTTATAATGTTCCTTTCTTGTCGCTTAAGTTATATCTTATTAGTTCGAATGTATACAATGCAGGAAGTTCAAATTTCTATCGACCAGTTTGTCTGCTTCATGTTAACGGAAAATTACACTCAAAGACACTTGTGTACACTCTAGTCACAAGTTATTTCTTCTTTCGTGACTTCCCTGACATGCTGTGATACGTGCATTCCACGGTCCTGTTTTCATTGAGTGCTGTTCCTAAAATGAAAGTTTGTAACTACAAATAGAGATTTCAGGAAAACCAAAATAAGTACATTGTAAAGTATATCGTAATCAAGCTGTAAGCTAGTAATACAGAGCGTAAAGATTACTATTTGTTTTCTTTTTTTTCCCTTATGTGTGCCTTAATTATCAGAAAGATACAAAAAGTAAAGTTCTGAGTCAAACATATATATCTTAATTTCATATATGTGATTTATACTACCCATGTAACATTTGCTTTATCAAACCGCTGGTGCTTGTTCAGATACTTCTGATCAGCATTATTTAAGACACAGACTCTCGCTTCTATGCTTAAGTGACCTTGTTTTTGAAGATTTTCCTGTAAAATCCACATCACTATTTCTATTACCCTGAAAATTTTATATTTGTTTCATCTAACACGTTGAAATGATTTTATTTGCTCGGCAGTCCAAGAGAATGTATAAACTATTTCAACTCGTTGGATAAAGCAAGTATAAAATCACACAAAATAGATATTCTTTATATCACGCTATGTTCTATTCACCCATCAAACCACGCATATCCCCATTCATCCCTTAATCTAACCCTCAATCAATTCATTTATCCATTCATTCATTTATCCGTTTATCTTTTTGGTAGCGGATTGAAAGAGAATCATGCATTTTGAAGATATGTTGCTAGTAGTATTTACCATTCTTTCTCAGATTTTATTTTTGATAAATAATAATCAAATATAAATGCTAATTATTACAATTGTATGTGCCACCAGTGCATACAAATTGGAAACCTTATCTGTTTCATTTGCACGAAAATCAAAAGTTGCGCCTGTCGTTATACAAGTACTCTCGATATAGTTTCTTTGCCAACAATAGTAGCCCATATCACCGGGGAAGCATATTAAAGTAGTTTTGTAATATACTTCCCCATATCACCGGGGAAGTATATTAAAGTAGTTTTGTAATGATACTTTCAATAGCCTTTGCATATTGTAGTAAGATGACACGTCTTGCAAAGTTGATAGTGTTTCTTGGTTCTTTAAGGTACATACAAGGATCAGCATCGTGCAAGTCTTCTGATGGAAAAATTTCATGCATCTAACATCTGTAGTTCCCGATATCAACTCTGGACAAAAGACCCCCCAAATTTCAATTAAAGGGCAATAATTCATAACCGGAAGTGAATTTTAAAAATTTGAAAAAAACGTCTAGAGATATTATTATCATCTACATACCCTGAAAGTTTCATAGCAATCAGACAAAAAATGTTCGAGAAATCTCGTGCACAAAATTTGCGGGAAAAAAAAATAATAATAAGAAACAGTAGAATAACAGAAGGGTTTTCCGTTGAAAAACGGAAAACCCTAACTAGACACGATCTCGTTGCGAGCAACGAGGAGGTCTTCCGTTCGATTTTTAGAATGAAATATGACATCATCGACTTTGATTTTCGACAGCAAACATGTTATGGAAAAGGAGTGAAGTACTAATGCTTTATTATATTGTTTTTGTATAAGTTCTCTTGCTTTTTTAACCTAATCTAGCTTTAATAACCTTTCACAAAATGGCTCTCATTATAGGGCTATAGATAAAAGATTTTAGAGCTCTTTGATCCCCTAATTTAAGGGGCAAGTCCCTTTTTCTTGGATTCAAATAATGGACATTTAATTCTGAACATCGCTGTAAGATAAACATATTTGCTTATATAATTTATTACAAAATATCCCTCGGTAAAGAGTTATGGGTAAAAGAGTTTAGAGCCCTTTAGGTCCCTAATAATAGGGGCCAGTCCCTTTTTCTTGATATCAGCAGAAAAGTCTTGTAAATATAAACCTTTTTTACATTACATGTTTTAACAAAATATTTTCCAGAAAAGAGATAAAGAGAGAAAAACACAAAAATTTACGACGCTTTTTTAATGTCAATTTTCGAGCCATAGCGAACTTTGGCGCCAGTAGTGCTAAACATACAAATCTTTCCTTTACCTACCGTAAAAATTTGAGCTTAATATCTCTTATAGTTTAGGGGAACAACAGAAGACAAAATACCCATATGAAAATTAGAAAAATCTCAATATCTCAAAAACGGATGTGATGTCATCAATACAAAAAATTTCCAATCAAGTTCAGACCACTGTCTATCACATCCTAAAATTTGATTGAGATCGGCCGAGCCGTTTCTGAGAAATCGCGTGCACAAAAAAAGGGGAAAAAATAATAAGAAGAAGAATAGGGAAAAAGAAACCGAAGAATAACAAGAAGGTCTTCCGTTGGAAACGGAAGACCTTAATAAGAATAGGGAAAAAGAAACAAAGCAATAACAATAAGGTCTTCCGTTGGAAACGGAAGACCTTAATAATAATAAGAAAAGTGAAAAAGAAACCGAAGAATAATAGAAGGGTCTTCCGCTGAAGACGGAAGACCCTAATAATAATAATAAGAACTAGACACGATCTCGTTGCGAGCAACGAGGAGGTCTTCTGTTCGATTTTTAGAATGAAATATGACATCATCGACTTTGATTTTCGACAACAAAACATGTTATGGAAAAGGAGAGTGAAGTACTAATGCTTTATTGTATCGCTTTTTTTAAGTTCTCTTGCTTTTTTAAATACTTGCATTTTTTTCAATTAAGATAGAAAAGATCAAACTTGTTTACCTCTGGTCCCCCAAAAATCCTAATTGGGTAACGCAAGAGAAAATCATTATATTGTTGGGATATATAAACGTATTATACCTAATCTAGCTTTAATAACCTTTCACAAAATATCCCTCAATAAAGGGCTATAGATTAAAATTTTTAGAGCTCTTTGATCCCCTAATTTAAGAGGCAATCCCCTTTTCTTGGATTCAAATGAAAGGACATTTAATTCTGAACACATTTTGTCAGCAAGTGTTTAGAAAATGTGTGGCCCCTAAAAACCCTAAATTACGTAACACATGATTAAATCATTACATTGCTTGAATATATAACTATAAGATAAACACATTTGCACCTATAACATTTCACAAAATATTTCTCAGTAAAGGGCTACAGATTAAAGATTTTAGAGCCCTTTGGTTCCCTTTTATTAGGGGCCAGCGCCTTTTTCTTGATATGGAATGAAAGGTCATTAAATTCTAAACAAATGTTGTTTAACACATGTTTAGTAATTCGTTACCGTTTTAAAGATAGATGAGAAAAAAGGTTTTAGGGGCCGGTCCCTTATCTCCTTTTAGGGGCCGTTCAACGAAATTTTGACGGTTGCAATTTGTTGAGAATATCATTTTGAACAACTTTTCTTTTATACTGCATTACAAAATATTTTTCCTTTCTCAGATAAGGGTGATCAAATATTTTGACTTTTGGCCCCTAAAAACCCTTAATTACGTAACACATGATAAAATCATTACATTGCTTGAATACAGAACTATAAGATAAACACATTTGCTTCTATAATATTTCACAAAATATCTCTCAGTAAAGGTCTACAGATTAAAGATTTTAGAGCCCTTTAATCCCCTAATTTGAGGGGCCAGCCCCTTTTTCTTGATATCAAATAAAAGGTCGTTTAATTCTACACAAATTTTGTTCAACAGGTGTTTACAGATTCGTTACCGTTTTGGAGATATATGAGAAAGAAGGTTTTAGGGGCCGGTCCCTTTTCTTCTTTTAGGGGCCGTTTAACGAAATTTTGACGGTTGCATTTTGTTAGGAACATCATTTTGAACAACTTTTCTTCTGTACTGCATTACAAAATATTTTTCCTTTCTGAGATATGGGTGATCGAAATTTTGGACTTTTGGTCCCTAAAAACCCTTAATTACGTAACACATCATAAAATCATTACATTGCTTGAATACATAACTGTGAGATTAACATATTTGCTTCTATAATCTATTACAAAATATCCCTCGGTAAAGAGTTATGGGTAAAAGACTTAAGAGCCCATTAGGTCCCTAATACTAGGGGTCAGCCCCTTTTTTTTGATATCAGCTAAAAGGTCTTGTAAAAATAAACTTTTTTTACATTACATGTTTTAACAAAATATTTTCCAGAAAAGAGATAAAGAGAGAAAAGCACAAAAAATCACGACGCTTTTTTAATGTCAATTTTCGAGCCATAGCGAGCTTTGGCGCCAGTAGTGCTTAACATACAAAACAACAATCATGCAAAACTTCAATCTTTCCTTTACCTACCGTAAAAAATTGAGCTTAATATCTCTTATAGTTTAGGGGAACAACAGAAGACAAAATACCCATATAAAAATTAGAAAAATCTCAATATCTCAAAAACGGATGTGACGTCATCAACACAAAAAAAAATAATCAGGTTCAGACCAATATCTATCATATCTGAAAATTTAATTGAGATCGGACGAGTCGTTTTTGAGAAATCGCGTGCACAAAAATAGGAAGAAAAAAAATAATAACTAGAGCAAAGCTCGTTGCAAAGCAACGAGTGGGTTTTCCGCTAATGTCGAAAGCAACGCTAGAAGTACGTCTAAGAAGCAGAGTTCTTAATCTAGTAACAAAGAAACCTAAGTACAAAAAGATAAAAAAAAATCGAATGATTCTTGGTACAAAATAACATGATCCGAATGTTTTTAAGTACGACTTAACCAAAAACCCATAACCATTTCAAGAACGACTTAACAAAAAAAACCAATGTGTTTAAGTACGACTTAACAAATTTGACTTCATTTTAGCTACAAGTTTACTTTACCTTGAACTAACATCTTTTTTCTTAACCCAGAATGCAAAATTAAAATTTATGTAAAAAATCAATTTTGTTTAAAACATAATTCTGAGCAACTTTTCCTCTTCACTGCTTTTCAAAAGGTTGACCTTTCGTACTGTGTGCTCGTTGCGTCATTAATTGTCAGAAACTTATCGATGTTAAGTTGACTTTACTGTACTTCTGTGAATATTTTATATGTAAAATTACTATGAACCAGACAACATTGAAATGGTGAACATTTCAAAGGGCCCCGCTTATGTTATTTCAGAGAATTCTGCTTTGACCTTGACCTATAACTTGAAATTTTTCCAGCTGGCATAGAACTTTTAATTCAATTTCATTCCCCCTAACATACATGCATTTTTGTTCAATCTGACCAAGATTAAGCATATTTGGAAAATAATCTACTATTTAAACCTAATTTTAAAAAGATCTGCTATGACCTTCACATTGACAGACTTGGTTCAAGGTCACTGCACGCCATTAACCAATAAACTCTGTAAAGGTAAAATATTAGCCAAATAGGGGCTAAAAGGAGAGTATATCTATGCTCTTAAAATATGGATTTTTGTGTGATCTGATATGACCTTGACTCTTCATCTACAAATATCATTCGAGGTCATTGCATATATTTTGAACAAAGGCATCATGTGGGTAAAGTATGAGGCTGAATGGAGCAAAGGGAGAGAAGATATACTCCGGACAAGGATTCTTAAAAATATAATTCTGATATGACCTTCAGTTTCTTTTCACTGAAAATAGGTTCAAGGTCACTACACACCCTTTCACCCTTTACTCAAAAGCTCTGCTTATGTGAAGTCTGAGCCAAATAGAGGTTAGTAAAATTATATATGCTCTCAAAAAAAAGATTTTTGCATGATCCGATATGATCTTCACCCGTTACCTAGACATTTCATGCAAGGTCACTGCACATCGTTTAACCATAGAGACACTCTGTGAGTATTAGCCAGATTGGACCAAAGGGAAAAAAGATATGCCCCAGACAAGGATTTTATATATATAATTCTGCTATGACCTTAACCTTATACCTAAAAACATGGTTCAAGGTCACTGCACATCCTTCAACCAAAGGAACCCTGTGGATGAGGTATGAGCCAGATTGGGCCAAGGGGAGAGAAGCTATGCTCCTGTCAAGCCATCTCGGATGGACAGACCGACAAATTGATCACTAGAAGGCGCCCGCATAAACATGCCTTTTTATCTAAAATAGTATCCATGCTATCTGCCCATGGTGAATAGTCATCAAAACCATTCATTAGCAGAATTTGATTACCCTCCTTTTTAAGGTGGTATGGGACATCTGTCGATATTAATGTGGATTAAAGTACTATATAATTGAAAACTTTTCACCGGTTTAGAATTTTCAAATTTTACAATATTTAACAAAAAAATAGCTTTTAAAAATATTTGAAAAGGTAAAAATTGTAAAAACCCCAGCGGGATTCGAACTCATGACTTACAGGTTCCTAGTAAACCCTCTAACCCACTGTGCTAAGGAGTTAGGTGACCATTTTTGCGAAGAAACTACATGTACTTATATAATTACACTTTATTTTATTGTTTATTTCGATAAACAATACGTCACAACATGGAAGTGTCCCATATCACCTTAAACTCGGAACACCTCTGACCTAATAAGATCGCCGCATTAAATACAAAGTTTGATTTAACTCTAATTTGTTTATCATCAAGAAATTCTGCATCGCTGACAAATAAAGTTTTCTTCTGTATAATGAAATACCAATTAACTGACTATTCGGACAATAGCAAGTTTATTGTCCCATTCCACAGCTACTATTTCCCTTGGCTTTGCCACATTAAATATTTGCTGTCTTGGGGGACAATAAACTTGCTATTGTCCTCATACCCAGTAAATACTAAATAGGCATATAATATCCCATCCACCTACATTTCATGTTATATAACCTCCCGTTTGTAACCTTCAATTTCACTGTAAAGTCAACATATCTGTCATAGCCGCAAGTTTCACAATTTATTTATGGTTCTCATGTACTTAAAATTAGGGGACTTAATATTGCTTACCAATTCCAACAAGAGACATCCCTCTAACTATTGGTAATCATTAAAATTCATTTCATGAATCTACGCAACAATGATAAACCTTCAAGTACAGTCACTCTCAATTTTACAAAAATATTGACGGTACTTTATCCGAAACTGTTCCTTGTATCTTTAACTTAGTACACTAACATTTTTATGAAAAGACGGTTTGTCTTAGAATAAGAAAGCTAATGCAATTCTGAGAAAAAGAATACCACATATTGCCAATTCCATTGAGGTTTAATAAAAATATGGCCATTTAAGTGAACCCACCATTTCCAATTTCCTTTAGTAAACACAGATTTACAGGGTTCTCCATAGTAAAACATCTTTATCTGACCTTTTAGAGGTCAATTTTTGTTCAACCATCTTTAAAAAGAAACCTTATTCAATACAACATATGCCTACATGATATAGTCATGATAAAAGCTTCACATCACTTAGAAATACCCTTACATGTATACCCCCCACCCCCCAATCTTTTGATTTTCATAAAAAGTCATGGTTTGAAATGTTTTACCTAATTTTATGAAACATGTGGCAATTTCCTTGAGTCATTTCTCACACATATTTGAAAACAATCATCAATGATTCTAAAATGTGATCTTTATTTGTTTATTGTATGATTTGTACCATTTTAATTAACAAATAGACAGCTGTCCTGCTTGTGATTTCTTGTTTTCATGAAAAATGTAAGCTAACAATCATATTTAGTGAATATCTAATCTATTCTGATTTCTAGTCTTCTTCTAACCATGCTAAAACAGTAAGTTACAACCTACAAGTTAGACATCTGCCTTAAATTAGAATTAAATTCAAACACACCTAGCTGGAGACAGAGTTGATTTCAATGAAAAATGTTCAAATTTGACATGTTTTTCTACTTTTTTATGCATACATACCTTAGAAAGGTAGAAATAGGTTGTTTCTTGTTCATTTCAAAAGTAATTATCATAGCAGATGTTATTTCAAAGTCAAATGTACATTTACATATCCTACATGTAATCTTAATGCAGACAATTAAATAGAGGGGGGGGGGGTTTCAATTATGTAAACACATCTAAATATCTTTATGAAATAAAAAATAAAGGAAACATAATTGTATACTTTTATTGAAAAACAAATTTTCACAGCAATTATGAATTTCTTTAAACAGCCTTAATTTTGTTTTCATAATTTCTTATCAAACACAAACCACAACATGGCATGATGCTTTCTTCAAGTTCCATTATTGTTCATGCATTATCGGATTTAATTTGAATTACCAGTAAATAGTCTGTAGAACACAAGGAATATGCATGTGGATAGAGGTGACAGGTTAATCTTAGGAGCTGACCCACAAGAATCAACAGGTACCGGTAAAAGCCATGTGGTAACAAGAGTCTGTTTTGAGCTGAAATTAATAAAAAAAATAATTAGCTGTGTTTACATAAATGTACTAGTAATAGCTGTGTTTACATTAACATATGCATAGTATTTCTGTAAAAAAAACACTGACCATGCAGTGTAATAAGTATGACATATCCCAATACATGACAAAACATTTAGGCAGTACAAGATCAAAAATTTGCATATCAAGTCATAATATAATATTAAAAAATTTTCATAGGTATAAACACTTATCAAATTGAGAAAGAGAGAGAGTTTGAGAGAGAGAGAGAGTTTATTACCATACTTGTAGTGCAACAGTCAATATTTCAATTCGTAAATTACAAACGAATATTACCCACAGAACAGCGTCAAAGTACATGTACTGGTATTAGCTTCTGGTATACCATTTTTTATCAATTCTACTGTGTATTTTTTGTTTGCAAATAAATTTAGCGAGGGTTTTTGTTTATTTTCTTATAAATTACATGTTTTAAAAACAATACTACGTGTAATAAGCATAAAACATGTATGAGTAAACTTAATGAAAAATTTTTAATAGATTATTTTTCAAAGAATGTGGTACATTACATGTTTGTCAATCTTTATAAAACTAGCGTATAATTCGTGCGCCATAAATTGCAAGTTTTTTGTAAATATCATTTACTTGCATGATAGGTATATATATGGTCTAACCAAAATTTTCTTCATAAAGCTATAGCTGTATGTACCACATATATGTTTTGTCACAAGTATACATTTTAAAAAAAAATACCCAAATTCCAACAGTTTAAATAAACTCAACTCATTCTCTGATAAGTTCATTGTGTTTTGTGCGTGCATATCTTATTTGTCTGCTGCAACAGCAGCCAATCAGCGGTAAGCTGAATCCACAAAAAGAAAGTTTGTGTTTTAGGAGCGGGTAAATTGTTTATGCGACACTGTCAAGAAAACCACACCAAATAATAACAAGAAACATAAATATTCACTTAAATGTATTCTGTTGTAAAGTAAAGGTTTTTAACACTTATTGCATCTTGCAAAACATGTGATGACCTTAATCATCTGTCATATATCTGATATACATGTATATGTAAAAGATGGGAGAAATAACGACGGAACAAAGTGGGATTCGAACCTGGCCCTCTGAATCTCTAGTCAAGTGCTCTACCAACTGAGCTACATGTATCTGGCACCGGTATTCAAACCAGTCTGACCGTCACATTCCTCCCCCTTAAATGATCTTCACCCTCAAAGATCATCCCTGGCAGGATCGAGTTAACCTGTTAGTTCCAGGGGTTGGTCACAACACCAATATTGTAACAGGATGGGAGAAATAATGAAGGGATTTGAACCTGGGCCCCCTGAATCTCTAGTCAGGTGCTCTACCAACTGAGCTATCTGGCACTGGTATTCAAACCGGTCTGATCGTCACATATATAAAGAATTATTTTAAACAATGTTGTTCAATTAAAAATAACACTCGCAACCTTCAGTTTTTGTCTGTAATTAATCAATATTGGCGTGCGATCAGTTCTCGCCGAGTACCATTTCTCACCAGTGCATTGTTACGTCATTTTATCAACACATAAAATTATATACGAAAATATGATGTAACAGTGCACCAGCGAGAAATGGTCCTCGGCGAGAACTGCTCGCACGCCAGTACTGCCAGTAGTCAGATTAAAAAAAGAGAATAAAAAATTACATTTAAAACATTAACAAGGACAATTTAAGTACACATCATAACTGCTAAAGAAGAAAAATTATGTGAACTGGTAGAATGGTAGGCATAGTTTTAACTTGTAACCTACATGTACAAGTACATGTACCGGGTACCCATTGGTCTGCTATACCTCTTTAATGATACAATGATCGGCATCATAAAGATATTAAAGTCATGTTTTAACTCTGAAGTCTGAAGTATACAATTTTATTTACTTGAAGTTATGTCTACAGGGTATTCATGACTACATTTGGAGTCCTCTGCACAAGAATATATGATATGTTTCTAATTAGACCCTGCTTTGAATTTTGAGTTGAAAATTCACAATCTGTTATTTTTTTAAATAGATAAATTCAGTTACCCTTTCCAGTCCCCCATGAACCTCTAGCGAGTCTAAACACCCATGAAACATGTAAAAATTACACGTTAGTAAACAAACACCCACACCATAACAAAAACATCTAACAGTGTGCACGTACTTACATGTACATCTATACTATATACTAAATTTTAACCAGTTAACAAGAAACTTTAAAAGGAGTAAAAGCCTCACCTTCTTCAGTAACATCCACATAAATCACACACTTTAATGTCCATCTTTTCTCCTTTATTACTCGTAGCTTATCAACGGCTGATCGTCGACAGAAGTGTGGCTGTCAGAATTTCCTCGTAAACGATTCACACGAGAAAAATATCCTCCTTAAACAAATATGTAGTATTGTTCCCTGTGCATGTTCATATGTTTCACAGCAAATTGAAAATGCATGTGTACACCGAAAGAATACACAACTTCTCTTCTGCATTACGGCTCTCTCTTTTCTACAATGCCGTTCGTTACTGTTTACATTCGGCGCGCGCGTGTGGGGGTCACAAACAGGGGCGCCCCGACAAAAAGTTGCACATAGAACGTTTAAATAATGTGTGTTCATTGAATTCATAAATGATATAGATGAAAAAAATGAAATTGAATCACAACAATTTATCTAAGACGCAACACAACGTAATGCAGTAAATGCCTGGGCCTTAATGTGGCATTTGTTCGCTTGTGTGTCTATGTAGACATATTAACTCGTTCATGTACGATTCTCACATATTTGTTTTATGAAATTTGAAAAAAAATATAGGACAAAACTTGTTTAATTTGATACCAAATGACATTATTTAATATATTAACAATAACTAAATTAATTTTTTTTCATAAAATGATAACGATTTTTGCTATCAGAAAAATACGTGTATGAGCTGCTGACCCCTAATTATAGGGGCCAGCCCTTTTTTCTTAATTCTAAATGAAAGCTCTCGTTATTCTAAACAACTTTTGTTCTATATGTATTAACAAAATATTTTTAGTTTAAAGGTTATAATACAAAAAGCAACAAAATTTCAGCCCCCAAAAAAAATCTTAAACTTTGGCGACAAATAGCTCAAAAACTAACAAAGAAATTACCAAAATTTTCATGCCAGCAAAATTATAAAATGTTACCGACAATTTCGCCAAATTTCATGCATCTATCATCTGTGGTTCCCGAGATCAACTCTGGACAAAAGACCCCCCAATTTTCAATTAAAGGGCAATAACTCATAACCGGAAGTGAATTTTAAAAATTTGAAAAAAATGTCTAGAGATATTAATATCATCTACATACCCTGAAAGTTTCATAGCAATCAGACAAAAAATGTTCGAGAAATCTCGTGCACAAAATTTGCGGGAAAAAAAAATAATAATAAGAAACAGTAGAATAACAGAAGGGTTTTCCGTTGAAAAACGGAAAACCCTAATAATAAGAATAGGGAAAAAGAAACAAAGCAATAACAATAAGGTCTTCCGTTGGAAACGGAAGACCTTAATAAGAAAAGTGAAAAAGAAACAATAGAATAATAGAAGGGTCTTCCGCTGAAGACGGAAGACCCTAACTAGACACGATCTCGTTGCGAGCAACGAGGAGGTCTTCCGTCCGATTTTTAGAAGGAAATTTGACATCATCGACTTTGATTTTCGACAAAAAAACATGATATGGAAAAAGAGTGGAGAACTAATGCTTTATTGTATCACATTTTATAACTTATCTTATATTGCCTTTTTAAAGACATTTCTTCAAATTAAGATAGAAAAGATTAAACTTGTTTACCTCTGGCTCCTAAAGAACCCTTAATACGTAACGCAAGAGAAAATCATTATATTGTTAGGATATATAAACGTATTATACCTAATTCAGCTTAAATAACCTTTCACAAAATAGCTCTTAGTAAAGGGCTATAGATTAAAGAATTTAGAGCCATTTGATCCCCTAATTTAAGGAGCCAGCCCCTTTTTCTTGAAATGATATGGAAGGTCATTTCATTCTGAACACATTTGTCAACAAATGTTTAGAAATTCATTACCGTTCTTAAGATATATGGGAAAGAAGGTATTAGGGGCCGATCCCTCATCTCCATATAGGGACCATTTAACGAAATTTTGAAGGTTGCGTATTGTTAAAAACATCATTTTGAACAACTTTTCTTCTGTGCTGCATTTCAAAATATTTTTCCTTTCTGAGATATGGGTGATCAAATTTTGGACCTTTTACCCCTAAATACCCCTAATTACATAACACATGATAAAATATTGTTAAAAACATCATTTTGAACAACTTTTCTTCTGTGCTGCATTTCAAAATATTTTTCCTTTCTGAGATATGGGTGATCAAATTTTGGACTTTTTACCCCTAAATACCCCTAATTACATAACACATGATAAAATCATTACATTGCTTAGATACATAACTGTGAGATACACATATTTGCTTCTATAACATTTTACAAAATATCCCTAAGTAAAGGGCTATAAATAAAAGACTTTAGAGCCCTTTGATCCCCTAATTTAAGGGGCCAGCTCCTTTTTCTTGATATCAAATGAAAGGTCACTTAATTCTAAACACATTTTGTTCAACAAAAATGACCCTCTAAAAATCACTAAAACGTCAATATCTCCCGAACGGAAATGACGTCATTAAAATTAAAAAAATTATATATAAGGTTTTTATCAATATCTACAAGATCTGAAATTTTCACGAAAATCGGTCAAGTCGTTTTCAAAAAATCGCTTGTACAAAAAAGCGTAAGAAAAAAAAATAATAAAAGGGAAAAAGAAACAAAGCAATAACAATAAGGTCTTCCGTTGGAAACGGAAGACCTTAATAACTAGACACGATCTCGTTGCGAGCAACGAGGAGGTCTTCCGTCTGATTTTAGAATTTGAGATATATGTTCGATCCTGATTTTGCTGTGAACAGCTAAACATGGTTAAGAATAGAAAAACAGGGTGTACATTCTAAGGGCCAGATTCTATTTTGTTTCAGGTGTAAGAACTTTGTTCAACAAGTGTTTAGAAATTCGTCACTATTCTTGAGATATCAGAGAAAAAACGTTCAAAGGGGCGGTCCGTTATCTCCTTATTGGGGCCACTGTACCAAACTTTGAAGGTTGCAAGATTAAGGTTGTAAGATAAATATATTTGCTTCTATAATACAATACAAAATATACCTCGGTAAAGAGCTATAGAAAAAGACTTAAGAGCCCTTTTAGGTCCCTAATATTAGGGACCAGTCCCTTTTTCATGGTATCAAATGAAAGGTCATTTAATTTTAAAGACATTTTGTTCAACAATTGTTTAGAAATTCGTTACCGTTTTTGAGATAGTTTTAGGGGCCGCTCCCTTATCTCCTTATAACGGCCACTGAAGCAAAGTTTGAAGGTTGCATGTTGTTAGGTTCATCATTTTTAGCATCTTTTCTTCTATACTGCATTTCAAAATATTTTTACTTTTTGAGATATAGGTGATCAAAGTTTTGGACGTTTGACCCCTTAAAACCCCTACTTACGTAACACATGAAAAAATTGTTATGCTGTCGGGCTTCATAACTATAAGATAAAGATATTTGCTTCTATAATTTATTACAAAATATCCCTCGGTAAAGAGCTAAAGATAAAAAGATTTTAGAGCCCTCTAGGTCCCTAATGTAAGGGACCAGCCCCTTTTTCGTGGTATCAAATGAAAGGTTATTTAATTTTAAAGAAATTTTGCTCAACAGTTTTTAAGAAATTCGTTACTGTTTTTGAGATATCTGATAAAAAACGTTTTAGGGGCCGGTCCGTTATCTCATTATTAAAGCCACTGAACCAAAGTTTGAAGGTTGCATGTTGTTAGGTTCATCATTTTGAGCATCTTTTCTTCTATACTGCATTTCAAAATATTTTTACTTTTGCAGGTATAGGTGATCAAAATTTTGGATGTTTGACCCCTTAAAACCCCTACTTACGTAACACATGAAAAAATCGTTATGCTGTTGGGCTTTATAACTGTAAGATAAACATATTTAAGGTCTTCCGTTTCCAACGGAAGACCTTATTGTTATTGCTTTGTTTCTTTTTCCCTATTCTTATTATTATTATTTTTTTCTTCCTATTTTTGTGCACGCGATTTCTCAGAAACGGCTCGGCCGATCTTAATGAAAGTTTCAGATATGATAGATATTGGTCTGAACCTGATTAAAAAAAATTTGTGTTGATGACGTCACATCCGTTTTTGAGATATTGAGATTTTTCTAATTTTTATATGGGTATTTTGTCTTCTGTTGTTCTCCTAAACTATAAGAGATATTAAGCTCAAATTTCTACGGTAGGTAAAGAAAAGATTGAAGTTTTGCATGATTGTTGTTTTGTATGTTTAGCACTACTGGCGCCAAAGCTCGCTACGGCTCGAAAATTGACATTAAAAAAGCGTCGTGAATTTTTGTGCTTTTCTCTCTTTATCTCTTTTCTGGAAAATATTTTGTTAAAACATGTAATGTAAAAAAAGTTTATATTTACAAGACCTTTCAGCTGATATCAAGAAAAAGGGGCTGGCCCCTCCAATAAGGGACCTAGAGGGCTCTAAAGTCTTTTAACCATAACTCTTTACCGAGGGATATTTTGTAATATATTATAGAAGCAAATATGTTTATTATACACTTATGAAGCCGAGCAGTATAAGGATTTTCTCATATGTTACGTAATTAGGGGTTCTTAGGGGCCAAAAGTCCAATATTTCGATCACCCATGTCTCAGAAAGGAAAAATATTTTGTAATGCAGTACAGAAGAAAAGTTGTTCAAAATTATGTTCCTAACAAAATGCAACCGTCAAAATTTCGTTAAACGGCCCCTAAAAGGAGAAAAGGGACCGGCCCCTAAAACCTTCTTTCTCATATATCTCCAAAACGGTAACGAATTTCTAAACACTTGTTGAACAAAATTTGTGTAGAATTAAATGACCTTTTATTTGATATCAAGAAAAAGGGGCTGGCCCTTCAACTTAGGGGACCAAAGGGCTCTAAAATCTTTAATCTGTAGCCCTTAACTAAGAGATATTTTGTGAAATGTTATAGAAGCAAATGTGTTGATCTTATAGTTCTGTATTCAAGCAATGTAATGATTTTATCATGTGTTACGTAATTAAAGGTTTTTAGGGGCCAAACGTCCAAAATTTCGATCACCCATATCTCAAAAAGGAAAAATATTTTGTAATGCAGTACAGAAGAAAAGTTGTTCAAAATGATGTTCTCAACAAATTGCAACCGTCAAAATTTCGTTGAACGGCCCCTAAAAGAAGATAAGGGACCGACCCCTAAAACCTTCTTTCTCCTATATCTCCAAAACGGTAAAGAAATTCTAAACACTTGTTGAACAAAATTTGTGTAGAATTAAATGACCTTTTATTTGATATCAAGAAAAAGGGGCTGGCCCTTCAAATTAGGGGACCAAAGGGCTCTAAAATCTTTAATCTGTAGCCCTTTACTGAGAGATATTTTGTGAAATATTATAGGAGCAAATGTGTTGATCTTATAGTTCTGTATTCAAGCAATGTAATGATTTTATCATGTGTTACGTAATTAAGGGTTTTTAGGGGCCAAAAGTCAAAAAAATTGATCACCCTTATCTCAGAAAGGAAAAATATTTTGTAATGCAGTATAAAAGAAAAGTTGTTCAAAATGATGTTCTCAACAAATTGCAACCGTCAAAATTTTGTTGAACGGCCCCTAAAAGGAGATAAGGGACCGGCCACTAAAACCTTCTTTCTCATCTATCTCCAAAACGGTAACGAATTACTAAACATGTGTTGAACAAAATTTGTTTAGAATTTAATGACCTTTCATTCCATATCAAGAAAAAGGGGCTGGCCCCAAATAAAAGGGGACCAAAGGGCTCTAAAATCTTTATTCTGTAGCCCTTTACTGAGAAATATTTTGTGAAATGTTATAGAAGCAAATGTGTTTATCTTGTAGTTATATATTCAAGCAATGTAATGATTTTATCATGTGTTACGTAATTAAGGGTTTTTAGGGGCCAACAATTTTCTAAACACTTGCTGACAAAATGTGTTCAGATTTAAATGTCCTTTCATTTGAATCCAAGAAAAAGGGTCTTGCCCCTTAAATTAGGTGATCGAAGAGCTCTAAAATCTTTTATCTATAGCCCTATAATGAGAGCCATTTTGTGAAAGGATATTAAAGCTAGATTAGGTTAAAAAAGCAAGAGAACTTATACAAAAACAATACAATAAAGCATTAGTACTTCACTCCTTTTCCATAACATGTTTGCTGTCGAAAATCAAACTCGATGATGTCATATTTCATTCTAAAAATCGAACGGAAGACCTCCTCGTTGCTCGCAACGAGATCGTGTCTAGTTGTTTCTATAATTTATTACAAAATATCCCTCGGTAAAGAGCCAAAGATAAAAGATTTTAGAGCCCTCTAGGTCCCTAATATAAGGGGCCAGCCCCTTTTTTGTGGTATCATATGAAAGGTCTTGTAAATTTGAACGTTTTTTACATTACATGTTTTAACAAAATATTTTCCAGAAAAGAGATAAAGAAAGAAAAGCACGAAAATTCACGACGTTTTTTTAATCTCAATTTTCGGGTCCAGGCGAGCGTCAGCGCTTTTCGAGATAAAAATGATTTGAGACGTTCATGCATAACTTCAGTCTTTTGTCTACTAACCCTGAAAATTTCAACTTAATATCTGCAATAGTTAAAGAGGAGTTCCACCGACAAAATACCCCTATAAAAATCATAAAATCAACGATATCTCAAAAACGGAAGTGACGTCATCAATGAAAAAAATTTGCAACAAGGTTCAGATCAATACCTATCAGATCTGAAAGTTTCATAAAAATTAGATGAGCCGTTGCTGAGAAATGGCGTGCACAAAATTTGTAAGAAAAAAAATAATAACTAAATATTCCAAGAGAGTTCCGAATTGAGAAAAGATGTAAACATTCCCCATTATAAATCTTTGTAGCAAATTTGTTTCGATCCTATGAATGTTTACGAAGGAAAAATGGTAATTTGTGAATGAAGTTTGACCCCTAAAACGTTATTACCTAATTACGTAACACATGATAAAATCAATAGAATAACAGTTGAGATCTACACAAAATTTTAAATTTTGTTTAATTCATGTGATTTTGAATGACAGCAGTTGTGAATGGAATTGGAGATCATGACATGATCATGCACATGACAAATAAAGTGTCTTACACATGTAAATCTTAATGTTAAAGCTGCTTGATCCGATTTTCAATGAAAAAATTATGTACATGTTGAAAATCGTTGAATCCGGATGTTGTGTATTACGGCATGCTGCCCAATCCTGCGACATTATTCAGCCCAAAAAAATTGTGCAATCCGGATCCTGTCTATTCTGTAAACCGGCGGAATGAAAAAGCCTACTGCTTATAATTAGTGAGAGTTATCTCCCGTAGTCCGTCCACTTATCGATCGATCGACCTTCTGCGAGATAGTAATGCTCTATTATCAACAACTTTTTCTGTCGTTGCTATTGATTTAAACAACTGTAAATATAGATCCAAAGTAGCGACTTATTAATGCCGTAAAGTCTTCTTATGAATTGCAAAAATTTGATAATTAGATTATAGTTTACCCAATTTTTTTAGGCCGTGATTCAGGATACTGTGAGAGTAAGACTGCCGATATCGTTTGTTATCCCTGTTGTATGGCTACACGTACAGAGTTGCATATTATTCTGTCAAAATGCTCAATTTTGAAAAAAATAAAATTCTCATTTATATTAATATTTATCCATTGTTTCCCTGCATCAAAACAGTTCTCGCCATCAGGTATTTCAGCCACCTGTTGACTTTTTAATGTTTTGTTTAACAATTTACGGTTTAGCGTGCACTTTTCAGGTAAACCGGATGTTTGAAAAATTATCAATAACGATGTTTGTTTCAATAAGTATTTCCATCGAATGTATTCCGTTATGGATTTATTGTTTCAAAAAAAAAATGAAATGAAAATTGGTACCGTAAATAAGATAGATGAAATCTAATATATTTCAGAACAATAGAAAATGTTGCAAGAATACACGATCAGGACCTACTGCATTAAATACTAAAATTAATTTGCAACAATGTCCTCTAAACTGGATGTTGCCTAATCCGGCTATTTTTTTTCAGAACCCCCTCCGCCGGATTAGACAAGTTTTGCTGTATATTCACAAAATAATCGACATAAAAGAGTTTGGCGTTATTAAACTGGCCCCTTACGTCGAAGCTAGTATGATTGTATAACAACTTTGACATCTGTCTTTTTATATAATCTATTATAACATAAAATATACGGCATGACTTTTTAAACAAAAGTAAAGCAGTGTACATTTGTTCATTAATAGTTTTGATGTCTACGTTGTTAATAATTATTGCAAAACATGCAGGATGAATAAACCCAATCATTCGGAGGATAAAACCCAACAGTTTCCTTTTTAAACATTCCAATGATGTATTTGGGGGGGGGGGTGTATGCCCAAAACTTATTTTTATTTACTTTGAATATTTCTAACGTTGAAAGGAGAGCAGTTCCGTGTAAATACGTCTATAACTTTGTAAGATCATTCGTTTTGCAAGGAAAATTAGTTGATACTGTAATGGCCGACAAATCGGAACATGCAGCTTAAAGAAATTTCTCAGCTTATTATACCTCGAAACGTTAATTCAAATCAGGCACCAAACAATGAAGGGAAATGGAAATATTCGGCGGATCCAAATGTTAAAATATTCTTATGATAAAAATTTGTATTTATGGCAAACATAGATTAATCATTTTTTATCTCCTACAAGATATAATCGCACCTGTGTTTTGTGTCCATCTCTTTTAAACTCTTTGTAGCCAAATCTGTCAAAATTCGTGGTCGTTTCACCCTGTAAACCCCGCTGAAAGTTCACAATCGATGCGCTGTTGAACGAAAGACTCGACTCGACTAGAAAACTTGCTGCATGGACCGTCTAACATTATTTATTTTAATGATGAATTCAGAAACTATTAGATTTCAAAAAGTGTCATTTTTGTTAAGTTACAGGAACATTGTTATTCATGCACATAAAATTTGTACAAAATAAGTTATATGTTATTTAACTAGTGTTTGAAATTTGAGACCGTTCATGACATATCTGGGAAAGAAATTTTAGGGGTCATCCTTTCATCTTCTTATCGGGCCCGTGTAACAAAATTTGAGCCATTTCCAAATAAATGTGTGCACAAAAATCGTTAATAAAAGAATGCAGGTAACGGGAGCTTTTAACAGGGGAGCAATGAATGCTTTAAAATTCATATTTACATGTATTAATTTACCTTGTAAAATTATCAATCATAGGCATTAGATAACTGCTATTGCCTGATTGGTGAATTTGATTTGCCTATTGACTCCATGACATCTACAATTTCGCTTAGTTAAACGAACACATTTTTTAAAAAAATGTATATAAGCATGTACTCCAGTCAGGTGTTGTACTTTACATAACGTTTTTTACGCGATCGCGGAGCGCTTCTTTTTGGGGAAGAACAGTCCTAATCAGACAGCAAATACATAATACAGCATACAGACGTTTTTATTAATATAATTATATATAAATTATGTATTAACTATTTAAGTGTGCTTGAATATGCAAATTTTAAAGCCAATTCGATTTGTATTAGAGAATTAATCTACTAAGTACATGTAGTATTTTTAACCATGTGTTCGCTACTCGATCTTCACAGCTGTCCGAATACAATCAAAACTTTTACAATGAATGTACATGTACATAACATTTTTAAAACTCACATATTCTTTCAGAATCAAAAAAAATTAATTAGTAAATGAATAAATTCAGCAATGAGTATGCTTTTTAATGAATCTGACTTCCATTGAGAAGAGGTTATACCAATATTGTGACCCTTATTATTTTACGGCGTGAATAAATAAAACTTAAACTTGTTTAAAAATTGTTAGTTTTATTGTGCCCGTACCTACCGCAAGCATGTAACATTGTACTTCTTAAGCTGCCTAATCTCAAACGCTTTTTAAATATATTTCAACTTTTACTTACTACATCCTGCTTAACTCTCTCTCTCTCTCTCTCTCTCTCTCTCTCTCTCTCAACACATAAAAAATTCTAATATTTTGTTAGCCAAATGAAGTATCACATTATCATAGATTACAGATATTAATGTGAATATCGCCTATATTTTGTTGAAATTGGTAGTGTAATGCATTTAATTCTCAGCATCAAAATGTCACAAACGAACTGAATTTATTTACATTTCAAATCGTACGACTGTAAAACGTAGTATATTCATTGGTGGCAGCTTTTTCCTTTATTATACGAACTATGATTTAAATCAATGGTTTGATGCATCGTTAACCAATATAATTGAAAAAGAAAATAACAACGAATCAATGAGCATTGGAATGTGTGATAACGTATAAACACGAGAAGCATGTGTCCTTCAGCGAATCAGCTGTCCACTAGCGCGGCATCTCCTCGGCCCGTGTTATGAAACTGTACACTCAACGTGGTGGGTTTGAAATGTTTGCAGTTTGATAACTGAATTTTATTTTCCAACAAAAAAACTATTTCATGACATACACAAGATCACAAAGAACGCCCTTTTTTCAATGACAGTCATACTATCTATTTTTTTTTTTGAATTACGAGAGCAAAACAGCAATACTTCGTAGGTAATGGTATAATCCTTTTTCATTTACTCTTTTATATCGTTAAAATCTGATGTCTTTGTGTTTGCAGCTACATAAATAAACCCGTGTGTGCATTACAGCAAGGCGCATATCTTGTGTATTGGATAACGGTAGACCGCTCGCTAGTCCAGCCGCGACCCATATCCTCGGCCGCTGGCAAGGATCTGATACGTATAATTGTTTACATACATACAGCTCGGAATACAGCTAGCTAAATTTTAAATGCGACTCAAGTACATTGCATAGAAGCAATTCTTTTACCCACTTTCTGACCGCAAGCTAGTACAATTGTCTATGGTAGTAGGTAAAGGTATAATCTTTTTTTATTTACTATTAAAATCATTAAAATCGGAATTTTTGAGTTTGCAGCTACTTAAATAAAACCCATGTGTGCATTACAGACAGACGCAAATCTTGTGTATTAGATAACGGCAGACCGCTCGCTAGTCCAGCCGCGACCTATTTCCTCGGCCGCGGGCAAGGGATCGGATACGTTATTGTTCACATACCAGCTAGATTTTAAATGCGACTAAAATGCATTGCATAGAAGCAGTTCTTTTATCCATAATGTGTTTCACTATAAAATAACTAAAATGTTTATACACTTTCCGTATGTAAACTGGTATCCGTTATGCCTGTTATACGCACAAATACCCCGTTTATTTGCCAAATAAAACACAAATACATGGTAACAAGTTTAGCTTTTTGCACTCACATTACGCAATACACGAACAAAATATTATTGTTACGACATTAATAAGATCATAATGAACATATTTTGCAGCGACAGCCATATTGAAATCCTAACCGCTTTTGAGTTATAGAGCTAATACTTTCAAGAACTCTATGTCCCTAATTTGAGGGGCCAGCCCCTTTTTCTTGATGTCAAATGAAAGATAGTTTAAACATAAATCTTTTTTGTTCTACGTGTCTTAACAAAATATTTCCGGACAAAAAGATAGATGAAGAAAACCATGCAAAATCACAACGCTTTTTTATCTCATTTTTGGAGCCCCACCGAGCTTCGGCGCTTTTTGCGCTGAAAAATTATAAATGCCCTATTGCAAATCTACATTCTTTGGACTATCATTCCTGAAATTTTGACCTCAATATCTTATTTAGTTTATGAGATCCTTCGTGGACAAGCCGACCCTATAAAAATCGTTGAATTGTTAATATCTAAAAACCGGAAGTGACGTCACCATTAAAAAAAATTTCCAATAAGGTTCAGAGTAATATCTATCAGATCTGAAAGTTTCATGTTAATCGACCAGGTAGTTACTGAGAAATCGCCTGCACAAAATATGTAAGAAAAAAAAAGAATAGGGAAAAAGAAACCGAACGAAAACAATAAGGTCTTCCGTTGGAAACGGAAGACCTTAATAATATAGAAGAATAGGGAAAAAGAAACAAAGCAATAACAATAAGGTCTTCCGTTGGAAACGGAAGACCTTAATAAGAATAAGAAAAGTGAAAAAGAAACAATAGAAAAATAGAAGACCCTAAATAAATAACTTAAACGTCATTAAAGTGCCTTATTTCAAAAGGTTACCCTGTTTATGTTCTGTATTATAAGGTATAATTTCAATATTTTTTACACCAGGTAATTGCATATGTTGTTATGGAAAGAATCTATACATTCGAGTGGTTGTCAACAAGGATTTCCGGAATTGCTCACATATCTTAGGTTTTTTATAACACTTACAGTACTCCACTTAATAAAAATTTTATTTTTTTTTCCTAAAAAAGAAACACGTATTTTCAGGTGTTTTTTTTTATGGGGAGAGCTTAGTAAGGAAAATAATTCCGGAATTGAACGAAAAACACACAAAGTGCGTAATATGTAACGCTTAATTAAATTGTCCATAGTGTATTTATTACAGCTTGAAAAAAAAATAAAAAAATTTCAAAGACGTAATTGTATGTGCAACGTAGTTACTAATGATGTGCGAATAAAAACTAGCAACAATTATTGATAAAATGTTGTACTACTTTCGGACAAGGAACTCAAATTAGAAAATTGGAAAATCATTTTAGGACAAGGAATTCAAAATAAAAATGGGAAAATCAAAAGATAAAAACCCATATTTTGAACATAACATCTACATTTTATTGAATTTATATATTCTTTGATGGAAATCTCCAGCAAATGTATTAAGAAATATCTATACTTATAAATTAAGAAATTTTACAAATAAAGTACAAAATTCCTGTTCCAGAGTAACTGCTCATATCTTTGGCATACCAACACGTGTGAGATGTTGTCCGTAAGAAATAATTGAATTTTACGGATCAGTTCATAATGTTAAATTAATCCAAAACCTACTTTAATTTTCGATAAATATGCCTGAAATGTTCGAAATAGCAAAAGGGAGAGTTAAAAGCGGTTGATACGCTTTGGCTGATCCATGTCTCGGGTAGTTTTCATCTTTGAAATATTAACTTACAATGAAGAATTATATTGAATGATATCGTATAGAACGAATATATTTGCTGGTTACTTATTTAGAGCCACAGTACCTAGAAGGTAAAATTTTACAAATGTTGAACAAATAAAATGAGCTGATATCTTTATTTGTTTATTGCACAAAATCAGTTATGGAGAGAACGCTTGCGAAGCATACCTCTGTTAAGAGAATCGGATAGCACTTTTAAGAATGCCGGTTGACAAATTAACGTTATGGCAAAAAGTGTATGACAAGTTATCATGCATCGCATGCAGATACCTAGGGTCAGGCATCTATGCTTAATATATAAAAAGTAAAAAATAAAGTGGGATAATTAAAAGCAATATTAGTCTTGATAGAAAACTCTTTTTTTCAGAACGGGGTGCCCCTAGGAAAACAGTTGACTAATCAACGTCATAGCAGAACGTGTAGGGGGCGAATCAACCATCGGGTCGATCCTTTGGATGCAACAACTTTGTTTTAAAATATGCAAATAAATATGCCTACTCTGGCGCTTTTCTATTTTTTTTAAATTTCATATTTTCTTTATCACATTAGATTGGTAGTAAACCCTAGACATCAATTTGTAAACAATAAACATATTATGTTATGCATAAAACGGGGAAGTTAAAAAGAGTTGGGGGTGGGGGGTTGATACCCCTTCCCCCATTAAAAAAATCGGTTATCTGAAATTCTTATTATACGAAAAGTTGTTCACCCATGTTCGCTTCTCTAAAGATCCATGCAGTTGTTTTGTTTTATTTTTTATGAATAGGTTGAGAAAACAATTAAGAAAACAAATCGGACACAGTATTTACAACAATCAGCAAAAAAAACATGGTTCAACATACTAACACTGTATCATATTAATATGAAAAGTGTTAATTTCCGCACTTTCGCATGATATCATTTAATATCTTTTTAAAAGAGGGGAGAATACCTCAAAAAAATAAATAAGTGAGCTAATTTATAATATTATCAATAAGAAATATAAGGAAGATTATAAATTAGTTCTATTTAATGGCTATGAGGACGATAAAGAGTATATTGTATCCACGAGACAACAACAGTTTTACGAGGTAAAGCCGAGGACATTATTTGATGTCGGAAGGGGGGGGGGGGGGGCTTTCTATTGTCCGAAAGGTCAGAAAATTAGTACTTAATTATATCCTGCCTGGTTCTTGATGGTAAACAAATCAGAGTCATCGCACTTGGAATTTAACTTAGCGACTTTTATTACACCAGATGTGTTCTGAGAGTAAGAACGAGGAAAATTGAATGCTGCGAATGACTAGTTTCGATGACTATTCATCATGAACAGATAGCACATAAACTATTTCACGTTTCTATAGAAATGCATAGTTATTCGTTGTAATTTTCCGTAGAAAATATTCACATTTATATTAATACATAGATAAAGTACATTTGATATTCATAATACGCCTGTCAATATTTTTTTGTAAAATTACCACGAATAAACATGCTACTATGTATAATCGTGAAATAGATTCTTCCTCGGATAATTGTTGCCGTCAATAAACTTGTTATGATTTTAAAGTAGATCCAGTGTTCTGTGACGTCACACATTTTTGTAAAACTTTGAATTCTATAAAAATTGTGCAAGATAGTTTTATTCATTTTATGTGAATATAATCACAGGGATGTAATTAAAAATTATTGGTAGGTTAAAGATATTTTCGCACTTGATTTTATACTAAATTTCCAAATTTTTATATATTTTATCTATGCAAACGGGAAATAACTCTTTTTCTGACTTTTCTCTCAGTTGTATGTCTAAATACTATAGTTTTTCTTATTCCAACGATTAATTTTAAAATATTTTTGTAATTTTAGTTTTCTGATAAAGTTGACATTAAAATTAAACAAGAAAAACAAATTTCTGCATACCAGATTTTACTTCTAACAGAAAAAAAATACATTTTTCTAATGCTAAAATATGCTTTAGTTTATGTTTATTTGGCATCTCAAAAAGTGTGATGACATGTATATTTTTTCTAACAATTGATGACATTTAAGTCTATTAAGTCGAAATCAGTTCAGTTTTTCAACTTTCCTCAGAGAATTTTACGAGTATGGAGCTACTTTAATAGTAATTTGAGAGGTATATAAAACACTATTGTGAGATATAAAAACATATAAAGCTAAGCAATGAACATTAAAACAATTTATTAATTATTTCGACATAATTTCCGTTATTTCTATTGTTTTTAAAAAGTATCAGGAAACGCTAAATAATCGGCTTTGATTTGATTCAAACATAATTGAATCAGTTATTTTGAATATACTTTTGTTTAAGGCAGATTAAACAGCCTAAAAAAACATTTAAATCCGGTTTACTGAACGGATAAGTTAAGCTTCTTTATTTAAGCTGATCCTGTACCAGCACGTGCGAGTTTTTATTGTTGTAATAGTGGAATTTCCGTATATAAAAACAGGTTTGAAAACGAATTTTAAAACGAAAAATTTATTATTTAACATTTTAAAAAATAATCATGTTATGGTTTTAAGCATAAAAATTGCTTAACAATATATCATAAATGCTGTTTGTTTTAACCAAAACTTCCCAATCAAATTAATTTACAAAAATATACAATCGTCCAAAGCATATTAACAGGAAAACTAAGGCAACATTTTACTATAAAAAATAATTATATGGTTTCGTTTTCCTGAGTCTAATTTCAGAATGATTATTACGTCAAACACAGGTCTTAGTATGACGTTTCTATCAAACAAATTAAATATCTGAATCCAGGGGTAAAGGCCATAAAAGTACATTGTGATGTGAACATGCTTTCATAATCACTAGATAAAACGAAATCCTTAAAATCAACTGGAAGAGAAGCAAACAGTGTTTATTATATCATTCCTGCCCTCTCATTTCTTTTTCCAGGAAACAAAATAATGACCTAGGTAGTGTGAGGATGATTAGAGGGTGTTATCGCTGTATACCTTGCCTAAACATGAATGACATGCTGTGCTCAAGAATGCGGGTTGCTTAACAGTACCTAGGGGATTTAGTTAATGGCTGGGCCCTATACGTGGCCACAATCACATAACGAGGCTATCAATCGCCCAACTCTAACGCGAACATCAACTCTTTAAATGACTCACTGAAGAAATAAAAAAAGTGGCACAAACACAAAACGTGAGGTGAACACAATGGCTGCAAACACTTATTCAAGATTTCATGAAAATAGCTAACTAAGCATCCCCCCCTCTCCTCTGGTGTCCAACTATGGCGGCCACGGCGCATTTTTTTTCAAACTCCCTTGTAAACAAAATGCTATCACTTACTGTACGTGGCGAAACATTTTAACATATTTGAAGAACGTTTCGGTAAGTCCAAGTCATGGTTGTTAGTATAAAGTTTCTACTCCTAATATATTGGACGTATTCCTAGATTCGCCGGTGTATTGACTATATACACGTCCTGTATATGAAATCGGTGGTTGCAAACAGTAAAGGCATCTGGTACAGATTCCGTAGTGATTACATATGCACAAAGAAAAACTCTACAAAAAAGTCAGGAATATCATATGTGTCTCCTATAATAAAAAAAACACATCGCTGTTTTAAAGATATCAGCCAAACACCGACAATTAAGACAACATATTTACCTACTCACCATCACAATGATGGGAGACCGGTATATCATCGCACACATTTGGGTCGTCTTGCAGATACGTAAAACAGTGTGTTTCTGGTAGGAAAATTTCACATCGTGCTCCGTCCAAAAAGAAAATGTACAAGATCTTGGCCCTGGTGAGTTTACGCTGACTAAAATCAGTTCATTTTACAATAGATATATGCATGTTTATAAATAAATAAAAGAGTTTAAGTATTCCATAGTAATGCAGACAACGATACAATTGCTTTCACTTGATATTTCAGCGTACTATAGCACATAGTTTATATTACCAGCAAATGGACTTGGATGTCACCAGCTAAAACATGCATGAGTTGATTCGATGGTAAAGTGGAAGCAACGTTATTGTTGCCAAACGACACGCAGGTTCTGATACACAAACGATCAAGCACTTTACGAGAACGATCACGCACGATACACGGACTATCACTAACTTACTGAATTTTCACGATACAGGAACGATACCGATAAAACACGAAAACAAACAGTCCCTTCACCATTTACCATGCAAAATGAAAATATTTTTTTAAGATTAGAAGTAAAAAAAAAACGTGCTTCATTTGTATTATAATGTGCTTGTGTTTTATTGAAAAATGGCATGGACAGTAGCCATACCTTGTTTTATTTTTACGTTTAAATGTTATGATGGAATCCACATACTAGTTATATTGTTTTGTGTCTACAGCAAGTAGTAACTTCTATCATAAGTTTAAGACAATTAAAAGTAAAAGAAATGAACATAATGCATAAACTTTACAAAATTATTTACATACGAGTACAAGTTTATGTTTATGTGATGTGAATCCCTTACGTACGAGATACAGGTAAATTTGTTACCTTGTCACAAAGAATTAGGTTGTTACACATTCCATATTTTCAGAATATATAATACATAATAAATTGAATTCTATTTTTTGTAAATTGCACACTGAAAACGTCTAAAATTGTTTAGTTCTAATGAATGTAAATACAATGTAACAGGGATGAATGCGTATCGTATTTTCAATTAAAAGAAAACTTACGGGTAATTGTTAAGTTTCTAACGAGGAATGGGTAAGATTAACCGCTTTCATCTACGTTTCTTATTTTCTAATATGATTAAACTTATGTGTCAAGATGGTATGGATGCTTAATATAGACTGATTAAAACCCTGGTATTGTGTAAAAAAGTTACAAAACTAAAAAACTGCACGATCACATACGTTAAAAAAACGCAAAAAAAAAACCATTTACACACACGATCCTGCACGTTACACGCACGATCACCCACGGTACACGAACTATTTAAAACGATTGCTTCTCAACAACAACGTTGTTAATACTGTACCCCCAGTATGTTATTTTTACAGGTATAACGTGCAATTCAAATTGATGTAAGATTTCAGTGATCTGGGATGACTTGTTCTTAATTAACAATTTATGCATACATGAATACATTTAATTGTATCAAACAGCAGGTACACTGCCTGTCTAGAATGTCAATATCAATAATTATACAAGAAAAAGTAAAGTAAACTAAATAGAATGTCAATAGTAAATAATAGTCGCACGACGATGAAGCTGGTATGTCATTTTGTCTCATATAATATTTCATAGTCAAGAAATGCTGTAAGATGTCTGGGATGTTTGGCAATTTGAAATAATAAGTTAGTGCGAAAATATACTTAATGGAACAAAGTTAATAGCAATAAGTTATAATTTTGTTAGATGGTTTGCAGCAATGCAATGCAAGACAAGCATTTTAATCTAATTTGAGTTACATTGTTAATCTTTTTTGGGGAGTTGATTTTAATCAACTCTCCAATGCACTTACCCGGTAAAAGCGAAAGTGAAACAGTGTTTGGACCTAAGCACAAATCAGGTATACCGCTGACAACACCTAGTTCTTTAAAATAATCGATAGTTCGATGCTTAGTACTCTGAAGCATTGTTTTTCATGAAAACCTATTTATAATACTATGAAAATAGTAAGATTTTAAATTGTACAAACAGTTTAGATATTCTTAAAGTCTTATGTATTCCTACGCTAGAGTTCAATGTAGTCTCGTTTAACCAGACACTTGGCTGTCTCCGTTAATATCCGACAAAACAAAGTCTCTTTTGCTTGTCGGAGATAAACGGAGACACAGCCGAGCTTGGTTGAACAAGACAAGAGTTAAATCTAGCCTTGATCCAAACAATTTCTCAGAAATATTTCGATTTCTGATCCTACTTGCCATGCAAAATTACACATTGTTGATTTTCAATAAATGATAATCAATAAAATCAACTCCCGTCAGAACATTAGTACTTTGTTTTTAATTTAACGTAGCTCGCGGGTTTTCTGACGTCACAGTAGGAATCGACCTAAGAAGTTGACCGCCATAGTAAACTCATAGCCTAACCTTTTTTTAAATATGACAAACAAGATATTTAGACGCATAACAGGAAATATTTCAAAAAGCTTAAATGCAGTGTTTTACTGTTTATACAAACATTTATTATTATCAAGTGCTGAAAATTTAAAGATGTCACACACATTGTCACATTTTGTTCCATAAAGTACATGTATGAGTGTGCGTTGGAACTCTTCAATTTAAAATCATGTTTTAAAATAGACAAGTAAATGAATTGAACCGTATGCATTAGACAAAAGACTTCTTTAATTGTCACTACCCATCAAATTTTTAACATTCTTTTGGCTTGAGCTAATTATTTTATACGATTACAAACTTTTATGTCAGTAGTTGCCTGGCATTTTTTTGGCATTGATTGACTCAGAGTTTCATCAAAACAAAAATAGCAATTTCCTTTATCTTTACAGCCTTACATTAATTGCATTTGTGCATTTGATAACATTCACAATAATGTATAATTAGTATTTTCATCTTCTTAAATGTGTTAATCAGCTAGTCTTGTCAAGAAATGCATTTAAAGTTTTGGGTTCTCAGACGTGAGGACATAATGACGTCGGGATAACGTTGTAATGAAAATATAAGGTTTTGAGAAATCTTTTAAATCTTTAAAGTTGTTTTGCCAAAAATTGGCCAAAAACACATACTGATTATTTTTTTTATGAATTGATTCAAAATTATATCCTCTGTTTTTGTGTTGATTATAATCAATTTCGTACGAATTGTTTAAAAGTTTGGAGCATAGTTTTGTAATGTGTTACTACGATGGGCATTTAACTATATATTTCATTGAAATGGCGTTGCTTGATTTTATTAAAGGCACTGTATTTAAAACACGGTAACATTATTACCATGCGGACGAATCTCAAATAATTGTTTGTGAAAAGACACACTGTCAAGCATTGTTGCTTTAAACATAGCTCTGTTGAGTGCATTTAATAAAATTTTCTGTGGTTAGAAAAAAAAACAAATTATGGGAATCAAGTGTCAACCTTGAGTCCATACCGTGGAGCTATTACATAATACGTAATACTTACATGAACCTGAAAAGTCCGTTTATTCCTGAGGCAAGATTTAATAAAACAAAATTGGTTCTCATTAATATTTTGGCAAATTTAAGGTCATTGGAAAACAAAAAACTTAATTTGTTTCGGGCCTTTACCTTTCTCATAAAAAAATGAAACGTTCTTTCTTCATACACCGATTAGTAAGATCTTGGAGGTGTCACAATTGATCACAATTTTGACGGTCATTAAACCCGGAGTTGCCTTAACCTACCCGCGTACTATGGCGGCCACGGCGCAGTTGTTTTCAAACTCCCTTGTCAACAAAATGCTATCGCTTACTGTACGAGGCAAAACATTTTAACATTTTTGAAGAACTTTTCGGTAAGTCCAGTCAGGGGTGTTAGTTTAAGGTTTCTATTCCTAATATATTGTGACGTTTTCCTAGACTCGCCGGTGCCTTGACGATATACACGTCTGTATATTAAATTAGTTCTCATAAAGTTTTTGGCAAGTTTAAGGTCATTGGAAAAACAACCTTAATGTGTTTTGGGCCTTTACCTTTCTCATAAAAAAATGAAACAGTCTTTCTGTATACACCGATCAGTAAGATCTTGGGGGTGTCAGGAAGGTGAACCACCTTCAGGTGGTCAAGTTCAAGGTCACTCGTAAGAAAACGCATTATTCCTTTCCAGGCCATATATTAACTAGGAAAATAATTAGAGGCCGTTAACACAAAGGTTGGTTGTGACGAGTAAATATGTTCTAATCCAAAGCGTTGGTCACTATAAGAAAAAAATGGTTAAACCATTACTTTCAAAAGAGAAATACTTGAGTTATTCTACTTTTCAGGCGGGGGTATCATTAACGAGCTTGGTCAGAGTACTTTTTTTTCTTAATTATGTACATGTGCATTATTTTTATAATGACATTGTCCTGTTATTAGCTGGTTTAAGTTTCGGCTTCATAGATACTGTACTAAACATTTGTTTCCTGTAATTATTTCCTATATTAAAGTGACTCTGTGTGGTAGAACATATTCATTACTATCTATTTTATATTTATTTATTCGTTTTTGGATTTTCTATTTTCGTTTTGTGCAGTATATTCTTAAATACTATTCATCTAAAGTTTTATTGCGCACGTATGGTTCTTTAACTTCATTGGTTCATATTATTATCCAATAAATTTGATTCTCTATTAGTATAAGTAACCGTTCAACCTAAGTCCAATTGGGCAGTATTTCATTTTAACGACGTCGGACAATCCAGTGTATATCAGCTGCATCTTGTTGTATGTTAATATTATATTTAGTTATATATTTCTTTCCTACCATGATAGTGATTAGGGCATATTATTTTAATTGCAAGATTTATACTTTATCGTATTTTGCAGTTACTCTTCCCATTGTAATTTCTGAAACTTGTTTGTAATTTCTAATATTAAATTGCTACAAAACATGTTTTACCATATAAATGAATACTGAAGTAACGGTTGCATTTTTATCAACGAATTATCGAAACTAAAACATATTGAATGTACATGTAAAATTGTATTTTGTCTAATGTATTTTTCTTTGTTTATAGGTCAATGCTTTAAAACGTTTAATAAATTTGTTAAACAAAACGGCTGTCTTTTAGATTTCCTTACTGCTCGGTTACATATGGAATAGGAATTCCGTTCAGTTGTTGTACGTCGTAGTTGAACTTTGACCTCACTCCATGAGTTTGGTTATGACTATGTTATTTGTAATTTTTTACATGGGACTTTTGGCGATTTCAAAGGCTTATGGTAAGATTACATACACAAGACGTCATATTACTTTGCAATGGTATTACAGAATACTTTTCATAAATTTCAATATTTGAATTAACGTATAGCATTCCAATCAAGACGGATATCTACCTTTACTGCTTATCAATAATATATTTTATTAACGTTTTATATGTACATCCATTTACATGTGGAACTCTCAATATGGATGTACGTATACTGTGTAAACAATATAATAACTGTCACATGTAATTTATATAAACATGACATTTATGTGTATTAAAACTGTGTATGCTTTTCTGCAAATATATTTTAATGACTTGTATTTGATAAAATCACAATAGGACCAATGCATAAATGAAACAATGTGTTTTCCTGTGTTATCATAATGTAAATGTTATTTATACCACATCTAACGTTATTATATGTGTAAAATATGTCTTGGATGTGTGTTTGTTGACAGTTAACGTTGCCCTCAATAAACCAGCGTACCAACAGTACCCAAACAGATCACTGAAAATTAATTTTAATTTAAAATAAATTAATAAGTAAATGTTAGTTTACATGAACCCACTCAATTTTGTAAATGTAAATAATGTTGTTAATATGGGGTTGTGTGTTTGTTGACAGTTAACGTTGCCCTCAATAAACCAGCGTACCAGCAGTATCCACTAATACTAGGTGACGACAAATATGACGCCTGTAACGCTGTGGACGGACGTAAATCTGACCTGAGCTGGAGTGGTCAATGTGCTGTATCAGAGTTAGGTAGACGTACCGCCACCTGGTGGGTGAACCTGACCAGCATCCACAGTATCCATCACATCACTATATACTTCAGGACGGACAACAATGGTACAGTGTATAGTCACAGTCATTTTGTATCTTGGAAATGATAGCCTCTGTGGTGTAAACTTCCATCACGCATAATTATACGCTTTTTATTTACATGTAAACAATTTTGTTTTCTCAGAATAATAAATCTTAATTTGATTTTCCCTGTTAGTTTCAAAGATGCAATACCGAGAAATGTTTATTTTAATGTAATTGAAACTGGACAAAATTAAACTGTTTCAATGGCTGTAATGCACATTAATGTTAAATGAATTAAAAGCCCAAATCCATAAATGATTTTTAAATTAAAATTACAATTAAAGAGAAGGTTAGATGATGAAATCTAGAGTTTGCTTAATACACTTTACAAGTATGTTCGTTCATGTTTTAAAGTGCATTGATTTGCCAGGAGTCATTTGAGGTTAGGTTTTTGGTTACAGGGATAAAACACACATATTTTCATAGTGACGTAATACCAACTTCCTTTTACATGTATTATCTAACCTGAGCTGAAAGCTCAAGTAAGCTTTTTTGATCACTTTTGGTCTGTCGTCTATCTTTCTGTCCGTCTGTAAACATTTTACATTTTCAACACCTTCTCCAGAACCACTGGTCCATTAAAACTATTTTTTACACAAAACACTTTTAGGCAAAGATGATTGAAAGCATCCTCAGGTCGTATTCATTCATAGTAGAAATCATCACCTCTGGGGTTGTGTTGGGCCAAAATGAGGATCGCATTTTTACATAAGAATATATAGAGAAAAGTCTTTAAAAATCGTCTTCTCAAAAACAAAACAGCCAGGAAAACTAAAATGTATTTGACAACATCCGCAGGTAGTTTAGATTCAAAGTTGTGAAAATCAAGACCCCCGAAGGTAGGCCGGGTCACAATGGGGGATCGAATTTTTTTACATATATCACTACTGTAATGAAAAAACCCTGAGACTAAAAAAAAAAACCCGAGGAAACCCTGAGTGCCACTGAGAAATTGTCACTGAGGGTACTGAGGAAAAAAGCCCTGAGAGACCCCGAGATCGGCACTGAGGAAGCCCTCAGAGACCCTTAGGTCGGCACTAAGGATACTGAGAAAACCCTGAAAGACCCCAAGGTCGGCACTTAATACGATTTCTTTTAAATCTTTAATTATTTAACAATTGTGGTAATCATAAATAGCGACATAAGTAACAATTCATTAATTTGGTAAAAATATATTTTACTGATGCAATTGCATAGTATAAGAATTTTTCATAAATACAGCATCTTCAATTAATTGTAAAGGGAAAATACAGAAACACAAAGGATAAGTATGTATTTAGTCAGCCCGCGGGCTGGATGAAACTTTAGAAACTTTAATTGCGCTTGCATGAATGGGAAGTCTTGGAAGTAATTAGATATTTTTTTTTAGAAAACTTTTGCAGAAGCTATGAAACTGGTCAGTTTCTAGGTCAAACTGCGCATCGATGTATTGGGAGACTGTTAAGGGAATCTTGGCAGCCACAATCCTGAGTCCGTGTATATCTTTTTGACTCTCTTTATGAGATTGAAGAGGTAATATTGGTAGTTGTTTGCGACGAGATCATGAAATTCGGAGAGCTATGTTTGAAAAGTTACACTTTTAAGTATTAAGTAGGTGTGCAGTCATACATTATATGTACACGCTTCTCGCCTCATCATCGTTTACAACAATAACAATAATAGTGCAAATTAATGTGCAACCACATATTTGTGTTGTTCTGGAAACTTCACTTTAGTCTTAAAATTAAAATCCCGCTGGTTGACTTTCTTAGCTTTTTAAAAAGCTAACCATGTCTGTACTTAATTATATATCCATTGTATGCTGGTTTAACATGTGAAAAGCGAGGGCCACATGTTTTACTTAATCTATGATTAAAAATAAAAAAAAGCCGTTAACATTTAAAGTATTCCTTCAAAATGAAATAATAGTCGGCCGTAAAATGTAATGTTTTTTTTAAAATAACTAATCATGTTCATTTTTATTCATTTAATTTATCATTTTAGTCGAGCTAACAGAACATATTTGACTACTGAACATTCTTAAATTCAATTACCGGTATTTTTAAATTGAAACAAGGCAGTGTACATCTATTTTGATATATCACATCGCATATTCTTGTACAGTATGGAAAAGAAAACATACTGTAGATTCCTTATTTTACGCGAGTACTTAATTCCGCGATTCAACGATTTTTTATCAAATCGCGAGAACATAAAATCGCGAATGCCGAAATAGCATCATAGTTTGATGTAATTTACATGTTTTCCAAAATTAAAAGCGAGATTTTAGAATTCGGGATTTTACGTATATATTAATCGCCTTTAATTAGGAATTTACAGTATATATATGTAAACTATTCTAATGTTTAGACAGTAAAATGGTGTAAGGTTATATAACTCCATGTATTCTCTCTCTCTCTCTCTCTCTCTCTCTCTCTCTCTCTCTCTCCATTGTTAAGGTAAACAAACAGAAAATTACAATTAAAATTTCATTTACAAGCCAGAGTAAAATATAAAATAAACCATTTACTTAATCCCGATTTTAAGCGATCACTATATAAATCTAGTCCTTGTTCAAAAATCATAAAATTTATTATGATTTGATTGTCATGCAGTGGACCCGCTCGAAATCACTTTTTATATAAACATAAAAAACCCAAACTCCTTTTATTTACGGTGTAATTCCCCGCCGTTTGCAGCTGTCACTCTGTCGCGTGCATAGTCTTAGCCTTGTCTATTTGTTCCGATATTGTTCTTGAATGTGTTCTGTACTTGTACACAAAGGAGACAGTACATCATCTATCATACACAGTGTTCTTTTATCATGGGATTTCGAATCAGAAACAAGAGAATCAATGATCAATAAATATTGAAATGCACGATTTGAAACTCGGACACATGTTACACTACATGTAACAATCTGTTGCGTTAAAACTTTATAGTATTTCTTTTACAATGATTTTTTTATTTACATATTGATATACTTTTATTTTTGTGATCGGCTTCGGCCGATCACTACTGTGTCCATATGAGGCATCCGGCAAATGCTTCCACGTGCGCACACATTCCGCTTGCATAAGTAGTTCTTATAAAAACTTGAAGTTTGGTTTAGTATTTATATAACATTTTACTTTATTTCAATTCATTTACCTTAAGAGCTGCAAACATACATAAAATACAGTTCGACCTGTTAATTCAAAAATGCACATTTTGTCTCACGCGTAAGGATTCATTCAGAAATGCAGCTGACCTCGATGAACTGACCTCAATCATAAGAAGATGCTCCAAGAACTGACCTCGATCTATTGATGTTGCATAATAGTAGCTAGGAAGATGGCTTGATTTATAAACAAGGTTACGTTATAATGCGACTTCAATAGCAAGTTATGATTGCATTCAATGTTTTTCAGTCGCATTATTTTAATACAACTATTTCTTTGTATACGTGTTAATGCTCTTTGAAGATCCCTACTCAGTATTCTAAAGAACAAGAATATACATTAACATTTTAATTATTACGTTAAATATATAAAACTAGACAATTAAGGAGTTTACGAACGGCTTTCCCCAAATTTATTTCGAAATCAAATTTGTTGACGGTTTATAATGATGAAATTATGGTGTTCATATTCAAAATATTCTATATTCTGTTACAATACGGTACTTTTTAAATTATTTTACATCAAACTGATCATGTTGATTGCTTCTAGCTATCAATATATTATTATTGCCGATCATTCCTTTAAAAGGAATACTTGTCCGATATTGCCTCGGGCCTGTTCATTACATTCAGCACAATGGCGGTTGTACGAAGATTGTTCGGAAATTATTGAAACTTTTACTCTTGTTCTTTAAGGAAAAAAGATAACCCTTGAAATTTCACCAAACCGTAAATAAGGATAGAGTTTATAAATGTGTAAGGTTTCTTGTCCATGGCTTGATTATATGTAGATCATTCCTAGTAAGCGGATCTACGTGCCTTCTTTCAGTGACCCTGCGCAACAGCAAAGTTTTCGCAACTTTATTTTACGCTTCTCATTGTACCTGTGTTTTGAACACCTTACAAACGTACGGTAATAATGATTATTTTTACTTCTCTTCTTTCATTTCCAGGTGTCACCATTTACATTTTCTCATATCCTCGACTTTTCGTGGAAAGGAATTCGAGTTATTTGAACTTGAAAGTCAAATTACCGTGAAAATCTCCTGCAGTCATTTTGCACATAATTTTGAACTGCTGACAACAGTAAGTGTGTAAAAAGTACTGGACATCTAGTCCCGTTGCTTAATTAAAGTTAAACAATCAGTGAACAAATATGATAAACTAATTAAAGCTCTTTATCCTTTGTCATCGTATAGTTTTTTTAAGAAATTGCGAGGCATTAAAAGGTCTTATAATATTTCAACCAATTTGATGTATATTTGCTGCGGCGGCTTCACGTCAAAATTCAATGTAAAGTCGTTGTTGATTTATTGCCTGGTAAAAAAAAATGTACCATATCCGTATTTCATCTCGAACATTAGTAAAACTTGATCAAAAGTTAATCGCCAAAAGCAGCAAAATAAACATATTTAATTTTATTTCTTTTATCATTAACTGTAAGTCTACGGACACTTAGAAAGTTGTTTAAGTTTTAATCTCCAATTTTATTCCTGCGCAGGGTATCACAACCACTGACTTGTTTATATACCGTTGTAAACAAAATATAAAACATTCTTTTTAAATATTACTTTGTTTAATTACTTGTTGGGATATCTTTAATGTTTATGCCAATTTTCACCAAAATGCGTCACTAAGTTAGGGAAATATTCGAGTTGATTCAATAATTTCCAAACAGTCCTCGTATATCTTGTATACTCTTTGTTAGCTACAGTGGGTTTTTTTCTGATCATGGACAAACAATAGAATGGGCAATTGATACACACAACGGAAGTGTTAGTAGAAGGTAATATGCATCGTTAAATAAAAACAGTACAGTGGGAGTTCTATTTTAATCAGATGTCAAATTGATATATATGTAATTATTTAAATTAGATATTATTTTGTATGCATGGTTATTGTAAAAGAAAAAAAAATCTTTGTTGTAGTTTTAACAAAAAATGAAGCAATATTATAAAGCTCATACCCGAACATGATTTCTTTTTCTTACTTAATCTCAGAGTTGTTAAAAAGAAATTTCGACAAAATAAAAATATAAATAACCATTATAAAAATTCATTAAAGAAGCTTTTAAAATTTTATATTTTAATCGAATAATTTAGATCGTTTTCTACATAAAAAAGACCTCACGGTCTCTCAGTATCTCAGTGGCGGTATCAGAGTCTCTAATGGCTTCCTCGGTACCCTTAGTGCAAACATCAGGGTCTCTCAAGGTTTCCTCAGTACCTTCAGTGCAAACCTCGGGGCCCCTCAGGGTTTCCTCAGTACCCTCAGTGCCGACCTAAGGGTCCCTCAGGGTTTCCGCAGTACCTTTAGTACCGACCTCAGGGTGTCCTCAGTACCCTCAGTGCCGACTTCAAGGTCTATCAGGGTTTTTTCAGTGCCAATGAGGGTTTCTTCGGGGTTTTTTGATAGCCCCAGGGTTTTATTTTCATTTCAGTAGTGTATAAAGAGTTAATCTTTTAAAAATTTCGCAAAAAGCAATCAACCAGGAAAACTGAAGCTTATGTGGAAGCATCTTCAGGTAGTGTAAATTTAAAATTGAAAAAAATTATTACCATCGGAAGTAGGGTGGGACTACAATGATGGGTTGAAATTTTACATAGGACTACTAAAGAGAACAGTCTTTAAATATCTTCTTCTCAGACACAGATCAGCCAGGAAAGCTGAAAATTGAGTGGAAGCATCCTTAGGTAGTGTATATTAAAAGGTGTGAAAATCATGCCCCCGGGGGTATACTGTAGGATTGGGCCAAAATGGGGGGGTCGGATTTTTATATAGGAATATATAGAGATATATATATAAAAAAATCTTTAGAAATAGGAATATATATTTTAAAAAGTCTTTAGAAACCCGTCTTCTAAAAATCCAATCAGCCAGTAATGTTGAAATTTGTATGGAAGCATCCCCAGGTAGTGTTCATTGTTGATTCAAATTGTGAAAATCATGAGCCCTGGGGGTAGGGTGGGGCCACAATGAAGATTAAATACCTTAAAACTGCAAGCCGCAAATCCGACCTTAAGGTACTGAATCCCAATTAACTAAATTATCAATCTTACACTCATGCCAATACTTCAACGCATGACCTAAGGTAACAAGTAACGGTATAGAGTTTTCAAAAAAAAAAAAGTGTAATAATGAAAATGTTCAATGCTCATGATCTCACTAGAGGTCGTGCTACACAAGCATCGCTTACACCTATGTCAACGCCCGATGTAAAAGATGTAAAAGATTATTGTACAAACTTAAACGATGGGCAAAATGTTACTAAAACCTATGTAATTGTTCCTTTTGTTTATATATGTGATTATGAATAATTAAATTTAAATCTTTAAAGCCGTTATTCATTTTGATTTCAATTTTACTGGGATAACTATTTTGCTGGGGTAAACATTAAAATATGATCACATGATCTAGTTATACAGATGTTTGACAAATCAGTTTCTGTACGCTATCGATTGATCGATGATTTTACATAAACCAGCAGCAATGTCATCTCCTGTGATGTTTTTTAACGTGTCCTTAAAGTCATCGCCCGTCGATGACTTCCCTTCAAGCTGATTGTACAGAAGCAGCAAATCAAAACTGCCATGTGCTCGCCATGCTTGTTTTGATCATCTGCGACTATTTTTCTGGTGTTGACAGAGGTGTAAGCGAAGCTTGTGTAGCACGACCTCTGGTGAGAGAATGGTTCAGTGCTATCAAAATAATACGACAACATTTCGCGCAGAATTATAACAAAGCAGACTTGTCTCTCATCTAACACTGCAATCTATCGAATCATAGCAGGTAGACAACATAGAAATCAAACGATGGTCCTTGTGTAAACCTTTTTAGCAGATAGTACTTTAAGTATACCTTTATCCACTAAATGTCGATTAACACAAACAATCTCCAACATCTATTCATGACTAACATGGCGACCAGATAAAATCACTGTATGTAAAGATATGATTCTTACAATCACGATATACTTTTTGGCGTATTTTAGAGTGACACTTGAATGGTCAGGTTTGAGTTTTACCTTCTGCATTGTTTTTTTCTTTTCAAATTATTAGCCACAAATAGTTATATGTTATTCCTGAAAAAAATCTCTATAGCACAAATATCCTGGTGTTTATAATAACAAACCAATGATTTCCAATGTAAGATATTGTGTTAAAGAAGGCGCTAGCACGATAAAGAAACCTTCGTATGTATAGCTCCTGTAAATCATATGCAGTTTTTTTTTTCATGGTCAGATTTTAAAGGGTTTAAAAAATATCAGATTAACTTGGGAAATGTTTTATGTCATCTACCCAACACGGTTATCAATACTATTATCTTCACTGGTGTTCCTAAAGGTTTTTATTGGGGTTTCAAGTGATATTTTGTTAATCAAGAAACCGTTAGGTGCCTTTTCACATGTTTTTGCCTGTTCTGTACTGTTTTGAATTAACGTGCTTAGCTTTTTTGCACTTTTCGCCACACACTGACTCTCTCATGCAATATATGACCCTGACTGAATCCAAATTTGTTATCAGGGCGTATCGTTCCGACATAAAAACGTATAAAGTTTTAAACAAGGAAGTTTTAAATATGTCATTTTTTCCCCTGACAATTCTTTCTAACAACAATTATATACGATAGTTGCTGAACATTTTATATTACTCTTGATATTAATCTTTGTCCAGTACTTTTCATTCACAACGGTATACGACTAGTGTTATTAGAAAAATACCAGTTAAAGTGTTCAAAATACGATATCATAATTCTGTTTATATATAGAAATGGTTTAATAATACGTAACTATTTTTTTTGGTCAGAAAATTCTCAGAGTTTACATGAAGCCCCCACCATTATATTTGATATTATAATAAATTATGGTGGTGTTGTTATTTTAAATGACAAATATATGAACCATTTATATTCCATGTAAGTGTGCGTTAAACTATATAACTATTTTATTCGATAGGTGCATGGATAATGCGTAATATGTTGCGCCTATAGTGCAGTTGATATTTAGCAATATTTCAGTTGATATTGTAAAAAAATCATATGAAAATGGTTTTCACTGGATCGATAACGTCTTGTACAGATTACTTGTATCGGAGATACATAGCAGGACGTTTACTTGGATTATCTGTGTATGTCTCCAATACCACGGCTAGATCACAGGGAACGTTGTGTTTCAAGGACGACAACTTCACAAGAAACACAATACCTCCTGTTTTCACAACAAACTGTTCTGTTCATGGACAATATGTCATCTACCACAACGAGAGACTACCTGGAGTTGTCTACCCTGACGGTTATTATATTTATGTAGATAGTGACCTCTGTGAAGTAGAGGTGTATGGTAAGTGTTCTTGATAATTTCAATAATCTTTGAAGAAATGTTTTAATATTATTCATAATTGGTCACAACAAAACAACAAAAATAAAGCTATCAAATCTTGTTCAATCGTTCTGTTTCCATTGATCTTTGTGAAGTAGAAGTGTATGGTAAGCATTTTTTTATTCCAATAACCTTCGAAAATTGTTTCATGTGTGGTTACATATATTCATTTTTATTTTTTAAAATATAGAACAATAAAACAGTGTGCAGACCTTGTGGATTAAGTAAATAAAGTTACAGTGTTGTTGATTTAAAGTGCCTATTTTAACTTCTGAATGTATGCCCCCCTCCCTTAAAAAAAACAACAACATTACGTTGTTTTGGGTAGCAATTTACTTGGATTATCCGTGTATGTCTACAATACCACGGATGATCACATGGGATGTTGTATTTCAAGGACGAAAACTTTACAATAAACTCAAAACCTTCTGTCTTCACAACAAACTGTATATTTCACTGACAATATGTCATCTAATACAACGATAGACTACCTGGAGTTGTCTACCCTGACGGTTATTATAGTAATGTATGGAGTAACCTCTGTGAAGAAGAGGTGTATGGTTAGTGGTCTTGATATGTTAAAAAAAACCAGAGTGTAGAAGCTACGGATTAAATTAGTAATCTGAGAACGTCATGCGTGTTGTCCATTTGAAAAAAAAATCCAAAAAAAAAAATCCAAAAAAAAAAAAAAAAGATACCAAATTCTTGTTCAATCATTTAAGGTGGCTTTTTTTTTTATCGGAATCCCCTCCCCATCCCCCCCCCCAAAAAAAAAATCGAAAAAATGGACCATGTACATTATATGAATACTGCTTCTTTGCGAGGGTAACAGTTGAAATTTATACCGGGAAACCCATTGTCAACCGACGCGAAACTTTTTTTACCAAGAGGTGTCAAATTCAACTGTTACCCTCCTAAACAAACTTTATTTACTTTATTAAACTGAACGTCTTAATTCTATAAAACAGTTTACTGCCTTTATATAAAAGTAACGTGGATTCTACGACGAACCGTATGCACATTATTTACATGCATGGAACAATTCGTTGTGTTACAATGTAACCATTAGGGAATGTGTTGCTAGCGCTGAGTGTTATAGAACAGATCATCAAGTGCGTCTAAACCAATCAGATTTCGGTATTTAACATGAAAGTATAGTAATATAATTTGTTGTTTGGTTTTGTTTATTTTTTTTTTAAATATTTCCCTAGGTGGTAGGTTTGTTTTTTTGATTTGTGTCTTCTATCTCTAAAAGCCTCTGTTTTGTTACTTAAAATAAAACGGCAAATAAATGTTTGACAAAGTTTAATGTATGATTGGCGATAATGTATATATCATATTTAGAAATACATGACTAGATACATTCAGTATGAGAGACCGAGTTGTATGTTAGTCATGTAGTGGAAATACATTGATTTTTCTAGCATCTATGCATTATATGAATGTCTGTACATTGTGTCATGATTTCCAATTACATTAAAAAAGGAGACTTTTTAAGGTTCATGACATCTTCGCTAGGCAATGATTTTTGGTAAAAATGGCTTAATGAGGGTGGAGAACATTACTGGTCTATCACAAACATCACCAGTGTGTCGGTTTTTTTTTTTAATCTGCTATACTACTAGCTAGCCAAATAAAAAAAAAACATTGCTTTGATATACTTTTAACGGATGCTTACTTATACTTTCTTAAGTTACATTGTTCTTTGATGGCGTTATGTAAACGTATAGTTATCCGTACCCAATGCTGTCAGGTACATGCGAACGTTTTTTGTTCAACAGTTGTCTGAACCGTTAGGTATACATGTACATATATTTACCGTACACTACTAATATAAAATGTCTTGAGTGATTATTTCACAGGGTAAATTTACCAAAAATCACAAACAAACCAAAACAGTTTAACCAATAGACCCCCTTCTTGTTTTCTCACAAGTCACAAAGTCACCTAATGTTCCCTTACAAGTATATTTACCAATTCAGAGATATACATCTATACTTATTGTTCATGTAAAAAAGGAAACGCATGATACTCAATTTATGACTATTCCTTGAGATATTATTTAATTTATTTAGCGTTTCTTAAACGGTGTCCATCAACAGGGTTTTAGGTGTTGAACTGTGTCGTTATAAATGTTGCAATGTTGCAATATGTTTCTCAGTGAATTGGTTTGGTCCTACCGGGTATATTCCCTTGTCATGTAAATATAACGCATGGTATTTAGTTAGTATTTAAGGTCATCGCAAGGAATATATTTTATAATAGTAAGCATTAACATAAAGGTTGTCTAGCACAGTCATGTACATGAACGCCTCTTGCATTTTATTTCTTTAAGAATAGTTTCAAAATAATTAAAATAAAAATCGTGTAATGAATAACTTTTAATGTACAGGATGTCCGGAAACAGGCTTTTACGGATCTAACTGTTCCATTCCCTGTCCCGATGTCAACTGTCAGTACTGTCACATAGAGACGGGCTATAGCCAGTGTTGTAAACCTGGATACCAAGGTCATCACTGCGAATTAGGTAAAAACTATTTTCAATAGACAAAGATTACCCATACGTGTTCAGGCGTCTACATGGCCTCGTTACGTTTCGGTTACCATTTTAAAGCATTGATAGAACTTATCAGATTTGAAGATATTTTTTTTTATTCTAAGACAATCATACAAAACAAGTTAAAACGTGTAATATTTTTTGTTTTAATTGTGTGTAAAAAAAGATCATAAACCTGCGTGCACTTATGATTATAACAAATTTAAAAAACATTGAAATATTTTATTTTAGGACCCATTTGATTCCATATCAAAAAAATTGTATTGCTGATTAGTTCCTGTATTGACTTTAAACAGTTTCACAAATGTTTTAAAAAAAAGCATTGTTAGTGTGCAGTCAATTAAGTAACCTTTTTCCTACAGCAAATCTGAAATTAAGCACATTTACGACTATGGAGGATATGTATTTATGTCCCAGTAAAGTCTGTTTATAAACCTAAAAAAAATTACCGTATATAATGAACTCGACTCTAAAGAATTTTCGACTCTACCAAAGTAAATGTAAGACTTCGCCAATGAAATTGTACCGCAATTTTTCATTCTTGTAACGGATATTGTACAATGATTATTAATTTAAAGTCATATGAAATTTTAAGATTTGTAGACTGCTCTAATGTTTAATAAATGGAATGTTCGCGGCCTTACAAGAAAAAAAAACGAGTCCCTTATCTTGGACTTTGCCTTTTGAGTCTTGTTCATAGTTCCCGACGGTAAACTACATCTAATTTTAGGGTGTTTACAATAATATAATGGTCAATGGTCTGCGCAAATAAAACAAACCGCTCGGGAAATATAATTCATTTTTATTGTGTCTAATTTTGATTTGTCAGAGGTTTTTTTGGTTGTGTGTTGTGGTAGGAAGCAGAGTAGTGAAGATAAAAACAAGTTCAAATTCTCGTTTGCCCATAAGTTTTATATCTGTAAATAATGATCCTATCGATTATAAAACGTACAACAGTTTGAAATACTGTCATATTACCGTTTGAGAACAAATTCACTGTGATATTTCTTACAAATTCGTTATTGAAATTTAACAAATAACGGCTATATTAAAGAACATGTTTTGCTTTATTAGTTAATTTAGTTTTATACCGGTATAATTATTCAACACAGATATTTTGTTTTCTATATTACAAACATTAGCCTTTTTTCCGTATATTGAATGTATTTTAGCGAGTTATAAAAACAAGGCCAGTAATCACTTCCATGTATGGGTCATGTATCATACATTGTTGCAGCAAACATGTACAAAATTGTATTGGTTTAAAGTTTCAAACCCACTTTGAAACTCCAAACACAGTATTTCGTCTTTTATAAAGAAATACGCATCCCTTGAATTTGGTGGTTTTTGTCAAAACGTTGGAATGCTGATTGTGAATTCTTCTACTAAGGTCATCTGTTTTTCAAACGTATAACAAACGTAACAGACGATAAGAAAAGAGTAGTTCTTTTTGCAGCATTATTTAAACCAAGTTATTATGCTCATGGAGGTGGTGTGTTTGCACTTTGTTGTTACAAGCGGCCATAAAAACCATTTTTGTCTAAATCAGATACAGCTGTTTATTGTGTAAAAATTGCATTTTCTTGTATTTTTACTAGCATGTCCACGTGGTTATTTTGGAAATAAATGTACTGGAAAATGCAATGACACATGTTCCGGATGTAATAATGTGAATGGCGTTTGCGACTCTGGATGCATACCTGGCTGGAGAGGTTATCACTGTAACGAAGGTAGCATTCTTAATATTTAAAGTTTGGAGCGGAATTTTTTCAGGCAGACTATATTTACAACAATATCTAAAATAACTTTACCACTGATTCATAAAAAATAATAATGACAACATTTATGATTAGTAGTATCAAGTTAGTCCATCCATAACTTAGGCATATTAGGCAAATTAAACAATTTTTCTATTATGAGACTGACATAAACCAAACTTGGGTGTATGTATGTAGTGAATTAAATGAGCTTTTGCACTTCAATTTTTAACGAGTTGTCTGCCTTAATGAACATTTTTAAATATAACTTTCTGAAAATATCTATGGTAAACTATAATTTTTTTAGCATCTTCGAAGAAAGGAAAAGCTTTTGCAACTTTTTATCAAGAAAAATGTGAGAAAATTCCTTTTACTAAAGAAATATATAAAAATACATATCTCCAATACACTCAATACTACTTCAACATATGATAAATTCATTAATATTATTTGTTTTTAAAAATTCAAAGCTGAATCTTAATTATTTAAAAAAATAAACTCATAAAAATCACACTGAGTGTATAGTGATCAAACTTGAAAAAAAATAATAGTTATGGATGGACTACTTAAATGAGAATAGGGGTTGCCTAGTAAAGCCAATGCATTCTTTTTAAAATGTTCATTTTAGGAAATAATGGTTGTTTATTGATTTGGTTTATGAACAAAGTTGTAAATTGTAGAAACAGAATAGCAGAAAATTTTAGTTTTTATTTGTTTTGTTTGGCTAATATATGTAGATAAAACATTCAAAACACTGCTTACCAATTTTTTTTTGTAATTATGAATATGAGACACAGCATTGTGATGGACTTGTGTTAATTATATTAAAGAATGTGACAGAGGGTCGTATGGTATTATATGCAATGAAACATGTGGACACTGTCTTGATGTAAGCCAATGTTTCCATATCAATGGGACATGCTTAACTGGATGTGAAGCTGGTTTTAAAGGTGACGTATGTAAAACAGGTAAGGAAAAATACAGGTACAGGCAGAGGAACAAACAAAAGCCTTCCATTTTTTTTTCTAATCAGCTAGTTATTTAATTCTTACATGTAATAAAGGCATGACAACATGTAACTGTTGCAATGATATACAGAGAAGTGCATTAATTTTAAGGTATAGCATTATATATCATTCTCAAAATATTAAGTTGGAGTCATTTCATATCATTTCATTTCAAAGATTGTGACAAGGGTTCATACGGCGTTGACTGCAACGAAATGTGCGGAAACTGTTTGAATGAAAGTCAATGCTCTAATATCAACGGAACATGCTTCACTGGATGCAATGCTGGCTACGAGGGGGACTTGTGTAAAACACGTGAGTAGAAAGTTATCAGGACAACTAGTTAGATATGCATCAGGTAGTTAGGGGAGTGATGATTACTTATTGAAAATACGGAGATGTATAACCTGAATTACATTTGTCATAAGTGTTATAAAATATTCTGTAAGAACCTTTAAAACCAAAATAAACAGAGAAATAAATTTTCGTTCATCTTTATAGGAATGATAATATGACAAAATTCAAAGTGAATTTAGAAAAAAAGTAATACAAAAAAATAATCAATAAACATATGACTTATAAATAATCAGGTGCCAACAGAATATTCGTTTACACACGAACGTGAGGATTCGGTTATTTTCGATCAAATTATATTGTTTCTAAATCAAACCAATTGCCATTGTTAAAGGATTTTTATAATTTGTTTAATTGAAACATATGATTTATTTTTACTCAAAAAAAGAAACAAAGAAACAAGCTGGATGTCAACGTAATGTTAGAATTAGACTAAAAAAGCAAAATAATGACTTTTTCCAATTTTACGAGAAAACATGACGTTCACTAATGTTAATGTTTAGGTTTGTTATGGTTGTAAGACAATACTGATGCAAGTCAATGCAATACTTGTTACTGCATTAACCTGTCCTAAACAGCTGTCTGGCATTCGTTGTATCTATAATTGTTTTAGAATGCAATAAAGGATCTTATGGATATGAATGCAATGAAACATGCGGGCACTGTAGAAACATAAGCTATTGCTTTCCGATTAATGGTACTTGCTTAACTGGATGTGATGTTGGCTATGAAGGAGCCTTATGTAAAACACGTGAGTAGGCAATTTTGAGGCATATAATTCAATTAACAGAGATGTTCTTCTGTTGCAACATTTTCAGATGTTATTATCAGTATAAAAAATTGCAATATTAAAGGAAAAATACTATACATATTTGTGTCTGTCGACATATACTTTATGTATGGAAATGCATATTTTAATTTCTAATTACGGTTTGAAACAAAGGTGCATACTAGACACGAGTGAGTAGAATAAAAAGTGATTACATCATAATAAATTCTTTGATTACAGAAAAAATAGTGCATGCATTATATGTGTTTCTTTAGTTTGAAAGTACAACATTTGATATGAGAAAAAATTAAAAAGATAGCAAAGTTATATGTTTAATTTACTATTTTTTTTCTATATCTGTATTTTTAGGCGTGATTTAACTATAGCAGTGTTTTTTTATTATTGCGTCAAAGTATTCATGACCTATTTTTTGATCGAAGTGCCAAATTGTAAAGTTTGCTTGTATTTAAGACTTATTTGATGTTTTTGAAATCATGTTTTCCCCCGCTAGTTTTAATGTATCAAGCATAAAAATGGGTTAATTTAATATACTCCTAAAATTGTTATGCGCCATCAAAGTATTTCAAACGATAAATTTAATAAAATAACAGCGCATTTCTACGCGAGTTATTCAATAAACGTAGCAAAGAACGTGAAAACGAAGGCTTGAGAAAAACTGAAATAACAAGGCAAGGTAAGCTTTTATTAAGATATTGCAATTTCTAGTGTTGCTTTTGGTAAACTGTAAGAACAATTAATCAGTGAAAAAATGTTATGCAAATTTGTTACAGCAGTCTATCCTGTCGTTGTCAGTCTAGCTAAAAAGTAAAAGGTGTATACTACCAACATCTAACAAAGCTTTACATTACATACATTCTTAGATTAATTGTAAACTTTTAATCAAATATGTTTATGTTTCAAGATTTAAGTAATTAAAGAATTTCACTGATTTATTCAATTAGCTTTTACTGATATGTTTATTTTAAATCTATTTCCATTTAAATATTTAATTAAAATTTACTTTTATTTAAATTGTAATATCCTTTTGAAAAACTATGTATATTGGTAATAAAAGTATTTTTAATAGTTTACACGTGAAAGATAGTTGAATTACAGCCACACACGGATTTTAAAAGACATGCAATGAGTATAATGCACCATATGTTATATGTTATATAAGTTATTGCGTCAGCTGTAATGTTATTTAAGTAAGTCAATGCAAGCTTTCAATATTATCTAATTTATGTCAAGCTATCAGAGCATAATATCAGATTTGTTTGTTGACAAAAAATGTCTATGTTGAAATATTTGAAAACGTAAGTAAAAGTTAACATCTTTCACACTGTAAATAGTGTAAATTAATTACTTAAAATGTACTTTGAAATTGACAGATGCTTCTAACATTATAATTCAACTTTTCACACGTGTATTATCTAAAATAGGGGATTTAATAATTTCTTATTGTTCTGTTTATTTGCAGACAAAACATTCTTTGCTTTATGGTGGAAAAGAACGTACAATTCAACATAGAAAAAAAACATGTTAACTCAATATTCAGTTTAATAGCAATGGAGGATGTAAAGCATGATGGAATTAGTATCTCTATATCAAACAATATTACTCTACCACTTTAGAATTACCCAGCATATCTTGATATTTAGTGTATAATACACAAAAATACCGATGCTGCTTAATTATGAATAGTTATTCATTTACTTACATGTATCATATATCAAATAATACCTATGAAATTATCGATTGATCCCATGACCAAAATTTGACATTATTCATAAGTATGTAATTTATATTTCCAGAATAAGATTGAAAAAAGTTTGCCTCAGAGAAAATGTACAAAAATTATGTAGGAAAAACGATATTACATATTTCAGCAAGCAATATATGGCCAAAAAAGATTTGTATTAAAAACACTTCCTCATATTTTATTTGCTTTACAAGAGGACGCACTTAATATTATATCATGATGCTCATCGAAAGGTATATAACGCCAGAATAAAAACAAACATATTTTTATATGAATTTCTAAACTAAGTACAATTGATTGACCTCTTTAAAATAATTCAAACGGAAAACAAATGATGTTTGTCATCTTAAGTTTGCCGTAAAATAAATTGGTCATCCTTTTACAACAACATTCACCCTTTGTTTAATGATATTGATTCTGTTTGCTCATAATGTGTTTTGTTTTTAACGCTTTGATTATTTTTTTCGATAAAAATATTATACTATTTTTACTGTTGCTCTAAAATTGGCAATACTTGATTTAAATGTTTATTAATTCACAGAAATCGAGGAAATCAACATACTGAACACTGGTTAGGTATCCTTACATCTTTAATGTATTGTTTACAGTGTGTAAGTTATATACATATTTTTGTTACATATAAAGTAGGTAAAAGAACGCCAAATTTTAAAATAATATGACGATTTCTTCTTCGATTGCTGAAAAAAAGTTGATAGATTAACGCATACATCCATTCAACGTTTAACAACGAGCATGCTGAATGTGTTATTGTTTTACGTGTTTCATTGCTGGTATTCATAAGTGCCACCTTTTTAACAATTGGTCGACATTTAGTAAACCGATAATTAATTCAGTAAAAAATATGTTACATGGAAATCGCCTTGATCTAAATTTTTATCTGACTTTTCTCTAAATCAGCAAAGTTTGTGATTTCTGTGACCGTGTGCAGTGAATGTAAAAGATACGCCCTTTTTAAAGCAACAATAAACAACTTATGAATGTCTACATGTAACTATGTTAAACGTTCTTTATGAATACACTAATACTTTTCCTTTTTTATCGCTTAAGTTATATCTTATGAGTTCGAATGTTTACAATGCAGGAAGTTCAAATTTCTATCGACCAGATTGTCCTCTTCATGTTAACGGAAAATTGCGCTCAAAGACACTTGTGTACACTCTAGTCACAAGTTATTTCTTCTTTCTTGACTTCCCTGACATGCTGTGATACGTGCATTCCACGTTACTGTTTCCATTTAGTGCTGTTCCTAATATGAAATTTTGTTACCACAAATAGCGATGTCATGAAAACCAAATCAAGTACAGTTTAAAGTATATCGTAATCAAGCTGTAACCTAGAAATACAGCGTGTAAATATTACTATTGGTTTTCATTTTGTTCATGGTGCCTTTTATGAGACAAAATTAAAAAAAAATTGAATATTTGAGTAAAAATATAAATATCTTAATTCCATACGTGTGATGTATACTACCCGTGAGATGAACATTTGCTTTAAACGGTTGGTGCTTTATCAGATACTTCTGATCAGCACTATTTTAGACACAGCCTATTGCTTCAATGCTTCAGTAACCTTGTTTTTGAAGATGTTCCTGTAAAATCCACATCACTATTTCTATCACCGCAAAATTGTATATTTGTTTTATCCAACACGTTGAAATGATTATAAAGTATAAGTATAATATAAGTATAAAAGTATATATTTACTCAAATAGGCTTGGCGTGCTGAACATAAAGAAAATATCTGCATTGATATTAGAACAAATTGAACGATTGAATAGAAGCAAATATTCTTGGATTCAGATGGTGATTGCTTATGTTAAAAAATGAAACCCTCTGATTTTATAATTAACAGTAATATATTATAAACAGGAATTAAAAACAATTATCATGATTAAATTTAACGTAGTTATATGAACAGCGATCATTTCATCTTCCTTAACTCACTAACAATTTGCAATTTGCTTACAGAGAGACCAGGTGTCGTATACATGTAAATATATGTAGACGTTGGTTAAAGGAACGCTCATAAGCCATTACAATATACAGAAAACGAGAGGAATCTCATAGTAAGTTTCTTTAAAAACAGAAAATTATACATAATATACATTGAAAAAAAGTATGCAAATAGCAAATGAAATGGAACTTTTGTGAAGAAATTGATATACATGTAAATTGTGTACTAGGTGAATAATATTATATAAATTTATAAGCTTTTTAAGTGTACACGTGGGTTTTTTTTTCTCATGTTTAATTAGTGTACGGATGGTATTATTCTAATGATATATATTTACAAAGGTCCAAACCAGATAGAAAGACCAGAGTCACAATTCCTCAACAAAACCCGAGGAAGACTGGATTGAAACTGCTCGGAGCAGAAAGAATCATACTGACGATATATCCAAATATTGCGTTGATCTAGGGACATTTAAGGAAACAATCAACACACGGTGCATGCATTTAATATGAGATGCGATCTTTTTTTTCTAAAATTCAAAAGTCTTGTTCGAGCCGTTGCATGGTTATTAAAATGTTAACTCTGCATTTCATCATAAAACGGTTTTGTATGATCCTAAGAGCTATATGTTGAAGAATCCTTCTAAATACTTAAGATTATCTGAAACCTATAACGGGAACAATGGCTGAATGGTGTTCAACATTTTTTTAAACCAAACTTTATCTATTTCACACCTGTATTCTTATAGAAAAGAAAAACATTTATTTTTTTATTGAATTAAAATTCTAGTGAGATATAAAGATATCTAGACAATGGATTCAACAGGGAATCATTTGTGAAAGCGTTTGCATATATTTTAAAAGAACACACATTTAAGAGAATTGTTTTGATTTTCAAAACCTTAAGATGATTTACTTTAATACTTCATGACACCACCATGATATAGGTTTATTCTGTCCATGTCACATTTTACAGCATTGTATTTCGTTATTGCTTATCAATGTATTTATTTAATGCAATACATTTTGGTGAGTTTTTTTTATGTTAAAAAAAAACAAAAAAACAAAACAATCAAACAAACTCTTACTAAATGAATGGATTATAAACCTCATCCAAAATGTGTTAATTTAAATACATTCAGGAAATGTTGAGTAGATAATCAACTGGCTTATTAATGTGAAGGAGAGCCACAGGCTCAACAATTAAAAACTATGATAAAAAGAACAACAGTTTGTTACATGTACCACATTGGATACATTTTACTTAAGGAAAAAATAAGCTTGAAGTCCTTATAATGAGTTGACATTTGTTTAGATCCGAAGCAAAAAAAATAGACTTTGTTTTTAAAAGAATAGATGAAAAGGAAATCGTGACAATGTGTGTATGACTAGATTGAATTTAACAAAAGACAGTTGGTGAACATTTAATGTGTAATGATTGCTTTTAAAACTAGATCCTACATTATAAAGAACGTGTTTTACGAGTTTTAATTTTTTTAAATTTCTTTTTTTGTTTGTATGTTAGTTTTTTGTTTTTGTTTTTGTTTTTAGCTTTGTTACCCATTCAATACCTTAAACACTGTTTTACTTTGTTATTGATTCGTGCCAGTTTTGCTGTGCGTATTTTGAACAGATTGCCTTGTTTATGAAATCAGTTGCCATTTTTTTCTAATTAGAAGCGAAAAAAAATGATTTTAAAAGAAAGGATGAAAAGGAAACTGTGACAATGTATGAATTATTGCAAGACTATATTTGATCGGATAAAAGACAGTTGATGGACATTTAATATGTAAATAGTTTTTTTTTTCTAATTGAACCAGTTGGATAGACTCTACATTTTAACAGTTCAAGGGTTGTTCGATATGAAATGTGTAGTGAAACACAGCTCGATAACACTTTGTTCTCTTACAGTAAATAGATCTTATAAATGCAATAATTTAACTTGTTAATTGATTCGTGTCATTTTTTTTTCTCTGTGTCTTTAAAACAAATCGGACCAATCCTCAATTAAGACTCAAAGCTCAATGACACTTCAAATAATCTTTAGATGAGGTTATATGCAAACGTATAAGTACATTTAAAAAATTATTGCTTATTTCCTTAAAACAATTGTTTATTTGGTCAATTATTGAAATTAATTGGTATTCTTCAATAAATATAGCACAACATAATACATTATTCGAGTCAAGTACTTTTTTAAAAAACCAAGTACATTAATTTTATGAAGTACGCTTACAACCAAGTAAAAACCAAATTAAGTTTAGCAAGATAATTAATTGCAGACCCTTGAACATTTCCAAGTGTCAATTAAGAGAGACTCTCAAATCTCAATACATATGTACATAATCCAAACACACAACTAACAAACACATTTGTTTCCTATTTATTCCTTTTAAAAGGAAAAGAAAACCACATGCACTTATTATGGGTGTATATAACATGTTTAAGGATTAATGAATAGGGTAGGTATAATTGCTTACGGGTAAAGGTCTCATTTTTAGTATATTGGATGTTTTTTTTGGAGGTTATGATAAGATACCCAGTAGACACTTAAATACATGAGGTGCATGTATCATACACGCGACTTACACACATTTTGCAGTGAACAGGTTTACATGTAAAAACGTATTCCTTTAAAATAAAAAAATAATAAAAAACTTAATTTGTCTATTATACTAAGCACATTAAGTTAAACGGAATTAAGTAATTCGTGTTTCATTAAGAACAAAGCAGTCTATACAAAACTCAAATCAGTTTGTTTTTTTCTTTTTAGTCCCCTACCGGTTTTCACCGGAGGGGACTATAACTTTCCTCTGCGTCCGTCAGTCCGTCCGCCCGTCTGTCTGTCTGTTTGTCTGTCGGTGTGTCCGTTTGTTTGTCCTACTTCAGTTTTCTACACTTTTTTCTTTATGCGTTTGCGGAATTATATATAAGTTCCTGAAGTGCTTCAAAATGTCAAACTACAGATCAAGTTTACACTTTTGTAGCTTTTTGTTGACATATTTTCGAGAGAACTATTTTTTTTTTTTTTATATTCCATTTTTTTTATGTTTGGGTTCGTTATCGGGTTCGCTGTGTATTGAATAAACGAGGAAAGTATGTAGTCAGTAATAATATCGTGCATTACTTGGACCACTCCTAGCTGCAGGTCTGTAGCTCCTGGTGTGAAACAATTCGGATTGACGACCTGGGAGCTACAGTGCCTCCCATAGTAAAAAAACTGCAATTTACGGCGTACAAAAATTGCGCTAGTTTTGGACTTATTAATCTCATTTCCGAACATATTCTATACAAATATTTGATTCCAAAAATTTCTCGGATATTTTACTACAGATATCGTCACTTCGCTTGCCTCTGATATTCTTTTAAACACGATCACCAGCCCTGTTAAATGAAGTGGTGCAGTTTGTTTACATGTAAAAATGCCGACGCTCGATCATGACGTGAAATAATATACTTTTTTTTCCGAGGTCGGTTTATTAGTCCAAAACTAGCACAATTTTTGATGCGCAATAAATTGCAGTTTTTTTTTACTATGGTAGGCACTGTAGCTCCCAGGTCGTCCATCCGAATTTTTTTTAGACCGAGCTACAGACCTGCAGCTAGACCATTCCATGTTTTGTTTATAAAAAAAAACAAACAAATAAGTTACGTGAAATAGTGTCAAGCATTGTGTTGTAAATATAATCGACAGGTTTTGTTCTTTTAGTTTTTGTTTTGTTTTTGTATTATTACAATCGGATTTGTTATCGGGTTGGTCTGTTGATTCGGGGTACAGAAGACGGTAAGAAATTATATTCTGCATAACAGTGCATCGTTTTCACAAATTTCTACAAACCAATAGGGGACGTGTATTGATTATGCAATACTCTCAGAATGCTTGTTTTTGTTGTTGTTTTGTTTTTTTTAATTTGGTTTTCATAATGTTAGAATGCAAGTTGTCGATTCTTCTGCAAAAAGTCCTAAGGTTTTGTTTTAATCAACCGTTTCTGTGCAACATTGTGTAGTTGCGATCCGTCATGGGCCTAGTTATGATGGTCATAGATAGGTGTGGTTGCACAATGTTTAACTATGTTGTAACATGTAAAGCCCTACATATTTTGTTTTCTTATCTGTATTTCATAGCGGCCTCACTGTTTTCCATTGCTATCGCATTAATTGATAATTGAAGTGATAGTTGTGTAGCCGTGATTACACAAATCATAGATTAGATTTTAGATATTGGCTCTCCTTTGCACATATTTCGTCATTTTTCAGAGAAATACATGCATGTGTTACTGTAAGTTTAATGATATCGTAAAAGCATTGGCAATGCATTTTAAGCAGTTCAAATAGTTTTGATTGTCTACGATTTTCATTACCTTTTTTTTTCTATAAAATGCAAAATGATGAACAGTGACTAATGAGCGCAAAGAAGCAGCTCTTGTTATTATATTCCGATAAGCATATTGGCGTAAGAGGGTGTTATTTGGTGTCCCTAGTTAAGGTCTTCCGTTTCCAACGGAAGACCTTGTACTGATTCTGTTGGAAATTCTTCATTATTATTTTTAGGGGTCTTCCGTTTCCAACGGAAGACCCTCTTGTTATTCTACGGTTTCTTTTTCTTTATTATTTAGGGTCTTCCGTTTCCAACGGAAGACCCTCTTTTTTTCTACTGTTTCTTTCTATTATTATTATTAGGGTCTTCCGTTTCCAACGGAAGACCCTCTTGTTATTCTACGGTTTCTTTTTATTATTATTCTACATTTTTCCTCTGACATTTTTCGAGAGCTATAACTCAAAAACTATTTGGTCGATTTTTACCAAATTGACAGGACTAATAGAACATAAAACGTGCTTGCGAATGTAAAATTTTGAGCTGATGACGTCACATCCGGTTTGAGATTTTGAGGATTTTGTGAATTTTTAAGGACCATTTTGTCCACGTAACTTCTCCGAAACTAAAGGGTATAGAAATATGAAACTTTCAGGAATATGTAGATGAATGTCTGTAGATGATCCTCTGTATTTGACATTGTGGAAAATGCGCACGGCGCCGAAGCTCGCCCGAGGTCAAAAATTGGCACCAAAATTTTTGGCAAAATTTTAACACGTTTTGCAACATATCTTTTAACCTGTTGATAATTTGTTAAAACATGTAATGCAAAAGTTGTTAAGATTTACACGAGCTTTTGTTTTGTTTTAATGAAAAGGGGCTGGCCCTTTTAATTAGGGGCCAGGAGGGCTCTAAAGTCTTTTAATTTTAACTCTTAACTGAGCAATAATTTGTCATTAATTATAGAAGCAAAAATGTTCATTGTACAGCTGTTGATCTACACAGTACCTTATTTTAAACATTTGTTACGTAATTAGGGGTTTCAAGGGGCCAGAAGACCAACACTTTGATCATTAATATCTTAAAAAGGAGAAATATTTTGAAAGGCAATGTTGAACAAAAGTTGCTTAAAATAATGTTCTTTAGAACATGGTACCTTGAAATTTATGGTTTGTGGCCCCAGTAAGGAGTTTAAGGGTCGGCCCCTAAAACACTGTTGTCAAGATATCTCCAAATCGGTCAACAATTTCTGAACACTTATTAAACAAAATATGTTTATATTAATAAGATCTTTTATTTAATATTAAGAAAAAGGGACTAGCCCCTCAAATTAGGGGCCAAGAGCGCTCTAAAATCTTTATATAATAACTCTTTACTGAAAAATAATTTGTTATTATTTATAGAAGCAAAAATGTTCATTGTACAGCTGTTCATCTATTCTGGACCATACTAAAGTCATATGTTACATAATTAGGGGTTTGAAGGGGCCAGAACATGAACACGGATTTTTACTTTGTTATTATCACGAAGCCGATAACTGATACAGTAAATCGTAAAATCTCGGCAAATTCGGGGCGTGCTTAAAAGCACAAAACAAGATGTTTTGGGTTCTAAATAATGATATAAACTAACATATTGATAAATAAGGATTTCACTTTTTAAAGTATGTCAAGTTTTATCCAAAAATATGAAGAAATAAGGAATTACGAAAAGAAAACGTTAAATTTTAGCCGATAACTGGTACAGTGCCAGTATGACTAATGATTAACACGGCGTTATGTTGTTATACAATATAATAAATAATAAAAGTAGCCAGACGTCAATTTATTACATTTTAAAAAAATATGAGTCATATGTAGATGTAATTCTGTTATTTTGTTAAAAAATGAAAAGACAAAATAAGCAAAGAAATCAGATTACATTGAATTTTTTATCGGTATACTTTAATTATAGTTTAATTTGGCAAACGTACATCTAGAAGGAGAAAAACACATTATCATGGTTTCTTTGGTTTGTTTTGTTTTTGTTATTGTTGGTTATTATTTTTGTTTGTTTGTTTGGTCTTTTTTTGTTTTAATGGGCTGGGTTTCTTTTCAGAAATCGATATCTCTCTAGAAGCTAATTTTTTTTTTTTTTTTTTACTGAGGCGGCTATGCAATTTTTTTAAGTATAGCTAGTTAGTGTATAGGGTTGAAGATTAGCCCAATTTGCACACTAATTTATATCCTAATTATTAATAATCACATACTTGGTATAGGAGTATATATAAAAAAAAACACTAAGATAAATTTCGGCTTTCGTTACCTTTTTGACACAAAACCCTAACTATGCCTTTATAAATGGTTAAGGATGTGACAAAGGATCATATGGTCTTGAATGTAAAGAAACGTGTGGACATTGTCGTGATGTAAACCAATGCTCCAATGTCAATGGCTCTTGTTTAACTGGATGTGATGCTGGTTTTAGTGGAGAATTATGTAAAACACGTGAGTAGAAAATTGGAAAGGTACCAGCCAAGCTTGGAATTTGACGGTTTTTTGTCAAATCAAGGCATTTGATTGCTAAAAATTACCTAAATTCTATAGTTGTATAAATGAAGATTGATTTAAACCTCGTTGATGCAGCTACAAGACACCATTGAATTGTATCAGAATCATAAAACACTGTGTCGGATCATTATATAACAGAACAATAGTGACATTTTAAACGTTTGTTAAGTGCGTCTTAGGATGTCTAAAATATATGCAATGGTAGTCCAATCAAATATTTTATCATATTTTTCAAAACATCAGAATGTATGTATATTCATGTATCACATATGCTGATAATTTTTCAACCGAATAATTTTTCATAATTGAGGTTGCGACAACGGTTCATACGGATTTGATTGCAAAGAAAAATGTGGAAACTGTCGGGAAATCGACCAATGCTTTCATACAAATGGAACATGCTTATCTGGTTGTGATGGTGGTTATCAAGGAGACTTGTGTAAAACACGTGAGTGCTTGTAAATATGCAGGTAGATTTTAAAAGTACTTGTAATATTATAAAATGGTTACACATTCTTTGTAGAGTCATTGCTGTCTTTATCAAATAAAACTGTATGGTTTTGTATAACGTGTAAGTGGGTCGCTGCATGTGTTCCCTCGCAGGCCCGTGCTCGAGATACGCGCGCCTGCACCTATATAGGGACTCTATGTTATGCAGGCAGTGATGACTGCAGCATGCGCAACTCAACAGGTACCAGCGCTTACGCAAGCAGACAGTATCGCACACTTTCGCCAACAACGCAAACATAACACAAGCAGGGAGTGCCGCATAATTGCGACACAATAGTATGACCATAAGCAAGGATAATCACACACACACTAGTACTCCGCTGCAACCACCACGAACACAAGCAGGAATGGCCGCACTCCTGTAATGAGGCGGAATTAAGCAGGGATGACCGCGCACTCATTATCGAATATTAGAGATACAGGAATGACAACACATTCTATCAAACCGTTTCTGTTTAAGATGAACCCAATCAGTCGTTTTCTTTTATTTTCCAAAATCAATAACACTGGTATAATATAGATGCCGGCCTAAAAAAATTTATAGTGTTTAGAATATAAACCCTAAAATAAACAATGAATATCCTTACACAATTCAAAAAGCATTTTTATTTATTCTTAACAAATTAGCATTGGATATTTATTAGTGCATGTAAATGATTAACAAACCATATTTTTTTTTTAAAAGTAGAAATCAAATAAAGGCAATGCAATTATTAAGAGAGAGAAAAAAAACATTCTTGCGTCATTTCTATCGATTAATTTCATCTTATATTTCCATAAGCATGTCTTAGTAGTTTTTCTAGAAAAAAAAGGTATTAAGAAGAAATGCAGTGATACATGTATCGGTTGTGATAATGTTAATAGATTCGTCACCCTTCGTAGATGCAACTACACACATGCACATACACGTTACGGAAACTTAATCATCGACACACACTTTTGTGCATAGAACATACTTAGTTTTTGAAAGATAAATGATTAGGACAAACACATATGAAGGTTGAGAGTGGATATAGGTATTGTAAAGTTAAAAACGAAAAATGCGCGCCATTATGTACATGTACAATAAAAATATATACAACTATTATTTTTAATCATTGTAGAATGTGACAGAGGATCGTATGGTACTGGATGTAATAAATTATGTGGATATTGTCGTGATGTAAACCAATGTTCCAACATCGACGGAGCATGCATAGGAGGATGTGCTGCTGGTTTTGAAGGGGACTTGTGTACAACACGTTAGTATGCAGATATTGACACAAATGTTGAGATCGCTCTGTTTTTTTTTTTTTTTTTTTAGAAAACAGCGATCTTAATAATCATGCTATTCAAAACATCAAAACGTATATGTGTCAACAGTATATATCACCGATGTTGATCATTTTTTTTTCTTTTTTTTTTTTGGTGACAACATGTTATAGGGCTTTCAATACACACAAAAACTGTGGAAACTGTCGTGATATTGACCAAGGCTTTGACACAAATTAAAAATTCTTAACTGTTTATGATAAAGGTCACCATAGAGATGATTGTAAAATACGTAAAATTCGAAACTGCATATTTTTGTATCAATATTTTTCTTACATGTCCCCTAGCAAGTATATGGGTGTATTTTGGAAATAAATGTTATAAGAAATTCAATGTTGCATTAACGAGTATCGTGATACAAATGGTTTGTATGAATTTGGTTCTATCTATGGTTACAATCAGAGTGCTAATGGTTTAATAAGGCTACATGTACAAACATTTTTGGCACAACTGTTATATAAAATCAATGTACTGAAAGTACTTAAAAGCGCTAACCTAGCATGGCTTTTAGGGAAATTTACTTTGTGCAAGCTTAGGTAGAAATGAGACTTATTAAAACAATGTTGTTAAATATACATTAAAAGTATCCAATGCCAGAAGGGTCAAAATGGGGTTGAAGTTTCATTCAATTCAATTTATTTTAATTAAGAAAATTTTGTCGAAATTACATCTTCTTTAAATATTTATATGTATATTATAATTTATCATATACTCTAAAGTTAATTCAAATCAAAGGTAATCACGACTTGTAAATGGACACCTATCTGAATAATGATTTATAAAAACCTTTGATTTTGTTTCACTTTATTTCACATCTGGACCTTGTGTGCGACGTGTTAAATATGTTCGTTTGTCTAATGTTTGCACTTTAAATTGTTGTTAATACGTGCATTTTCTTTATCAGTGTATTGTATTAACCAGTATAATTGATGTTCTGAGATCAAGACACCAAGAACTACATGTCGCTATTTACTAGTCGTTTTGATTTTCTACATTTCAGCTTCTGTTTACGCACTATATTTCTTCACAAGGTTAGCCTTTTTAAAAAGCCATTACAGTCATCTAGTGGAATATAAATTTCAGGTTACAAGAGACTACACAATCTATAAAAATACAAGATATAAATAGTTTCAATATTAACATGGGGATGTACTTTTATTTTTTAACTGTATTTGAGGAAACAAATGTGTAGGAGTCTACACGTACATGTATGCAATGAGACGATGCGCAGTTTGACCTAAAAACCCCACCAATTTCATAACGTCTTCGTATTTCTCGAACACGGACTGTCAAGTACTTCCTTCCCAGAATTATAATTTACGCAAGCGCATTTGAGGATTCATCACAACTTAATTAATCAGCCCGAGGGCTGACTAATCTCTGCGTAACAGCCCCTGCGATGATGCACGTAAGCCATGCACATTAGATTCACAACAGCCCGTGCAGTTTTGTGCTTAAACCCCTTGAACTGGTTCCACAAACAGTTTAAATGATTGATATTTATTATAAATATTATAAATAAATATTATATATTTCACATATTTCATAGGGGTAGTAATTCGATGCACCGGAAGTAGAAGTTTAACGACAATAAAACGCTGAGCTATACTATAGCGTTTTAGAAAAGAAATATGTTACAATCTATAATAATGCAACCACTAACCTGCATTGTTTTTTGGAAATTAAAATATCCATATCAAATTGTATACATAATACATAATACAAAGAGTGCTTCTAAAATCATAAATCACAAGGACATTCACATTTGAACGTTTGGCGTGGACAAAATTATAATACTATTAAAGAACCAAAATATGCGGCATTGTGTATAAAGGTATTAAAAGAAAGCCATTTCAATATTATATATCATCATTGTAGAATGTGACAAAGGATTGTATGGTATAGGATGTTCCGAAACTTGTGGACACTGTCGTGATGTGAACCAATGTTTCCATATCAATGGGACATGCTTAACCGGATGTGATGCTGGTTATAAAGGGGAGTTGTGTAAAACTGGTAGGTAACACATTTGAAAAACACTTTTTCTTGTCTATCGTTTAATTAATTTTTCATTCGATTGGTAACGAAGAGGTAATTATAGTTCCATATTATACAAACCGTTAAAAAAAAATGTATGAATAATTTAAAAACAACAAGGATTCATTGTCTTCACATAAACCATGAAAAGTTTAATACGGTTTATACATTTTAGAGTGCAATTCAGGATTTTATGGTGTCTCATGCAACGAAACATGTGAAAACTGTCGTGATATATGCGACCATGTAAACGGTACATGCTTAACTGGATGTTTAGCTGGTTATATTGGGAATCGGTGTAAAACACGTGAGTACAAATTTAGCTATACGTTTTTAATATATATCAATGTGTAAATGTACAAGTTCATTTTTTTTAAAGGTATCCATGTATTGATACAATGTAATAGGTATGTCATAATTTCAAGAAACATATAACTTTTTATTCGTTTTCACCAGGTTGCCAACCTGGATTTTTTGGGCAAGATTGTTCTATGAAATGCGTCGACACGTGTAGTGGATGTAATAATGTCAATGGTTTGTGTGACTTTGGATGTATACCTGGCTGGATAGGATACTTCTGCAATAAAGGTTTTGCTCATTATATTAACATGAATTAGGTTAAATCGCTGTAGCAAGTGATAACTCCACAACGCGCATAAATGGAATCAATAAAAAGAATAAAACAGTACCCGTCGTTTTAGTTTTAAACAAACAAGACCTAACAAACCTCCCGAAAATTTTACAAAACAATTTTACAAAATTTACAATAAAACATCCCATAACATTACAGCACAGTTCCAAATTTTTATTCATAATCTTAATGATATTAAAAATTTCAGTCTAAAACTGTATCCCCCACCAAAAAAAGAAGAAGAAAATAAACAAAAACACAAAAACTCCCCCCAAAAAACAGGAAAATAAAAGATACGTTAAATTTCACAAATATTTATGTTTAAATTCAGCGTTTATCTCCCCTAATGTTTGCATTGTAAAACTGCGACGTTAATTTTTATGCATACGCTTTGCTGCACTGTCCCACGAGTACAAAAATAAATGTCTTCACATGTTTTGACTATATATATTTCTGTAAGATTAAATGAGACTTTCATTCATACATAACATATTTCATATGTACTTTTGAAAAAAAAAACAAACATTAATATATATCTACTCACTAATAAAAAAAGATTTGTCGCGGGAGCTTTCTAAATAACATGTTAATATGGCTGTTCCGTGTATGTTTCATATCCCTCACCAACAGTGTAAATAATGGCTTTATAGCGGCGATACATAAAAAGACATCAGAATGGACATAAAAATATAAGCATTGAATGCTTATTGTTGGATGTCGTCGGTCCTATGACACACTAAGCGATGCAGACAATATATCATACCACGCTAACTTGGTATGCACCGCTTGGTGTGTCAAAGGACCGTCGACATCCGAAAATGAGCATTCACTTCCTAATTAACACTGTCCTTAATATGTTCCTATATGTAAATATAAAACAAGCTCTCCCTCCTTCCCCTTCTCAGGAGGCAACGTCAGGAGGCAATGTAACCATTGATGCGTTTATCATTTATTCATAGAAATATATTATATACAGTTTAGCTGTCAACGCAATCTGATGTTCATGGTTCACTAAAAAAAAGATGAAAAATAAATGAAAGAAGCAAACGGGCTTTTTTATTTTTTAAAAGTTGGTTAAATCCTCAATTATATGCAATTATATGAATAATCTAAAAAGATAACTGCTTAATATAATACCTCTTTACCTCATTATTCAACATCATAATACATAATATTAAAGCAAAAATACTGTTTTTGCGCCACTATGCATTGTACAAACAATATTACAATTAACATCTTTATATACCTTTTTACTGTTTAAGAATGTGACAAAGGATCGTATGGTATTGAATGTAATGAAACATGTGGACACTGTCGTGATGTAAAACATTGCTCCAAAGTCAATGGCTCTTGCTTGACTGGGTGTGATGCTGGTTATGAAGGGGACTTATGTAAATCACGTGAGTAGACAAACACCAAGTACAGACGAAACTAGCAACTTATTATTATAAAAAGAATATCTTAAAAAGTGATACTGAAAAAACATATTGTAAAAACATTTTTTTAATTACACGATGCGATTACAAATGAAGTAGTAATAACATAAACATATTTACGTGTTATTTGTGGCAAACATACATTGTAGTAACGTAATAAGTCAGTATTTCCATATCAATGGAGCATGCTTAACTGAATGTTATAAAAGGTTATATGTATCAAAGAGAAATGTGTAACGTACGTGAGTACATAGACCATCTCTGAAATTATGCATAGATGGATATATAAATAGATTATTCATATGTTTAACACTACATTGTTAATACTGATGTAAATTTGAAATTGTCAATAAAAAATGAAGAGAAAGTAAAAAGAACTTAGGTAAGTCCAATAAAACGGAAATTTACCAGATATTTACAGTGTTTGTTTTGAATAATATACCATTATTAAGGTCACTAAAACAAAATAAATTCAAACAACGTAAGTTGCACACAATTTGTTTTATCGTATTTTCATTATAACGACTTATACTGTGTGTTTGTTATGTTAAATTTCAACAATTTATCAATACTACTTGTATTACAGGGTTTAGTAATTTGACTTATTAATATTCAATTCATATTTTGTGAATGTTCTTTATGTAAAATTACGAGGGAAAAAACTGCTACTTGATATATTCATGAAAAAGTTTTAATACCCATGGTGTTTAATAATCGAAACTTTACGCCTATAGAATTGATTTATTTCGATTTCAATATAGGAAAACGCATGGTGTAATTCAAATTGCTAAATTAAATTCAGTGTTCGATAATCGTATTTGTAAAATATAAAAGCATTAATCGATGACAATAAAGTTTTCATCCTAATAAAACAAACTATATATTTTTTGACTATCCGGACAATTGAAAGTTTATGTTCCCATCGATAGCAGTTATTTTTCACGACGTCGCCAGGTGAAATAGTTTCTGTTTTCGGGAAATATAAACTTGCTATCGTCCTCAAAGCAGGTAAGTGCGTATATAATATACATGCATGTTCACAATTTTTAATCCGATGTTACTATATATCGCTGATATACCAATCAATTTAACTTACGGTATTTACTATTTTAAGATTTTTTTCTTTTTGCTAACCGTACTGTATACATGTATTTCGTGTACAATTCAAATATAAAAAAGAGAAGAAGACCGCGAACGGTGCATGTAATGCGCAATGTAACAATTCACAACAGATTAGCTGATACCATTTGAATGATGGCAGTTAGTGGAAAGGTAGGGTAAGTGATGTTTTCCTCAGTATGATCAGATAAAAAGTGATACTTGGGAAGCAAAGATATAATATATTGATGATTAAAGAGGATTATGAATGGTACACGTAAACTTATACCATTTTGAGCACTGTACTGTCTACGACTGAAACGTATGTTGTCAAAAGTAAGAAAACGAAACCAAAGTTGATATGTTTTGTATATAATGGAGAGTTAGATTATATATATATAATATGTTATCAAGTGTGACTTGTTGATGTTTAAGAATATCTTTCCTTGACGTTGATATCATTTTGTTTTTACTTCAATTTACCAGTATTATTTACAATGGCTTAAATGATATATCTTGTTTCAGATAAACGCAACGCCCGGAAGGTTTGTCGAAATTAACTTTTAAAGAAAAATTAAATCAATTTTAGATGCAGAAGTTCATAGTAACAAATTTAAGTTTTTATAAATATTTGCATGTGTATTCATCAAAGTAAAGTATTGATGTTTGTAATATAATGTTTGAATACAACTGTATTATTATTTTAACGAAAACGATATATTCTTAAAATTAGTGTTATCTATTTTTTTTTTTCTGATGACGTTGCTGACAATGGTAGGTATTTGAATGATTTAATGTGGCACTTATAAAAAATAGCTTTCTACATTTATATTAATCAATTTCTTTTTCCAGGTTTTGTTTCCTCTCTTGAAAATTAAAAAAAAAGTATGTATGTTCTCAAATACGCTTGGTGAGCTGAACATGAAGAAAATATCTGCATCGATATTAAAACAAATTGAACAATTGAATAGGTCTAAAAAGTCTTGTATTCGGATGGTAATTGCCTATGTTAAAATATGAAATCATCTGATTTTATTAATAATAGTAATATATTATGAACATGAATTAAAAACAATTATCACGATTTAATCTAACATAGTTATATGAACAGCAATCATTTCGTATTCCTTACCTCACTTACAATTTGCAATTTGCTTACAGGGAGACCATGTGTCTTATAAATATTAGAATATGTAAACGTTGCTTAAAGGAATGCTCAGAAGAACTTTCAATATAAAGAAAACGAGAGGAATTTCATAGTAAGTTTCCTTAAAAACTGAAAATTATACCTAATATACATAGAAAAAAAGCAATGCAAATAGCAAATGATATGGAACTTTTGTGTTGAAATTGATATACATGTAAATTGTGTAGTTTTTAAATGTATATGTGGGTATTTTGTTCTCTTGTTTAATTAGTGTACGATTGGTATTATTCTAATGATATTTTTTTTTTACAAAGGTCCAAAGCAGATAGAAAGACCAGAGTCACAATTCCTCAAGGAAACCCGAGGATGACTGGTTTAAAAATACTCCGAGCAGAAAGAATCATACTGACGATATATCCAAATACTGCGTTGATCTAGGGACATTTAAGGAAACAACAAGTTGCTGTCCTTTAAAAAAGGACTACAATACATGGACCATTTGCATAAGATTATCAGAGATTTCACCGACTCTAGCCCTCTGCTTTAAACCACTAAATTTGTACGTTGTATTATGTATACATGTATGTATAGCCCAGACTTTTTATCTCTTTTTAACTCTATGCAGTGACAGATTTTTGTAAATTAAAACTTTCATATTTTGATGCATTTTTCTTGAGATTTAAACTTTTATACAGTGATATAATTATTCAATCATACTTAAATGCTTAAGAAACATTAATCGGGAAGTTCTCTATAGTCCCCGCCTACTATTAAAGTAAAGTTAAGCTACATGTGTATTCGGAAAACAACAAAACATTGCAAATTATGCTATTTGATGCATGTTGTAGTTTCGGCATAACATTAACTTATTTCATAATACTGATAATTCATATCACATGCCAATCATTTTTTTTAAGGAATACTTTGTTTCTGTACTGTTTACTGACAACTTTACAATCACAGTGCCTTTGAAATTATGTGTGCATATGGCACGGAATCCCGATCCCGATTCAGATAAACGTGTGCTAACCTGGTTCCCTGAGCTACCCATTACGCACAGGAACCAGGCTAACTCATGCGCAGGCTAAATTTTCTCCATAGCATCCGGTTTAACCTCGCTTATATATTTTCTGCGTGGACCTCAGGGTCCACGCAAAAAGCCATTGTCAAACCAAACACATGGGTACTATATACTGCGTTGATCTTGGGACATTTAAGGAAACAATTAACACACGATGCATGTATTAAAAATGATCTGTGATCTCTTCTGAAATTCAGCAAGTCTTGATCAAGCAGCTGCATGGTTTTACGAATGCTTACTCCTAGGAACAATTGATGGATGGTGTTCCACATTTTTTTTTAAATCCACACATTATCTATTCTACATCTTTATCTTTATAGAAAAAAAAGCAGTTTTTTGATTGAATTAAAAAATATGTGAAATATAAAGATATTTAGACAGTGGATCTAACAGGGAAGCAATTATGAAAGCGTTTGCATGTATTTAAAAAAAACAAATTTAAGGATATTGTTTTTATTTTCAAAACCTTAAGATGATTTACTTAAATACTTGTAGATGTCAATAAATCGAAATTCACAATCAGTCTAGTGGACTTGCAGAAACATGCTACTTCCTTAAAAAAATAAAATAGATGGATATTGTACATATTTATAATAAAATTGTGGATATGAAATGAATATTGTTTATGATATACATTAGTGTGATATGTCATAATATTACATTGTATTTTCATTGTCTCTGTGATTGTTGTTTTATTTTTTGATAATGAATGTAATTATATACATATATGTCGATTTGTTTATATAAGGTGTAAAAGTTAAACGACAACACCATGACATAGGTTTATTCTATTCATGTTACATTTTACTGCATCGTATCTCGTTATTGCTTATCAATGAGTTTATTTAATGCAATTCATTTTTGGTAAGTTTTATTCATGTTTAAAAAAAACTCTTACTAAATGAATGGATTATAAACCTCATCCAAAATATGTTAATTTAAATACAGTCAGGCAATGTTGAGTATATTATCAGCTGGCTTATTATTGTGAAAGAGATCTACAGGCTCAACAAGTTAAAACTTTGATAAGAAACAACTTCAGTCTTGTTAGATGTACAACACTGGGAAACACATTTCGGATAAAGATTACTTAACGAGGCCGGGTCTAATTTTTTCTACCCTAGATTTTTAAATGAAATTTTTGACAAGAATTTCTACTGATATAATTATTATTTTAAGATAAAAAAAATAAGACATTTACCACACCGTTTGTTTAAGGGGCCATCTCAAAGTTTGTTAATTTTTAACATAGGACCCTATGGGAAATTGCTTGAAATGTACCAATTTTGCACATTTTTTAAACTTCTGCCCTAGGGATTTCTTTTTCTGTTCTACATATTAAAGTTATTGCTGAGAGGCATCAAATGGTCAAATAAAAAAACCTTTTACCCCCTGGTTTGTTCCAGGGGTCTTATCAAAGTTATTTTTTGTATGCCCAATTTCCCAGTTTGTCAGATAATGACTATTTTTTATTCGACAAAGACGGAAATTGTGATCTTTATTGTATTATTAAAACATTAAGACATATTTAAGTAATAAATAAATATATAACTTCACAAATTTAGGGTCATTGAATATAAAATACATGGTTAATGTCTTAAATAAATGAATTAAGCGATATATAGGCGGGTTAAGAAAACGTGACAGAGGGCTGGGCTTGCTGAACCCTCTTCACGTTTTCGACCCGAGCCTAAATATAGCTTATACTTCGAGACATTTATGTGTTTTCCACAATATAATATCAATTTTACGCATCAAACGAACTATTTTCAACAAATTTCGCTGAATATCTGCAGTTGAAACTATCACGCCATGGCGTCAACAAAGCAAACAAGATGACGTCACAATACAAATGAAACCCTGCGCGAAAGCGTGCGTACTCGTTCTGTACTCGGCCTCGTTAATAAGAAAATGATAAGGTCGAGGCTCTTACGATGAGTTGACATTTTTTTATTAGAAGCTAAAAAAAACTTTGATTTTAAAAGAAACGATGGAAACAAAATTGTGACAATGTGTTTATGACTGGATTCGACAGGATAACAAACAGTCGATGAACAATATGTAAAGATTACTTTTATAAGTAGATGCTAAATTATAGAGTAACGTATCTTACAAGTTTTTTTTTTTCTTCTTTTTTTTCTTTCTTTCTTTTTTTAAATAAAATGAAATGAAGTTATCGGACATGCTATTTTGCAGTTCCAAGGTTGTTCGATATTTAATGTGGTTTGTGGATGATGGTACTCTTGAATATACCCAGTTCATACCTTTAATACGATATACATGTAATCACTAGGTTTACTTCGTTATTTATTAGTGCCAATTTTTTTATGTGCGTCTTTTAAACAAATTGCACCAAACCTTAATTAAGACTCAAAGTTCGAGGACACTTCAAAAAACATTTAGAGGAGTTTATTTACAAACTTAAACCTACATATTAAAAATAAATGCTCATTTCCTTAAAACAATTGTTTAATGAGTCAAAGTTTGAAATTAATTGGCATTTCCCTTCAAATATAGCAAAATATGATACATTGTTTAAGTCAAGTACTTTTTTAAAACAAATTAGATTAATTTTATGAAGCACACTTACAACCAGATAAAAACCATACCAAGTTTAACAAGATAAATAATTGAACATTTTCAAGTGTCTATTTCGAGAGCCTCTTAAATCTCAAAACATGTACAAAATCCAAACACATAACTAACAAACACATGTGTTTCTTATTTATTCCTTCTAAAATGAATAAAAAAAAACCACATGAAATTATTATGGGTTTATATAAAATGTTTAAGAATTGATTAATATGGTATAATTGTTTTCGAAAGCAGCTGGTCCCTGGGTTAACCTTGTATTCTGTTTTCATTTTAATATCAAGCAGCTGTAACCATTATCGCCAATAAATTCATATAACTCACATATAGTATTTTTCGTGTGTATTTTTTTTGTCTCTTGATATCTATGTAAGTCATTTTCGTCTTTGATAAATGTTTCTTTATGACCCACTGAATATAAAACAAAGTGTTTTATTTATTGTGTAGTTATAATAACAATTGATCGATATTCTAGTACACTTTTGAGCAGCGTGTAATTCGCCCTCTTTAAGAGTTTTTTTAATAAAGAAACCCACATAGACACGGTGTTGCTTTAAATTTGAAAACATTAACAGGACGTGCATTTTATAAGTATAAGCCTCATCAACACACGCATTAAAAAAAACTCACGAACATTTTGTCTGAAATATCTTGAATCCTAAATAGAAGGTTGTAATATATTTCGAAACAAAATTTTGAGAGGGGTATGATTTTTTGGAGTTATTTCACCTATTTATTTACGGTTTGAAAAAACACAAGAGGTCACTGGATGAACCATATGCATTGAAAAGAATAAGTGCTATCTTTAGTCATAAGTCGTAAGAAAAAATCCTCCTTATAATGAACGAATATTTTTTTAATTTCGTATGCTCAAAATGGAATACATGTACAATATATATATATAATTAAAAAAATGTTGTTAGCATGACAAAAAAAACCCCAACATGAATAGTCATACTCAGAGATATAGTATAGTGACTATGATAAAACGGAATGAATTCAATGGTGTAATATATTTACATCTGCCGAGTGTGATTCCCTCTATTTTTAGCTCTATAGAAACACCCAGACTGAATTATACACGCCCCATTTATCGATTTGTCAAAAGATATAGCGACCAAAGGAAGATCACGGACTGTACGAAATAAGCATGAGGATGTCAGACCCAATTTACCATAGAAGACAATTCGGCCTATTCTTTTATCTGGTCTACTGACAATACACTTACAATAAATGAGGGCAACACGTTGCTACATATTTAAGCATTGAATCAGTATTTTTGAAAGATGTGGTCTCATATTGGCAACGGTGTGTGTAGACAAATATAATAATGCGCACTAACAATAACAATGCTTATATTTACTTTTTTAACATGTATTCCTCTTCCACTAGTATGATCTAAGAAAAAAAAATATCAGCCTTATTCAACGAGTATTGCACAATTAACGGAAGAACCATTGGAAAAGTCGAATTATGTTAACAAAAATAGTGCACAGCGTTTTATAACCAGCGCATCGAGAGGCAGGCAAAGCCCGCCTCGCAAAGCAAGGATCAATGGTAACACATATATGTAAGAACATTAATGAAAAATGAAAGTTGAATCAGGGGTACTGAGGCCAAAAAAAATTCTTCCAACCCTGGGGGCCGCCATATTGGCAGCCAATTTGTTTTTTAAAAGTTAGTTCGATCATTGATTGACTGGTACTTATCGATGTTTATTGCCCCTAAAATCGATTAAAATGTTCCAGTGTTTCAATAGAAGGTAATTTGAATTAAAAGAAATAAAAGAGGACACCAGATAAGTGCCAACAGTGCTTCAATAAAAAAAAACTCGACTTATTGTATGTATGTCTTATCAAATTATCAGATGGAAAAAGAAAAATAACATCAAGTAACTGATAATTTAAATACTGAATAAAGTATTCAATTTTATTACCGCAGCATTTATATGAATTAAATTGATTAAGAATGAAAGAAGAATTAAAAAAAAGTTCGGAATAACGTTACTCTCTTCGGCTATTTCCATAGACAAAACGTGTATGTTTTACGTTTGAATCATGACGTCAGGATGTTACCTGAGCAAGCGACGTTTAGTTCAACTTTGGCTTATGATTTGAGTAGGCAACTAGGCGGATCCTACACTGTGCATTCCAAATAAAGTTTGCTCTTCAACAATCCAACTGCACTGTGTTAAATCTGCGCTCGGTCCAACGGTCTACATATTATTCTAAAAACACAATTATATTTTCATAATGTAATTTGATGAAGCTACTTTTGGTTATTGGGGAAAAGAAGTGAAAGTAAATATTGTCTATTACGGTAAGATACAAGTAATAATTGGTGTTGGGTTACCATCATCATCAAAGAATTATCAGTTTTGATCAAACTAAGCTATGAATACATATAAGGTCAAATCATATATTCTGACCCGAAATCCTTACTGAAGGTAAACATGCAGTTACCTGCTCATTAGTTTTAAGAACTGTTCTTTGTTGGTTGGTTTGTTTGTTTGGTATGTTTTTGTTTTGTTCATTTGTTGTTGTGTTTTTTTGTGTTTTTTGTGTGTGAGTTTTTTAAAGCGCTAAGCATAGCTCAGCGCTTTATTGTCGTTAGGCTTCTCTCCCGGTGCATCGAAAAACTGTCCCTTATGAGCAGAAATATAAATCATTTGAACTGGTTGGGGAACCATTTTCGGGGGTTTACGCACATGACTGCACGGGCTATTGTGAATCTAATGTACAGAGCTTACGTACATCATTGCAATGTCTGCTACGCAATGATTAGTCAGCCTGCGGGCTGATTCATTAAATTGTCCAGAATCCTCAAATGCGATCGCATAAATTGGAATTCTGGGAAGGAATTACTAGACAATCCGTGTTAGAGAAGTTAAAAGAAATTATGAAACCGGTAAGTTTTTTAAGAAAAACTGCGCACCGTCCCATTGTATACGTGTACATTGCTACACACTTGTCTCCTCACATACAGTTATAAATATATAGGTACATTTGCATATTATTATTGACAGTATTTATATTTTTGTATTTTTATAGATTGTGTACTGTACTAGTCTCTTGTAACATGAAATTTATATTCCACTGGCTGATTTTCTTAGCTTTTAAAATGCTTACCTTGGAAATATAGTGCGTAAACAGAAAAATCAAAACGATTCTGTAAATAGCGACATGTAGTTCTTGATGTTCGCCGCTCTCCTCACAGCAAATATATAAGTTTGCACAGTAGATTTCATCTGTGTGGACGTTAATTTTACGTCGTTTTCATTTGTTACTTAGACGCAACAATTTACCAGCTTAATGCAGTACATATGGATTCAGAACATCAATTATAATGGTCAATACAATACATTTATAAAGATAATGCACGTATAACAACAATATAAAAGTGCAAATATTAGACAAACAAACGTATTTACATGTAACATGTCGCACATAAGGTCCATATGTGAAAAAAAAGTAATTAGAACTATTAGATAGAAGATGCAATATTATTTATTTCTTCCTCTATAAAAATTAAAGGGATAAAGGGGTAATAGTTTTGGTATTCTTAACAATAGAATATATTTAGAAGGCCTGCAAGCAGAGAGAGAGAGAGAGAGAGAGAGAGAGAGAGAGAGAGAGAGAGAATTAGATATCGCACTAAACTTAACAATAGAATATATTTAGAAGGTCAGAGAGAGAGAGAGAGAGAGAGAGAGAGAGAGAGAGAGAATTAGATATCGCACTAAACTTAACAATAGAATATATGTAGAAGGTCTGCAAGCAGAGAGAGAGAGAGAGAGAGAGAGAATTAGATATCGCACTAAACTTAACAATAGAATATATTTAGAAGGTCTGCAAGGGGAGAGAGAGAGAGAGAGATAGAGAGAGAGAGAGAATTAGATATCGCACTAAACTTAACAATAGAATATATTTAGGTCTGCAAGCAGAGAGAGAGAGAGAGAGAGAGAGAGAGAGAGAGAGAAAGAGAATTGGATATCGCATTAAACTTAACAATAGAATATATTTAGAAGGTCTGCAAGCAGAGAGAGAGAGAGAGAGAGAGAGAGAGAGAGAGAGAGAGAGATTAATTACTTATGACACAATTGCAACCACTTAATTATTAAATTCCGTGATGTATAAAGGTCAGGCTATGATCAAATTGCTTGCAATAACTAAATAGAACAATTTCCTGCTGTAATTTGTATGGAAACATTATAAATTATTCATATATTTCCGGAGGGTTTTCTCTTTTCTGTTTTCCATAAACTTAAAGTGTTTCCTTGTTTATCGTGTATTAGAAGTAAACGATTTCAATATGTGAAGTATGTGAAATGTTTTTGAAATAAAAATAAGGAAATATTGACGTATATATCAGGGATGGGTTACATGTACTTGAAAAACAAACTAATTAAGCATAAATAATACATTTTTGATATAATTGATACTACATGGTAATTGATTTTGCCTTTAATAACAATAAATTGAATGTATTTAAATACATTCTAAAAATATAATTTGTGAACATTTCTTAAATCAATTTTAGATTACACCTAATTTATTGTTTTTAGTTAGAGGATGAAGAAAAGGTGTCTTATAATAATATGTCGTTGGCATACCTGTTTGAGATCGGTTTGTGTTGTTGCAATAAAAACATGTCTAAAAATGTTTCATATGTTTATACGGTATTTCAAAGTACCTTAGACATTGCGTAAAGGCCTAATTATGTTCAGCTATGAACCCGTATACATAATGTGTAATACACAATTATAAAGATATTGAATAAACAATTACTTGAGAAAAGTTAACTTCCGAATAAAACTTGAACCTAATGATACTGGTTGAATTTATTGTTCATTTAAAATTACGTGTCTTGAAATATTATAGCAAAATCAAGAAATGGTGGTCAAATTGAAAGCAAACCTTCAAATGTATTACCGTGTATATAAGTGTATCTCGATGCTGTTTATAAATGTTTTCATTCTTAAAATTAATAAAAAAAAGCAAAAAAAAACAAAAAACTATAAGGTAATTAATATGTATTTAATTACATGTCTCAAAGTAATTAAATGGATTTAATTGCATTACAAAAATGGAGTAAGTAAGTAATTTATTAAAATATCGTTCGTTTTCAAACTACATGTAATTAGTTAAAATTTAGAGTAGTTGACCCCAAACCCTTGTACTAAAGCCACGAATCTTGCTAAATTTGATACAAAGATGATAATTTACTATCTTTAAATACAATTCATTTTTTTTATGGTACAATGATTGCAATTTAAATATAAACTTGTTAAATTACATTGTAGCAAATCAAACAGAAGGAGTATTGCAATACATACACGCAACTGTATCGATACATGTAGCACAGATATTATAAATATTTCTCTTTGTAACTCTCTCTCTCTCTCTCTCTCTCTCTCTCTCTCTCTCTCTCTGTCTTGCACTAATATTGTAGTATTTGAAAAAAAAAACAATTACGGGTATCTACTACTATGTGTTGACATACGACATGCAGCTGGAATTGTTCATCAGAGCAGTTTACAGATTGATAGATATTCAGCTAAGTGTCATGATGTATACGGATCGTTTATGTATGCTTACATAAAAATGAATTTCACTAAATGAATCTAAATTATCATTTTTATTTGTGTTGACTTTCTGGTGGTGGTAAGAAAACTTGTGTCATATATTTAATTTGTTCTTTTAAATTTACATATATTTTCCTAATTAATGCATTTCTTCTTACAATAAGTCATGTCGCAAGGTGGCATTGTTATTATTTATCTACATGTAGGACTACATACATGTAATGTTCGCACAAAAGTGGGATTTATTATATCTATTTAAAATTGATTAGGGGCCAATGGGGTGGATACTTGGGGTGTGTGGGCACGTTTTTCAATAATACTTTAATAATTAAAGAAAACAGGAGTTAGCAAACCTGATAAGCTCTAGTTGTGAAGGAGGGAGCAATGTTTGTAACATCAAAAAACAGGAGAAACCAGGGTCAACGCATTTCACTGGAAAAGGAAAAAAAACTGTGACTGGATCAGATTTTCAAATATTATGCTAATTTACAAATAATTAAAAATTTGGTGTGAAGAAAAGGACATCAATCAGCCACACTCTTCCATGAAACTTACTAGGACCCGACACCTGAAGTAAGCATGAGCCCTTAGGGTGAGGAGGGTGGGGGGCTTATACCTTACTTCAGTTTTATTCATAAAATTTTAATGTCATTGCATGCGCTAAAGCGTACTTTTTTTTTTTTTCAATTTTATCCCAGAAAACTGAAGTAAGGTATAACAATGTATATTTAAAGCCTGATATGTTTTAGATTTAAATTTCCTTTTACTTTCAGAACTGAATTAGAAAACTTTGACTCGTTTTCAATTGGTTTATTAAGGTCTTCCGTTTCCAACGGAAGACCTTACTATTATTCTGAAAAATTTTCAAATTTCTTATTATTTTTTTTTCTTCTAGACGCCAACTTTGATCCTTAATATCTCGCTCGTTTGTTCACCGATTGTTTTGAAATTTTCAGGACTGATAACATGCCGCGTGATGTTGTCGTTGCATATTTTAGTTGAGGAAAATCCCCATCCGGTTTTGAGTTATTCCCCTTTTAGTAAAATTTAACGACTTCTTTTGTCCAGGGGGGTTTAGCTATAACGATGACTGGCAGAGTCTCAAAGATGGGCTGGTTTGGAAGCTAATACATTGAATTTGTGCGAGATATATTTTATTTATTATTAAAATGCAAATAAAAGGGGTGGTATTGATGTTGAACCAAAGGTAAGAAAAAAATTCAAAAAAATTCGCGTATTTTCCGTGTTAGTTTTCTACCTGATAAAATTTTTTTATAACATGTATTTTAAAAGATCTTGGTCGTACCAAGACCTTTCATTCGGTATACAGAAAAAGGGGCTGGCCCCTATAATTAGGGAATTAGATGCGTCAAAAGTTTCTTGTCAATAACTTGTAAAGGAATGAAAATTTCTAATGCATTATTGAAGCAAAGTTGTAAAGAAATTAATTTTGAATCCTTCCGTGGTATTCAATTTAATGTTTTCGTAATTTATAGCCAGTATTTGCAGAAACAATTGTTGTCAGTTCGGTCCATTTTTGTGGGGGTGCGCACGTTTAGGAGGTTATGAAAGGGCTTTTTGTAATGCACTAACTGATACATGCAGCGTGCAAAAATAATTCTACATAAAATTCCCAAATGTTTTTATTCATATGTACATATTCATTTCATAAAGATGAACGTCTTTGACCTTATTTTTGTTGTTTGTTTCATAACTGTGCCCCTTTCTATATTTAGATGCATTACGAGACTCAGGTAACCGATCGATAGAAGAGTCGCTAGCTGTATTCAGGCCGTCGCCTTGACGACAGTGCATATGCTTGTAGAGCTGGACGTACACATGTTTAACGCCCCACTGTGTTACTGTAACAGAGACATTTTGAATTGTTTCAGTACTGGGAGATGTGTTAATAAAATGGTTCCAATGCATGGTAATTAAACTCAACTTTTCTACAGTACGTATACACGGCCGTCATATAAAGCACAATGTGTATTACTGACATGACAAATGTACGCTGGCAATTTAAACGAACGCGGGATTGCTCCCGATAGAACATTTCTTTTAAAGCAAAACAAAATACTGATTTCCGATGGATATAATATTATCATCGTGGAGATGATTTTAAAAAGTGAACTTAATATTCGTATACGATAATATTTGAATCCAAAGCCGCTATTTTTTAGGACGGTTATTAGGGATATTAATTATGACTTGCCCCGCGTTTCACGTTTTTTACTTGCAATGCATCTACAAACGAAAATACCAAACAACCTTCGGCAGCAATTTATAAATTATTTATTACATACTAGTACACATTATTAAAGAGATAATTAAATAAATTGTGCTTTATAATTGTACTCGCTATCTTCCGTGGAAATAATGGCATGGAAAAAATGTTGTTCAATGTTCATCAAAAACGATGTAGCCTTAGCAATCGAAAATAATTAACAAACTGTATATTGATAGATTGACACATTAACAAACATTTAGACCCGCAATGTATTTTTTGCAAATTCTATAAAATGTAGACTCAATAAGTGAATTTTTCCGTTTGGGGTATTTTGAATCACATGTGTACGCTATGTGTACATGTACATATAGATTAATAGCCATATAGATAAAAACTTTCAGTATTGAATTTTTAAGATATTTTGTACATGCAAAGCAAGGCAATGCAAGGGCTATTAAATTCGAACAATGTACATACGGTAGGGATCGAACTGATACTGGTTCTGCTTGTTCTACAAACAGCGAATGAAATGCGAAGTATTAGGGTGTTATTTTTTTAAGAAATAAGTATTGCTCTCTTAAAACCTTGCATTACTAAACAAAGTATTTCATCGGAAGCATTATTAGTTACCTTAGCTGCATATATGTAGCTCTCCGTCTGGAAAAATTGAGTACCATCCGAAATTTTTCATACAAGGGCTATACAGACTTGCAGCTAACATTACCTTAGAATTTGCCGCTGTTCATAAATTCATTAAAATTCCAAAAAATTTAGAGTACATTACCAGGCTCGTTTTGGAGCTAGAATATTTCGACCTTCCTTAAAATAGCACGCAAAATGCATTTGAATGCTTATAAGTTAAGTCATACTATATATTTTAATTTGAACACTTTATATTCAAACCAAAAAAATCATATTACATAAAAATTTAATTATCAAATAACAAAGTGGAGATCTTAATTCACATTGTGGAGATAGGAAAAAATGGAAGATACATGAAGGTCGCGTCTGACCACAGGGACTCGTCACGAAGTTTTTTCAATCTTTTATATATACCACCTCTATACTATAAAATACACAAGGGAGGAATCAAAACTCGAAAAAATCGCTACCTCCCGATTTCGGTCGCCTCGTATTAATTCTTCTCGGACGTTAAACCCTGCACTCTAGGTATCATTAGATCGGGAAAGGACCATAGTTTTTAGGAATACCTGCAAAATTTAAACATCGGCAACAATTTTAGAAGTTTTCACGCATTTTCTTCCAGTTTACTCTCCGGTGACACTTTCTTCGATCAGATGTCGCGCACCAAATTTATTCATGCGCTCTCATTGGTTAATTTTGTTGATCAAGATAAATCGTACGTTGACTCGTATTTTAGAGGGATATTCAAATGATGAGTGAAGAAGTTCTTATTACGTGGTGAGTATATGTATTAATTTTCATATTTATGTAGAAATATTTTAACCATACTTCGGACATTCGGTAGGACGTGACTATGTATTTCTAGCATCAAAGCAAGTTTGAATATCGTTTGAAAATCCTTCTAAAATACAAGTCCGCGTACGAGTTATCTTGAGCAACATTGAATTGACCAATGAGAGCGCGACATCTGATCGAAAAAAGTGTCACCGGAGAGTAAACTGGAAGAAAATGCGTGAAAACTTCTAAAATTGTTGCCGATGTTTAAATTTTGCAGGTATTCCTAAAAACTATGGTCCTTTCCCGATCTAATGATACCTAGAGTGCAGGGTTTAACGTCCGAGAAGAATTAATACGAGGCGACCGAAATCGGGAGGTAGCGATTTTTTCGAGTTTTGATTCCTCCCTTGTGTATTTTATAGTATAGAGGTGGTATATATAAAAGATTGAAAAAACTTCGTGACGAGCCCCTGTGGTCTGACCTTAAAATTATACAAGCAATAGCTTTCCAAAAAGCTTGCCTGACTACCAAAATTTATTCAATGGAAGCATGCATGTATCAATTAGGCTATCTTATAAGAAATGATATTTAATTTTCGCTGCGGATCATAAATTATTAAACTGAATGTGCAGAGTTTAGAAGCAATTTCAATCTTTTTCTTCGATCGAGTGCATGTACCTGTATATCACTGGAAATTAAATCATTTCATTATTTTAAATCATTTTAGGAATGTACATGTATCGAATAATCTCAAACAGCCAAGTTGAAAATTGAATTTGTTATATATTAGATGCAAAATCAAAGACATTTTGTTATTTCTAACCATATAGGAAAGGATGTTCAAACACGTACATGTATCATCGTTATTTGAAAGTGTGTGTGTGTGTGTGGGGGGGGGGGGGGTAGGTGGGCAGCTTTATCAAAAAAAAAATCTTGACAAGGAATTTAAAAAATGGGGAATTTTGAAAATCCTAATCCGTAGGTGGGAGGGGGTATTTACATTTTAACTTCAATTTAATTCAGTTAGAATTACTTTATTTTTTGGTTCCATTTATTACATGCTCCGACAAAAGTGAAAGATCCATGATATCTCTACTTATTATATGACCAGTTAAGAAAATAGAGTGGGTAAGACCATCTACACATCATGTGCTCTTGCCTAACTTGGACTCGCCCACTAATCGGCGAGCCAAAATTATGAATGAGACGTATTATGGCGCGAAGTCTTTCTTTACCATTCACGCAACAGCTGAGATCTCAGATAGATCCATCGGCATAGATCCATTGGGAAGGTGTCAACTAATAACTACATATATTATACTTTGGATTGAATGTTTTTTTAGAAGAAATCTATCCAATTAACATACACACTTAATTGACTAGCAATTGTTTGATGTACATTTACATTTGTACACGTGAGTGAAACCCTTTTCCAGATGAATGAAATCGCCCAATTGATCGAAAATCGGGTCACACGTACCCCACTTCGGCGAATTACTTGTACGTAGCCCCTCCAGTAAATATTCCAATTATATGAATTTATATTTGTTTTAATTAATCCAAACTGATGATTCTTTGTTAATGATGATAATCCAACACCAACTATTACTTACATTGTACTACTTAGACAATGTGTATCATCTTGTTGCGATGACACCTCCCTCTTTTTTTTTTTTGACCTTTCAAATATGGCAATCTATTTTTAAATCAGGATTACACACGTGCAATGTGAAAAGCCCTTTTAATTGAACACTCTTGCTCATTGTTGCTTATTACATCCCATATAACGTTTTCATCAATTATGAATATAAATGTTGACACATTAAAGATGCATCGTCAGGCAATTATTAATTCAAGCTTGTGGGTGCCCCCCCCCCCCCTTCCCCACACTTTTTCTCACAGCAACTAATTTTTCCGGATTAGGATTTTGAAGATTTTGGGAAAGTCTTCTTTTTTTTTCTTTTTTTTTGCTTGTCAAGATTTTTTGGATGAGTCTGCCCCCCCCCCCCCCCCCCCCCTCCACCACTTTCAAAAAGGATGCTACGTGCCTGCATAAAGATAACAACATTCAAGGGTCTTCCGTCATTTTCAAGCCATGATAAACATGATAAAAAGGACTCTCAAAATAAGAAAATAGACGCAAAGTAAACTGCATTCACGGCATATGTTCACATGGTATTCCTATTCTATTCCTATTTTGGACTCGTCCACTTTAACTACGAAAAAATTAATGAATAAGACATTCTGATTCTGGCGCGGAGTCTTGTAAATGAAATTTCCATTGATCTGAATGGATTTTTCCGTGAGGGTCGGGGTAGGTATAACGTTCAAAGTTTTGAATTTGTTAACAACGATATATCAGATCGAATGTTTTAGAACGATTTATAAATCCAAAATACAGTCATTTTTAATCGGTTGAGGCGTGAGCATATGTATTAAGTAGGCGGGCATCCTTACACCCTATTAATTGAAGACAAATGAAATCGCGTCCAGCAGAACTCCCTGGCATTTTAGTGTATGTTATTATAAATTTATGATTTTGTTTGTTCATAACAATTCAACATCAATTATTAATTAACAATGTACACTCTAGTACGCTAATACACAATTTTGTTGCGATGACCCCCCCCCCCCCCGGCCATTATACCTATTTTAAAATCAGGATTACACACGTGCTTGCATGTGCAGAAGACAATCTGGAACTTAACTGATAACTATATCATCTCTTTGGAAATTTATTTCTCCGTAAGCAAATACGTGTAGTAACTGATACATGCAATTGTGAAAACCATAGAGGATTGCATGATCTGCGCATAATAACTAACTGCTTGATACAATATTTCTTTTTTCCAACATGTTTTAAGTCAATAATAATATGAAAATATATGCTTGACTTTATATCGGAAATTACTCATTTTCTTTATTCCCCTTTTCAATAAACAAAACAAACCAACAGACCAAATTGATCCAGATAAATATAATTATCAAAAATAAACCTAAAAAACAACTACACTTTCATCCTTCACCCACAATATTGCCTTTTCGATATTTGTCATCGTGGTAGATCCGTGTAACAATCTATTAAGTAGGTGCTTGCACGACATAGAACCGGCCCTTGCTGACCAACGTTTTCATTAACAAATATAAAGGAAAAAAAATATTTAGATTTTTTCTTGGATTTATTTTGATGTAAATAAAAAAGAAAAGAAATTAGTTCTGTAATATATATGCGATGTAAATCTTTTTTCCATGCAATATTTCGTATAAAACAACGAAGAGTAGTATCTTGAAACTTCATTCAAAATTTTATTAGACCTTTATATTGTAAAATGCTAACATTGAAAATTGTGCCCGATTTCTTTTTTTTTTTAAGGTAAATCTTTATTGATTAAAAAAACTGATTCTTTGAGACAAAATAAATCGACATAATCAGTTTGACATTCTCTACGTGCAGTTCTGTAGCTCTTAGTCTGAAAAAGAATCGGATGGACGACCTAGGACCCAGATCGTCCATCCAAATTTCTTGAATGTTGCCATTTCTTTCGTACGCGGACGCATGTTGGCCGAATACTCACCGAGACTAAATGGTTCGTATTTTAAGTTTTAACTGCGTTTAAAGGTAATATTGGAATTCCGATAATTTTTGAAAATGATTAATTAAATAAAAATGGTTAAAATTACCGTTAAATCGGTCTTCCCCATGCGCGAATCTAGAAGAGCAGGGTGAGGGTTCCAGACCCCACCCAACCCCCGCAAAATTTCTTTCCATTACATGTACAATATAAAATTACAAAAATATGCCTCGGACATCCCCAGGCAAACTCAAATAACCGTCAGACACTCAACCTCCACCCCAGGAAAATTTTTCTTATCCGCGCATGCCCCCTCCCCCCCCCCCCCCTCAAAAAACAAAATTATTCTTCAGAACCCCCTGTAAAATTTCCAGGATCTCCGCATACATTCTAAAAGATTCATTGGCCCTTGCTTTCGATAAAAAATGCGAGTAAAGTGTTTGGTCTTTTTACGTTCATACCGGGCATACCCACTGTGTCATTATAATCGTCGTCCATATTCTGTGTATATTGAGTCTGTATTGTTACAACATAGAGTTGTTCCCCTTTATTTTTCAGAAATTTCAATTCCGGATTGAATCCGTTACCATTTTGCATTTTAGTAACATTTCCGTATTTGTAATGTTCTACACGGCATGGCGCCCACTCCAATTTGCATATATTTTATGCTGTTATAGTCCCGCATAGAGTAAGTCTTGCACTATTACTGTTTTTCTTTGATCTGTGTTATATTCCGAGTGTCATAACGGTGTAGCTTTTTTGTAAAATGTGTTTAATTGTGCATAACGTGATTTCAGTGATTTGTATCTTAGTCTAAATTTAGTAACGGATGTTAGCTACAGAGTTAGGGTTCACATTTGGTTTCCCGCGTCTTACATAGTCAATCGAATATTTTATGTACGACTTGTTGTCAGTATTATCATCTTACTCATGTAACAATTATCTAGTCAATTTCTGTATACTCAAAGCAACCTTTGTATAGCAACATTTTCAGTAAGGTTGTACAGCAAATATTATAGTCAACGTCATGCTAGATTTGACTCATAAATGTTTCATACTTATAAAATGAACAGTTGTCAAATATGTCATAAAAGGATTAGAAACACATTGTAACCTTTCTAAATGTATGTTTATTTTTATTTTTCAGTTTCTTACTAGTCTACTAGTATATATACTATATGTATGCATATCAAGAAATAAAGCAGTGTCAGACCACAAGGCTTTACAGTAAGAAATCTGGTGCAATTCAGCATAATGTCACAGCCAACAGAGGATGACTTAACACCTACCATGTCCACTCCACAGTCCATGGAGCAAGAGCAAGAGCTTAGAGACACATGTGAAGGGGTGACAACAAGAGAACACAGAACCTTGTCCGAAAAAGGATTGATGTTTTATCAGTCTCGAGTGGACCATCTATCAGCAAAACTAACAAGAGTTGGAAAAGATCTTGACAGTTTACTTAACACAACTATATGTGAGGAAACAGATATTGAACTACTATCAAAACGTTTATTTGAAGTCTATAAGACATATGAAAATTTAAGTTCTGATTTTCTGAACTTCCTCATCAGACACAACACAGACGACAGTGCACGCGAACAGGCAGGTCTTACGCTCATTAAAGCCACATATGCTCAACGTGTAGAACAATTTGTTAAGAAAATGGATAGTGTTCACAGAGTTCGCGAACCAAAAACAAAATCCAACAGCTTTAAATCTGCAAGATCTTCAAGCAAGTCATCAAGTGTGGCATCTCTCCTCGGACGACAACGAGCTAAGCGAGAAGCAGCCAAAGTAAAACTTATGTTTGCAGAACAAGAAGCTATGTTAAAGGCAAAGATGGACGTTCTGTCAGTCAGAAAAGAAGCTGCTGTAGCCGATGCGGAGTACCTTGGAATGAAAGAGGAATTAGATCTCTGGGATGAAGACTCCGTGTGTGATGATAACAACAACAGTGATATTCTCACCAAATACTTTTGTTCTCAACTTATGGAGAATGACAACACCGACACACAAACATAAAGTGTTCCTCCTGTGTTCAGTGTACAACAGCGTTCTAACAATACCGACACACAAATAGGAAGTGTTCCTCCTGTGTTCAGTGTACAACAGCGTTCTAACAATACCGACACACAAACAGGAAGTGTTCCTCATGTGTTCAGTGTACAACAGCACACTGACACCAAGACTGGTGCAACTACTAAGACGTGTACTAAGCGTGAAGATCAAGTTAGGCCATCCACAGAACCAACTCGACCACCAATCACAAGTTCGTTAAACGCATATGCTCCTACCTTTCAGCCAACAAACCACAGTAGCCCTGCACAGCCGAAACTATCACAAGTAAAATCATCACAACCAGCATCATCGCAGCCATCGCAACCTTCACAGCCGGAAGCACCACAACCTGCATTACTCAGCGAGTTTGCTAACTACATGAATAAGAAAGATCTTCTGCGTTGGTCATTGGTCACCTTTGATGATCGTCCTGAAACTTATCAGTCATGGAAGGATAGCTTTGAGGTACTTACCCAAGAATTGAATGCCAATCCAAGAGAAGAACTGAATTTACTGATCCACTACCTGGGACCTGACTCTAGAAAACATGCTGTGAGCATACGAACTGCTAATCTAAACAACCCACAGAAAGCTCTAGAGAAGTTGTGGAGTCGCTTGGATGACCGATATGGAAGCCCAGTCCTACTTGAATCATCTATAAAATCAAGATTGTCAGAATTCCCAAAATTGACCGGTAAGGACAGCAAGAAACTATTTGAATTGGCAGATTTGTTAAGTGAAGTGCAGCTGCGGATGGAGGATCCTACCCTCAACCGATCCCTTGCATATCTAGATTCGTCCACTGGCATGCGCCCAATTGTTGCAAAACTTCCAATTAACTTGCAGGAGAAGTGGACGACACGTGCAACCAATTACAATTTACAAAACGGGGTGACATACCCACCATTTACCTACCTTGTACAATTCGTGACTGAAATGAGCCGTATCCGGAATGATCCCAGCTTTAATTATCAAGCAACATGCGAAACCAGTACCAACTGTTCAAATCGTTCAAACTTTGTGAATGATTTCCGACACAGAGACTCTTTTAAGAAAAACAATGTTCAGGTGAAGAAAACAGCTGTAAACACATCGCAAGAAGATTCCAATATCAACATGGGAAACAACTGTTTTTTACACGTGTCCCGGCATAAGCTCAATCAGTGTAAGACATTCCAAAAGCTGACTCTTAACGAACGTAAGAAACTTCTGAAAGACTACAACTTCTGTTTTAAATGTTGTGATTCAACCACACACACTTATACAGGTTGTAGTGCATTTGTGAAATGTGATATTTGTGGAAACAGAAATCATCCTGCAGCACTACACGTCAGTGACATGTCCACCAAGAGACCAGGTGTTACACGTAGGTCACATTATGGCGGGGAGGAATCCAACAAGTCAGACTGTACACCCAGATCACATTATGACGGGGAGGAATCCAGGACTAACCTGAGTTCATGTTGTACAGAACTGTGTGGCAAAGACTTTACAGGGAGGTCTTGTTCCAAGACTATTCTAGTCAGAGTATATCCCGTGAATCAGCCTGAAAAATCACTGAGTGTATACGCATTGATAGACGATCAGAGTACCCATACACTTGCCAGAACTGAATTGTTTGATGCTTTAGATATTCCAATGTCTTCAGTTACAACATTTTCAACGAAGTGGGAGGCAGGCTTCTGGACTAGTGGTGGAGTCAAACAATGGTTCCTGTAGATTACTGCTGCCACGGGTTACAGAGTGCGAACAAATTCCAGAGGAGGAAAGTGAAATTCCAACACCAGATATTGTTGTTAAATTTCATTCACACCTTAGTGGGGTAGATATTCCTCCGCTTAACCAAACAGCACAAGTTCTACTGTTGATTGGTCGAGATCTACCAGAGGCTCACCACATTGAAGATCAACGTACAGGACCACGAGGAACTCCTTTTGCCCAGAAGCTAGCCCTGGGATGGGTTCTCATCGGAAACGTTTGTCTTGGAAACCTCCATCCACCTGCTAGTGTGAACGTCTTGAAGACGACTGTGCATCAAAGTGGCAGAGTTAGTGTATTTGACAAATGTGAATACAATATATCACTCAAATTAGATGATGATCCCATTTTCAGACGCCAAGCAAACGACAATGATTTAGGACAATCTATTGAAGATAACCAATTCATTGAACTGATGGATAAAGCCTTCACCAAAAATTCAACCGGAAATTGGACTGCTCCGCTACCTTTCCGGGAAACCAGAGAAATCTTGCCAAACAACAGATCAATGGCATTGAAACGAGCACTCATGCTTCAAGGGAGCCTTCGTCGGAACACAACAAAACAAGAACACTTTGTGAGTTTCATGCAGGGCATCTTTGACTCTGGTCATGCCGAGATTGCGCCTCCTGTTCAACCCGGACAGGAGTGCTGGTACTTGCCCATATTTGGGGTGTACCACCCTAAGAAGAAGGACAAAATACGAGTGGTATTCGACTCTTCCTGCAAACACGATGGCATTTCCTTGAATGATGTGTTGATGTTGGGACCAGACTTAATGAATCGTCTTGATGGAGTGCTCATGAGATTCAGGAAGGAGCCCATAGCCGTGATTGCAGACATTCAGCAAATGTTTTTCTGTTTTCGTGTGGCAGAACCTCACCGAGATTACCTCCGTTTCTTCTGGCATCAGAACAACGACCCAGCGCAAGAACTTCTAGAGTACCGAATGTGCGTTCATGTGTTTGGCAACAGACCCTCCCCAGCAGTTGCCACATACGGCCTTCGACGTTGTGTAAGAGATGACTGTAGTGAAGTGGTGAAACAGTTTGTTACCAGAAATTTTTACGTTGATGATGGTTTGGCATCATTTCCCAGTGTGAGTGAAGCAGTTAATGTTCTAAAGCAAACACAGAAGACACTCTTGGAAGGTGGAAATTTGAAACTCCACAAGATTGCATCGAATAGTGAAGAAGTCATGCAACAGTTTTCAACTGCAGATCTAGCAAAATCCATGGAACAGCTTGATCTAGATCGAGATGATCTGCCTATACACCACAGCTTAGGTTTGAGTTGGGACCTTGCAACAGATACCTTCATCTACAAAGCCTCGGAGGAGCTGAAGCCATTCACCAAGAGAGGATTGATGTCAACTGTAAATGGTTTATTTGATCCACTCGGCTTCATTGCGCCCATTATTCTAAATGGACGATTCATCATGAGACAAGCTTTCACTGGGATTGAAAGTTGGGATGATCCCTTACCTACAACTATCATGGGTGCATGGAAACTTTGGTTAGAACAACTCAAAAGACTTAATGGTGTGCATATTCCACGGTGGCTACTTTCTGTATCATACCAAATGTGCGTCCACAAGACACTTCACATCTTTTGTGATGCCTCTGAAAAGGCAGTGAGTGCCTGTGCCTACCTTCGGGGTGTGACTTCAGAGAAGATATCCGTAGGTTTCGTATTTGGGAAATGTAAAGTTGCACCAAAAAGTGGACATACGATTCCAAGATTGGAGCTTTGTGCGGCAGTCCTAGCTGTAGAGCTTGGGGAGATGCTATCTAGGGAGCTCGACCTTCCTTTAGAGGACATCAAGTATTACTCTGACAGCAAAGTGGTACTGGGGTATCTATCCAATGAACGCAGACGGTTCTATGTTTATGTATGCAACCGTGTATCCAGGATACGAAAGAGTTCCTCTCCACATCAGTGGAATTATGTAGCTACAGAAGAAAACCCGGCGGACCAGGGAACTCGTGGACTTTTGCCAGAACAACTTTGTGATAGTTTATGGTTAAATGGGCCAGACTTCCTCAGAGGAAACTTAAGAAATCCCAATAATGAGAAGTTCTTTTTGGTAGATCCAGATAAAGATACAGAGATACGGGCAGAGATAGTGACTCTAAAGACCATATCATCCAAGTCAACTTTAGGCATTTCTCGCTTTAACCGCTTTGGGAGTTGGTCGAGTCTAGTGCGTGCCATAACACTTATCAAGAGAAGACTCAGTAAGAAAGGAAATGAAATATCTCGTCTAGATTCAAAATTGTTATTCATCAAAGAGACTCAAAAACAGTTTTATCAGAAAGAAATAAATGCATTACATGCTGGTAGACCACTGCCAAGAGACAGCACAATTCTAGCTTTGTCTCCATACCTAGATGATGGCTTGCTGCGAGTTGGTGGACGTATCAATTTATGTGACTTACCTGTCTGTGAAAAGACACCTATCCTGATACCTGGCCAGAGTCATATCGCTCGGCTATTAGTTCGCCATCATCATGAGAAAATTTACCATCAAGGGCGTCATCTTACAGAAGGTGCTATAAGGAGTGAAGGACTATGGATTACTGGAGGGAAACGCCTAGTGTCATCTATCATTCATCATTGTGTTACGTGCCGCAAGATGAGAGGAAAGCCACTTAATCAGAAGATGGCAGATCTTCCTAAAGACCGACTCACAAAGTCACCACCCTTCACCTTTGTAGGGGTAGATGTGTTTGGACCCTGGACTATCATCACAAGACGTACAAGAGGGGGCAGCGCACATTCAAAACGCTGGGCTGTATTATTCACTTGTCTGTACAGCAGAGCGGTCCACATTGAGGTCATTGAGGAAATGACCTCTTCCTCATTCATTAACGCCATGAGACGGTTCATTGCAATGCGTGGTGCAGTTTCAGAATTTAGATCAGATAGAGGAACAAACTTTGTGGGGGCTGCTTCAGAGTTAAACATGAACATAGTGAATGTCGAAGACAGCAGAATGAGGGCATTTCTGGAGGACAAGCGCATTGTCTGGAAGTTTAATCCTCCGCATGCATCACATTTTGGCGGCAGTTGGGAAAGGATGATCGGCATTGCGCGTCGCATCCTTGACGCAATGCTTATGGATACCAAACACGGGAAACTGACACATGAGGTGTTGACGACCTTTATGGCAGAGGTCATGGCTATAATGAATTCAAGACCATTAGTACCTGTATCCAGTGATGTTGAAGCACCATTCATCCTATCACCGCAGATGCTGCTGACACAAAAGACCCAGGAAGTACCTACTGAATTTAAAGATCTTGATGTGAAAGACATGTACCGCAGTCAGTGGAAAATGGTCCAGGTCATGGCAAATACCTTCTGAAAGCGCTGGAAAAGCGAGTTCCTTTCCACCCTGCAGCCTCGTCAGAAGTGGCTAGTTTCGACAGACAACCTTAAAGAAGGAGATGTTGTTTTACTCCACGACAAAGAAAGTGCACGTACTGATTGGCCAGTTGGTGTCGTGAACCGCATATTCCCGAGTAACTCTGATGGTCTGGTACGTAAAATCGAAGTGCGTATTCTTAAGGATGGAAAGCCATGCCTTTACATCAGACCGGCGACGGAAGTGATTTCATTGCTGACAGTGTGAACTATATAACAGAAACTTGTTTTTTGTGTGAAAATAATGTTCAGTTTATACATTTGTTTGCTACATACAAGTAGTGTTTACTGTGAAAAATTTTTTCTTCATTGTAAGGTTTTTTTTTTTTTTTAGGGTGATAAAATCAGACGGGGAGTGTATTGTTACAACATAGAGTTGTTCCCCTTTATTTTTCAGAAATTTCAATTCCGGATTGAATCCGTTACCATTTTGCATTTTAGTAACATTTCCGTATTTGTAATGTTCTACACGGCATGGCGCCCACTCCAATTTGCATATATTTTATGCTGTTATAGTCCCGCATAGAGTAAGTCTTGCACTATTACTGTTTTTCTTTGATCTGTGTTATATTCCGAGTGTCATAACGGTGTAGCTTTTTTGTAAAATGTGTTTAATTGTGCATAACGTGATTTCAGTGATTTGTATCTTAGTCTAAATTTAGTAACGGATGTTAGCTACAGCGTTAGGGTTCACATTTGGTTTCCCGCGTCTTACATAGTCAATCGAATATTTTATGTACGACTTGTTGTCAGTATTATCATCTTACTCATGTAACAATTATCTAGTCAATTTCTGTATACTCAAAGCAACTTTTGTATAGCAACATTTTCAGTAAGGTTGTACAGCAAATATTATAGTCAACGTCATGCTAGATTTGACTCATAAATGTTTCATACTTATAAAATGAACAGTTGTCAAATATGTCATAAAAGGATTAGAAACACATTGTAACCTTTCTAAATGTATGTTTATTTTTATTTTTCAGTTTCTTACTAGTCTACTAGTATATATACTATATGTATGCATATCAAGAAATAAAGCAGTGTCAGACCACAAGGCTTTACAGAGTCAATTATGATGATTAGATAAGTTTCTCAAAATAAAATGCACATGCAAAAAAACAACATGCGGCGAATCAAACTTCAGACAACTTTTAAAGATCTGTATTTGCTTATATACATGTACTTTGTTTCTTTTACACAGTGTTTACACATCTAATATTGCACCATGGTCAGGTATCAATTTTTGTATTACGTCACAAGTATGACGCAGCTACGACGGAAGACCTAATCGTTGCTTGCAACGAGCTCGTCTCTAGTTGTAAAATGTGTTTCCAGTTTGCTCGATAATTTGCTTGACCAACAATCCAAGCTTATTTGCTTTAGAAGTACTGGCCCCTCTTGTAGAATGTGCTTTGAAAATGCTTGTATCAATTCCTGCATTACCCAATACTGTTGTTAACTGTTTAGCAATTGTACAAGACCTAACGGGCTTATAGGGACAAATTTATGTTCTCCATTTTTATTGGGTTCTGTGATTTTAAAATATTGCAAAAGGTGTTTTTTGACATCAAGTCGTTCATTTTCATATTACTTGAATACCAATTTAACAGGTTACATTTCCACTTTTCGTGTTTTAGTCAGTTGAACTATTTTAAACACAATTCCGTTTGGGGAAATTTGTATAAATTTCAGTTCTTAATGGTACAGCTCCGATGACCTACAAGCTGTTGACAATGCCGTAAGGCTGGTTACTTTCAAAGTTAACAACTTTAACCCTAATTTTTTGCAAAGCCCTAAGGAAATTATATATTTAAGCACAATATCTACATCCCTAGTGTTATTGTATCTAGGCATAGGTGGCCTGGAATTAAACACTCCAGACAGTTTTGTAGTTCTCAACATTGCGCAATGACGACGATCTGACTCTATTGTGTCATACACATTGGCAATCAACGAGTTTGGTATTATATCGGATTTGAATTACTATGCAACAATTGTGTCCACTGACGACGAGGTGATGATTGACAGAAGGTATACATATTGGCCCCACAGTCCACAGCAATGCCGACATCAGATATATAACATCCGGGTAATGTCAAATGGCTACATGTACCTGTAATAAAATAAACGAAACAAAGGCAAAAATCGAAACGAAACAAAACGAAACCAACGAAACTGATTAAACAAAACTACAAATCTATTATAATATAATTAAAGTGAAAATAAACTCATTGAAATAAAATTCCTATGATTGTATAACAGGCTAGTGGCGGGGACGATGCTTTCCCTCTTTCTCACGCAGTTAATATTTATTTTTAAATTTATATATTGTAAAATTATTTTTAAAGGTGCCCCCAATACTTTGATAATTGTACTGAAGGTGATGAAAGTAAAATTACCTGAATCCAGAATTTTTTTCTGGAGGTATCTTTGTTTTTCGCGGGTGGGGTGGAAGGGGTCTGAAACCTATTTTTGATAATTTCCCTTTAGTGAAATCAATATATTTGAATTTCCAGGGGAGGGTCTGGACCCTTCAACTCTAGATACGCGCATGCATCAATGCATTTGATGTTTTACGAACGTAAAAGTATTGCAACCACCAACCCCCCCCCCCCCCCCCCAACTTCGGTGATTCGGATTTTGTTGATCAGTGATTTATTTTTTTTTATTAATTTGAATCCTTAATTGCTTGTTAAGAATTTGGCCTCTTCAAAAACAAGATGACATATCTGACAAGCATGAATAAAATTACAAGCCGAAAACTAATAAACCACTCACTCTATTTGATATTATGATAATCAGTTTAATTACCTTTACCGACAGTGTAGGCCTGTCCTGATATAAAGCTAAAAATGTTACACAATATTTTGTGATTATCCAGAATTGATTCCGTAATGATGAAACATACGAATAGTTAGATGTAATTTAATAAACTATGTGTCGCAGATGTAAAATCTTAAAGTTGATATTTTTATCGATGAATAATAACGATTTTATTGTTCATACTGGGCCCCTAAATATTTGCGAAATGATGACATCTACATGTATCGGTATTTGATACGTGTACTGGAGGATATGGGGATCAAATCAGAAAGGCCATGTTTCATGAAACGAGGGGATAAGCAACTGTCGACAGAAGATGCTAATGCTAGTCGTTTGGTTACAAAGGTAACTTAAGTTTTTTTTTATGTTTACATCTGCTAAGATTAGATTATACTAGTATCAACATTCAGCTTTGGTAGATTGTTGTTCTTAAAATCATTAGGCTATTTTATGTTAATGAATGACATATTTAATTAAAATTGTTAAAATGTATGATCATAATTATTTAACAGTTATATTGTAATATTGTTTTGTTTTTTCAATTAAAGGAGCGATGGAAAGTTGAGTCGGCGTATGCCCGAATAAAGAGGTGGAAGTACCTTGACAAAGTCCTCCCAACAAACCAAGTCCCTTACATTGAAGACTACATAAAGATTATTTGCGCCATTTCTAACAAATTCTTACGTCCACTATCACCAGGTATTTAAAATAACATATGCATTATGCTCGGCGCGTAACTATAATTGCCTTGTATAAATTCAGACTTGTTCAATTCACACAATAAAGTACATGCAACGGAAAATTGGCCATGCCCCACCCCCCACCCCCACCCGGTACACCCCCCTTACCGGGAACAATTTCTGATTTCGCGCATATGCATAAAGCTTTTGTCATGAACTTTTCCACAGTTGTAATAAAGTGACATATAAGTTAAATTATTTTTATTGTTTCTAAATAGCCCATGACGACGATGTTGCAGTGGCGGTTAAAATGTTGCACATTAGTCGTCAGGTCAATCGGCTGAAAGAGCGAGTGGAGGCAGAGAGCTTGCACAGTAGGAAATCCTCGATGTGAAGAGATGCTTCAAACATCTATGATTTCTCGAAAATGACCGAGGTACAGCTACGTTAGATGACGTGTGGCTCCTACCAGCTTAAACTCTCAAGGTGCTACATCCAAAAGCTTCTGGACGGAAACCACGACATCCTCGTTCATAGAGAAGATCCACAATTTCTAAAAGTTAAGATGCAGAACAGACAAGTGTCTTCAAAAGCACATGTCTTGTGGATATTGTACGACGAAGTTGAGGTATGGTGTGAGCTGTTTATTTGATAGTAAAGTAATTAGAATCAAAAAAGTTTAATAACCTATTGACTGTTTGTTTTTCCCTTTGATTCAGGTTATGGCATGGTATTGTCTGTGTAAGACTGGGGCGAGAGTGGTCGGTGTGTGTGCACACGTTGCTTCTGTCCTGTGGTATCTCGGGTATGCCAGACACATACAGGACTCTTGGAATATTGGGGTTAGGAACTGGGGGGTCTATGTTGAAGACGCAGCCAACGTTCCTGAACCATTAGACACATCTGACAGCGAGGACAGCACCATAGAAGAATGATTATTAAAATTTACTTTTGCACATACTTAGTATTGGTAACGTGGTCACACAGTTTTCTCATAATAGCTGTTCAACTATTTAAGCAACATTTCTCCCCCCAATTTATAAACAATTGTGAACATATTTGATGGAAAAAAAACAGATAATAATAATGAATAATATCTAGCCATCATATGCTTATTAACGTACTTGCATTTTTACCCATATTGTAACAATTTTATTTAAATGCGCTAGATTTATTGCTTAACTTTTATTGAGCGCACATACATGTACTAGTATATATTTCTCTTGAAAAAATGGACATTTTAAAGTGATGCATTGGATATCCTTGAGATAAACGGGTATATAATCTTAATGATGTATTTATTTATTAATTATACCGCATGCAATGTATATAATTGTTGAATGGTTTGTAGTTTGTTGAATTTGATGCAAAAGTGGTATTGTTATATTGATGTTAATTGTAGTACTATTGATTTTCGCAAACAACTCTGACATGTTGTTAAAAATGTGACGTCAGTCACGTCATTGAACGTTTGTAATTAAGCATCAAACAGCCGCTCTTTCCATGCGTCGTTCAGCATGGATAGGGACCAATCCAAACCAAGACTTTTGTTTTTGTGAAACAATTGACCAGAGATTGTTTCCTGGAAATATCGTGAAATTCGGAGACTAGGCCGATTTTGACGCTTCGTGGCTTTAGCCGATTAAATAAAACAAAGTAATCTGATTGGTTACAAAGCCTAGCGATCACAGGGAATTCATTAATAGGGGGTTACGTTTGCTGAGTTTAAAAAAAAAGAAAATCAATTAAAATTATATTTTGTTTCCATTATTAGCATAAACCACTAATTAAATTATAGTGATTTTTTGCTTAGATTATGCAAAAATCTTGTGGAAAAAGAGGAAGAAAATATACAATGTTATCAAGAGTGCCAATCAGCTTCCCCTTTACTGGGAAGATTTTTTTTCAACCTGTCCAAAGTTTGAGTTTTTCTCTCAGAAAACAAGGCACATGCGTGTTTAACAAACCAATTATTTTCATGAAAGATACATTATCCAAGACTAATAATGGGCACAACAGTTTCTTGTTCAAAGTGTCGCGATATGTTTCCCATTCGAAAAAAAAAGATAAGAACAAGAGGTCAATAGGCCTTAACGGTCACCTGAGTAGCATATAACCCATACACAAACTTGTCGAGGAGTCTTATATATTCATTTCATTGGGTTTCATTCTGGAGTAGAAAAAAATGCATTTGTAATGACGACCACCTCCCTGCCTGAAATCTTTAAAGAAGATAATGTTGAAACATTATATGCATTAACACCTATACTTCCATTTTGGCCCTGCCTTAGGTCAAACCCGTACTCCAGGGGACATGGAATTCAAAATTTTAGAAGAGGACCTCCTGGTAAATATAATTATGAAGTCAGTTTTTCATACATATGTGTAAGAATAGAGAAGATTTTGAAACATTATATGCATTAACACTATATTCCCATATTGCCCCCCACCCCACCCCCCCCCCCCCCCCAATGTCCTGAACCCCTGATCCAGGGGCAATGAATCCCACAATCTAGGTATAGGAGTAAGGAAGTGAACATTATAACCATGTATTCACTTTTGTGCCCACATGTTTGGGAGTAAAGAAGACTTTTTTTATAATGTGTAATACATTTTTACTATAAGGCCGTATTGGCCCCACCCTAGAGCCCGACACCCTGACACAGAGGTCTTTACTTTCACAATTTTGGTAGAGGGCTTAATGGACATCATAATCATGCATTTAATTTTTAAATATATATGGAAGGAGAGTAGAAGATTTTCTAAGATTTAACACATGTTTACTATATGGCCATATTGGACCACCCATATTGAACCCCTGACCCAGAGGCCATGAATTTCACAATTTTGGTAATGGGCTTCATGGACGTCATATTCATGCAATTAGTTTTAAACATATATATATATGGGAGTAGAGAAAAAGATTTTCTAAGATTTAATACATTTTTACTATATGGCATTATTTGCCCCACCCTTGAGCCTGATCCCCTGACCCAGGGGCCGTAAATTTCACAATTTTGGTAGAGAGTATCATGGACATTATAACCATGCAACTAGTTTTGTACCTACATGTGTGGGAATAGAGACGATTTTTTAAAAATTTGGCTTTGGTGCCACTGGGGTTGTAGAGCCACGAATTTCACAATTTAGATTCCACTTTCCATAGAGATACCTCGCACCAAAAATGGTAGCAATTAGCCTTGAAGCTTTTAAGAAGTTAAAAATTCTACTCGGGTGACCTAAAAATAATAATATTTGACTGATGTTGATTGCGTTATACAAATAGCGTCACTTCTTACGTCATGCACCATACTGCTTGTGAATGCAAAAAATAACATAGGTAGGTGTCAAACAGATATGTTAAACATATATCCAATTCAGTCAACTCTTTAAAAAATAAACTAACATATCAATTAAATGTATCTGAAACTCTTTAAATAGCTAATTATTGAGGCCAAATTTGAAATATGTCACGTTTCCTTATTCTGACATGAGTAGCAGAGTCATGCACTGTACTTTTTTTTAGTACACAGCCTCCTCAGCATATGTCTGTCCCTGATTGTGTCAACTACCAACCCTGCAAGTTCTTCGTCGGAGAGTGAACAATCATAGAAACATCCACTCTTTCAGCCTTAAACCTTTCCGACAAAGCCCGATCTCCTTCAACACGTCGTCCATCTTCTCATTTTTGTTCTAGTTAGCATAACAATGTTGCATTTAGATGATACACACCTAATTATGTCTAATATAAACCCTAAATGTTCTGAGAGGAGCAAAACATAATTCTTTTTATGATATATACAATGTAAATTGCTCATTGGTTTATCCTGGGATCATCACATTACTTTTTCCCATAACTTTCTAATTTGATTCGCTTTTTTTTGTTCTGTGATACCCCTCTCTTTATATTTAGAATCATGTACACAGGAATATCAACGAAATCTTCATTTGATATGTGCAAGTCGTACTCACTCGATTTCCGTATTGGTTTTTTTTCTTCATTGCCAGAATTCCCTCTGAGATAGACTATATAATTTTCTAAAGATTGATTTGCATGACTGCAAATCATTTAGTTTGATCTTTTCATTTAAATAAATTTCACTTAGGGCATATCGTGCTCGTCTGTGGTTGATTATTGTATGACAGTTTTGTCTTATGTCGACCTACATTTTTACTGGGTCACTGATTACGAAGCTTTTGTTATCTTTAGCCATTGATCATGTGCTAGGAATGGTGATTGTGAACGTGTATTATTTTTATAGAACGTAAATCATATCTAAAAAAAACCTTCACATTGAAATAAGTTTTTGAGAGATTCAATGAACGTGTTTGGCTAACAAGCTTTCGCAAGTAATGTTTTCAGATTCAAGGGTGCTTGTATATAACGTTTGAGTTTAAGTCATTGGAGACCAGTGGTGCCTTTGCCAATCTCTTCAAACATTTTTATATCCTCGCCAATCCTTTTATAATGCTAATTATATATTATATGAAGTTTTTGTATCCGGTAATTGTTTTTATTAATTTCCGCATAAAAGAGTAACTGTGAAATATATTCCGGCATAATCATATACGTTGTAGAGTATAATTAAAATTCCCTAGATGTTTTTACCTATAGATATGTTGTCCATGTTCTTATTGATAGTAGTGTTTGCGATTTCACGGGCTTATGGTGAGTTTACACGCATATAATGTAGTTGTCGTTTGAAATTTAATTTAAAACCTAGTATAAAATGTAATATAATATATGTTACATAAACAACATTCTAATTGAGGCGGTTATCTACCTGTAGTGTTCATCACTAGTATGTTATATAAGTTGCATTATTGATTCACTTATTTCCTAAATACTGTTTGTTTGGTATTTATCCAAACCATATTTACATTTTACTACCGAAATTTATTGCTTTAAAAATATATTAGGATAAAAAATAACATCATTAATAATGGTTCGGTAGAGTTTTACGTAAAGAATAATGTTTTTGATACATTCAGGTTTTTATTTTAAAAAATCATTTATAACATTATACTTTTTTAAACATGAAATGACAAAAACTGTTCGGACAAATCAAATAAAATCCCACTTTATTCGTTTTTGTTTATGAAGATCGTTCATAAGTAAATGTTAGTTGAAACGAACCCACTCAATTTTGTTAATGTAAATCATGCGCGGATCCAGAAAATTTTTCCAGGGGGGGTCCGAAGGATAATTGTGTTTGCCAGGGGGGTCCGAGGCATATTTTCGCGATAATTTTACTATGTAAATTTAATAAATATTCATTTTCCAGGGGGGGTCGGGACCTCCTCCCCCCCGACCCCCCTCTAGATCCGCGCATGTAAATAATGTTGTTTATATGGGGTTGTGTGTTTGTTGACAGTTAACGTCGCCCTCAATAAACCAGCATACCAGCAGTACCCAGTGTTTCCAGGTACCGACTTATATGACGCCAGTAACGCTGTGGACGGACGTAAATCTGATCTGAGCACAAATGGTGGTCAATGTGCTAAATCAATTTCCTCAACCACCGCCACATGGTGGGTGAACCTGACCAGCATCCACAGCATCCATCACATCACTATATACTTCAGGACGGACAACTTAGGTATAGTCTCAGTCATTATGTATCTTGAAAATGATATATTCTGTAGTGTAAACCAGTCATCACGCATATACGTTTTTTTTATTTACATGATACCATTTGGCTTTTATCAGATTACTAAATCGTCATATGATTATCCCTGTAATAAACACTGGAGAAAATTGAATTGTTTCAACAGCTGCAATGAACATGAATAGTACACGTAACTAAAACAAAAGATCAAACACAATTTTTAAATCAAAATTTTAGGTATAAATAACACTTATAATAACCACATACAAAATGTAAATATTTGTTCACGAAATTATTTATATTTTCTTAACACGACAGTATAAACCTATGAACTTTGTCCTTCTGTAGTTATAAAACTCGACCGACAAAATCATTTAATGTTTATAACAGACGTAAGTATAGTGAACTGAATGGGATGTAGCTTTAGTAAAATACCAAAAAACTTTATGCCAAAAATCTGACCTTAAGGTTCTGAATCTTATTTGACGATTTTGTCATTCCTCCATTTAAGAAAATACACCAAAGCATGACCTAAAATAAAATAGTAAAGGTATGAACGGCATGGGGTTTTCAAAAATAAAGATTGTGTAATAACGAAAATGTGCAATGCTCTCAAAATTATACGACAACAATTCGCGCAAAGTTGTAACAAAGCAGACTTGTCTCCCATCTAAAACCGCAATTTATCGAATCATAGCAGGTAGACAACATAGAAATCAAATGATAATCTTTGTGTTAACCTTTTTTTCCAGATTGTATTTAAGTATACTTTAACCCCCTAAATGCAGATTAACACAAACAATCTATGCATGACTAACATGGAGACCAGCTGCACTTACTGTATATAAAGAGGTTTCTTACAATCACGATATACTTCTTGACGTGTTTTAGAGTGACACTTGAATGGTCAGATTTGAGTTTAACCCTCTGTTAATAACATATATTTTTTTCGAATACTGAGCGACAATTAGGTATAGGTTATTCTTGAAAATGATCTGTATGACACAAATATCCTGGTGTTTATTAAAACAAACCAATGATTCTCAATATAAGATATTGTGTTAAAGTAGGAGCTAGCACGATAAAGAAACCTTCGTATGTATAGCGCCTCTAAATCATATAAAGTTTTTCCAGTGTCAGATATTAAAAGGATTTGGTATTTTATATAACTTGAGAAATGTTTCATGTTATCTACCCACCATGGTTATTAATAATATTATCTTCACTGGTGTTCTTTAAGATTTCTTTTGGGTTTCAATGGATATTTTGATAAACAGGTAGGCGTTAGGTGCCTTTTCACCTATTGTTTGCCTGTTCTTTACTGTTTGAAATAAACGTGCTTGGGTTTTAAGAGAGCACTCTGACCGCCCTTTTCGCCACGTACTCTTTCATGCAATATATGACATTGAATTAATTCCAGTTTGTTAGCACGATCGTATCGCTATGACATAAAAACGTATATAGTTTTAAACAAGGAAATTTTAAATTTGTATTTTCCCCCTGACAATTCTTTCTAACGACAATCATAAACAATGTCTGTGGAACATTTTATATTACTCTTGATATTAAATCTCTGTCCAGTACTTAAAATTCACAAAGGCATACGACTAGTGTTTTTAGAAAAATACCATTAACATGTTCAAAATACGGTATCATAATTCTGTTTATATATAGAAATGGTTTGATAATACGTAACTATTTCTTGTCCAGAGAATTCTCAGAGTTTAGCCCCCACCATTGAATTTGATATTATAATAAATGATGGTGGTTTTGTTATTTGAAACGACACATATATGAAACTTGCATATGTATTCCATGTAAGTGTACGTTAAACAATTAGCTATTTTAATTGATAGGTGCATGGAGAATGTGCAGTATGTTGCGCCTATAGTGCATTTGATATTTAGCAATGTTATAGTTGATATTGTAAAAAAGAATCATATAAACTTGTTTTTCACTGGATCGATAACGTTTTGTACAGATTCGTACACAGCAGACAGTTTACTTGGATTCTCCGTGTATGTCTCCAATACCACAGATTTATCACAAGGAACGTTGTGTTTCAAGCACGACATCTTCACAATAAACACAATACCTTCTGTCTTCACAACAAACTGTTTTGTTCATGGACAATATGTCATCTACTACAACGAGAGACTACCGGGAGTTGTCTACCCTTACGGTTATTTCTTTTATGTACGGATTGACCTCTGTGAAGTAGAGGTGTATGGTTAGTGTTTTTTTTATAATTTATTAACCTTTAAAAAATATCTTAAATATGTTTCTTATATGGTCACATGGTTACCTTTATTGTCAACACATAAAACAATAAACTAGTATGCATACCTTGTGGATTTAATCAGTTAACAACATGTTGTCATTTTCAATAAAACTATCAAATCTTGTTCAATCATTTAAAGTATTTCTTTTTTTTTCTCGAAATGCCCCCCCCCCCCCAGAAAGAATAGTAAAATGTTATGCTTAGCAATTTTAATATCGAAGTGACTTATTTAAACTAGGCACAGAGAAAATGTTTGCTATTCAATCAATATAAAGATGACTTAGTGAAAGGACTGTTGAATTTCAAACATTTCATTTAGCCTCTTTCTCTAAGGGTCATGGCTGTAACATGTATGTTAGGACGGTGTTAAAGTTGCGAGATGAATAACTGAACAGATCGCATATATATACCTTTACAATATGTTATTTGGTGTTGTTAATTTTTTTTAAATATTTTTTTAGTTGGTAGGTTGGATAATTTAATTAGTGTATTATATCTCTGTAATATATATTACATCTCTAAACACCTTCCGTCGTATTGCTCAAATTATATAAAAGCACACAATTTTATGGCATAGACAAATGCATGGTTGATGAGAGTACTTCTACCATACCATAAAATTTATGACTTTAAGGCCAGCATATTTGCTAGCCAAGGGTTTTCGGTCCACTTCGCTCCTGATAAACCTAATGAGATCTGCCAAGGGTTTATGGGAAGCTGAGTGGATTGAAAATCCTTAGCTAGCGAAGATATTAGGTCATAGTCCTTAAGTTGGAGAGACCGATCTGTATGTTAAAATAATCATTTACTGGATATGCATTGATCATTTTTTTAATAATTGACATTCCCGTCTGTTCACTGTGCGATGATTACCAATTGCATGTACACCTTTTTAGCTTGATAAATGTGAAGCTCTTAACTGGTTTAACACACGTGTATCATTAGTGTGTCTCGGTTTCTAGTTTTGATATACTACTTGCTAGCCAAGAAAATAAAAATATTGCCGTGATATACTTTTGACTCATGCTTAATTATATTGTGCTATAGTGACAAGGAAAGGAATGTGAATAATGACTGTACTGTGATTTTTTGATATTTGAATACATGTACCTAGTAAAGTACACAATATGTAGATTACATGCACTGAGTACTTAGTATTATTATTATTTTATATATGTAGTTAACTGTGCCAAATTTTGTCAAGTACACGGGTATGCGTTTTGCTACACATTGTCAAATCCGTTGTTCTTAGATATGCATAGATTGACCGTTCCGTTTCTCATTTTTATTTCCAATTGCTGAAAACTAATAAAATGCATAATGTTGAACTTTTGCAATTTCACTACGGTCTTGTCATGCATATGCTCTTTCTTATGAATGCTACGTACGCACATTTGATAATCCAATCATTATTGCCAATATATGGAAACATTATCCAATATTTACATTTGCAAATACATTTCCTTATATGAACCTATAGAATAGCGAAACCGTTCAAATTTGAAAGAACTTTTTCCTGATGACACAACGTTCACAGCACGTGCTTATCGCATGTCGCTTAGATTTTTGTGAACATAAAATTTCGGTAATTTTAACAGTTCTGAACGATTTGTCTTTTTCAAATGTAGGTAAAAAACAGCAATGTTAAACAGTTCACCGGGATATGAAGTTGGTTGGAATGTGATCAAATCTACCCTTCGGGCTTCACAGGATTTGATCACGTGGCCAATTAACTTCATTTCCCGGTGAATTTTTTAAATTGCCGGTTATTTCTTAATTTAAAAACATATTCCACATGGTAGATTTGCCAACAATCACAAGCAAAAACATTAAAACCTACCGACCCCCTCTTCAGTTCTCGAAAGTCACACAGTCAACTAAAACGCATCTCAAATGTCCTTACAAATTCAGAGATATACTCCTATACTTCCTGTTCATGTAAATAAAATGCATGATACACAGTTTAGGTTGATGACCATCGCAAGATATATTGTTTAACTCATTTATTATTTGTTCAAATGTGTCAAGCAACAGGGTCTTACGTGTCTGTTTTGTAATAAATGTTGCAATACTGCAATATGTTTCTGGTTAAATTTGAAATTGTCTTGATGAATTTTCATGCATAACAAATTAACAATATACGCAGTCACGTAAATAAACGCCTCTTTCATCTTTTTTTTCCTTAAGAATAGATTGAATATACTCATAACAAAATTAAATACATGTATGTAATAAATAACATTTCATGTACAGGATGCCCATCAACAGGGTTTTACGGGTCTAACTGCTCTATTCCCTGTCCAGATGTCAACTGTCAGTACTGTCACATAGAGACGGGCACCTGTCAGGGCTGTAAGCCTGGGTATCAAGGTCATCACTGTGAATTAGGTGAGAAATAGTTTAAACAAGCATTTTGTGAGTATTAAGCAATACACGTCCCCTACCGGTTTTTATTATTCTATGAAAGCTTTGAAGCATACATCTATTTCAAAACTATTATAAACGAGATATTGTGCTTTAATCAGAGATTAATGAACAGAGGAAATTCAATCTACATAGTTGATATAGAAATTAAATAAAAAATCTGTAAAATAATACTCTTCATTTTATTTCCTGTAATTTCGCCAAGTGCATGAATTTTTTGCTGGTAGAAATTTGTGAAAACCATGCACTGTTATGCAGAGTACCATTTCTTACCATTTTCTGTACCCCGAATCAACAGACAAACCCGATAACGAACCCGATTGTAATAATACAAAAAACCCTGTCGATTAAATTTACAACACAATGATTGACACTATTATACATAACTTATTTGTTTGTTAGAAACAATAAAAAGAATGGTACAAGTATTGCACGGTTTCAATACTGACTACATACCTTCCTCGTTTATTCAATGCACACCAAACCCGACATCGAACCCGAATATTAAAAAAAATGGAATATATAAAAAAAAAATTATCTAAAATATGTCAACCAGACAATAAAAGTGTAAACTTGATCTGTAGGTTGACATTTTGAAACTGTTCAGCAAATTTCATATTAATTCTCAAACGCATAAAGACAAATGTGAAAAACTGATGTGGGGACAGACATACAGACAGACGGACGGAAGGACGGACGCAGAGGAAAGCCATAGTCCTGTCCGGTGAAACCGGTAGGAAACTAATAAAAAGCATTATTAACTTCACGTGTACATGAATGTATCTGGGTTCATGACGTATTGTTTACAATTACAAAGCATTCATAGACCTTATGAAAGTTTAGAATATTTGTTTTATTCTGAAGCAATTATGTAAACGTGCAATGGGGTCAATACCCGTGTTCCCCCTCGGGCCCATACCCGAGATAGAATCGGATAGCCCTAAATGCTGCCAATACTTCAATCACCGCGCCTGCACATATACAATAACTCAACGTTACGCAGGTAGGGTTTACCGCACACCTACGTAACTCAACAGGTACCAAGGTTAACGCACGCAGGGATGACCGCACACTTGCCCCAACAACGTAACCTAACGCAAGAAGGGAGTGCCGCACACTTGCGCTAAAAAGGCCAGGACATCAGCAGGGATGACCACCCACTAGTGTTCCGCCGCAACAACCATCAGTACAAGCAGGGATGACCGCACACTGGTATTATTGCGATATAGAGCAGAGATGACCGCACACTCTGTATCGTAGGTTGATCACACAAAGATTAATTAGGGCAGGGATGTCCATACACTCAATCTAGCCGTACCTGTTTAAGTGTAACCCCGGACAGTCTTATTCCTTAACGCGATTGTCACTGTCCCTAAATGTTTGCCGGCCTAAAAGAAATTTTAAGTATCTAATAACAGGAAATCAAAAATAAACACACTAATACGACCTAATCCAAAACTACTTATGCACAACACCCTGTTTACATATTCTATTTATTATTGTATAAAAATAATCATCACAATAATTGGTTCATACTGGACACATTTACTGAAAAATTAAGATTCACAAAATCAAGGGCAATAACGCAAAACAATATAATTCAAATAGATACAAATGAAAAATAACTGTCTGCTTCATAACACCCATCCCAGCTTTATGCGTCCGCGCATAAGAATGTTATTGCACAAACATAGACTACCAGCCTTTGTGGAAAAAAAATATCAGTCTTGGCCGGGATTTAGCAGTCTTCATCCGTGTACCAAGAGTCCTCGTTGGTCGCCTTCACTTTGCGATCATCCTTACGATAAGTGGTAACTTTTGTCCGTACGCGGTGGACATTTCTTCGTGGCTACGTCTGAATGCTGCATCGACACAGCTACGTCTGCGTACCAACGTTTCTCTTCTTCCCGTCGCTTGAAGAAGCCGTAGAGATTCTAAATACCTTCTTAGGAGGGCACACTCTGGCACTTCGACTTTCTTCTTCTTAGGGGCGCTGACCTTGGTACTTGGCTCCTTCAGCCCTATTAATTTAAAAACGATCCCTTGGGCTTCTCTTTGTCGGAGTTGTGCGTCTCCGAGTGGCGCTTTAAGTCCCTATCACGTCTTGGAGCGTAATCACAGTCCGGACACTCATAATTCATTTTATCTCTCCTTTCCCTCACACAGGACAGCGTACGTTCTTTCCACTCATCCTTTGTGGGGTACTATGTTACTGCTTGGCGTTTCGTACATAATGTCTTACGGGGTCGCAACTTCAAGTCCTAACATTAGCAGATTCTGCGCACATTCAGTTGTCTCATGTTCGGCAGATCGATATGCATCATCAGGTACGGAAGGTTCCCTATCTCTCTGGTGATTGTCAACATATGCGTGCAGCATACTGGCCAGTGTCTTATTGCATCTTTCAACCATGCCGTCTGACTGGGGGTGGTATGGTGTCGTGCGCGTCTTCTTGATACCCAAGAGTTTGCACATCTCGCTGAAAAGCTGACTCTCGTACTGGGCACCCTGGTCTGAGTGAATTACGTATGGGACTCCCAAGTGAGTGATGACGTGTTCCACGATGATGCGCACCACTGTCTCTCCCTCTATGTTACGTATAGGAAAACACTCCGTCAATTTGGAGAAATAATAAGAGATGACAAGTATTTACTTGTTAAAGCTGACACGAATTCATAAATACGCATTATTTCCCTTTTATCTCCTTCTACCGCCATATTAGTTGTAGTTTTCTTTTGTTCCCATCGCTACACACCCCCTTTATAAGACTGATAGCAATATTCATGCTTCACCGCATTCAGGTATTTCATTCACCCGAACACGTTACATTGGACGAAAAAACTTGTAGAAAAGCGTTTTGAACAAAAATAATACAACCACTACATTGGTAGGGAATATCCAATGAACAACGAAACAAGACAGACTGAAATCCAGGCACACATATTTCAAAATTCTTCGATAATTGCAGAACATTTTCCTGTGTGTGTGACAACATTGCACATGCGCAATCCACACACTGTGGCAGATCTAGCAATGACAATGACCGCATGGATTCAAGAAACAGTGTGTTTTTTGTAAACACTGATGGAGACGATGTTACGCTGTTACTTGTTTAGATTTATTATCATTTATCTACTGTGTTGGATGTAGTGCCGCGGGGTTTAAAAAAAAGCAGACTTTATGCATTCTGTATGAACAACACACCTGTTTAATGTGAATGCGAATTAAAACAGCCCTTTTTGTGCAAAATCATCCGGATACCTTGAACATTCTTTCAAAGAATAAATTTATTTATGTTTTATTGATTGTAGTTTCCTTTATTCTTTTTTTACAAACAATTTACTACAATGTGTAGTTCGTGTATTTAGAAGTCCGTGCAACCCTAATGCCCCGATCGGAAAGCAACGGGCCGTAACGTTCTCTACCGGTATATATACCCCAATGGCAGTTGAGGAATTATCAAAACTAATATGACGACTGAATGCTTTTATGAATTCATGTCAGCTTTAACTTTAGCTGTCATTGGCAGTTCTCCAAAAATATCAGTGGCAATGTGCTCCATAGGAGCTCCAGTTTTGGAAATCTGCATTGGCGCTCTTCTATGCTTCAATGGTACCTTAGTTCGGCTGCATTGGTCGCGTCCTGCTATGGACGTTCTCACATCCTCCTGCAAACCAGGCCAGTAGTACCTCTGCCGAAGTTTTGCTAGTGTTTTACGCACTCCTAAATGTCCTGCTTAGTAGAAAAGTATTGCTTGCATTGTAGACGTTTTTTTCAGAATTCTTCCACCTTCGGTACAAAATGCCGTCTTGGATTTCTAGTGACAAGAACTTTGATAACAAATACTTTAAAAATCTGTCCTCTCCGCTGACTACGTCAAAGTCAGGCTTGGCGAGATTGGTCACCAACTCTTGGACTTGTTTGATTTGCGGGTCTAGTCTTGAAAGCTACGCAGAGTGTCACCTCCTGACTCGGCTTTTACATGGACAATGTTCGTAGAGCGCTCCCAATCGCTGATAAAACCACACTGCTTGCACGAAATACAGCTGAGTGCATCTGTGTTTCGTTGCTTCCTGGCTGATGCTCAATCTTCATGTCAAACACACCTAACACTTCTAGCCAGCGCGCGAGTTGACCCTCCCGATTTCCGAATTGCATCAGCCAGCGTAGGGATCCATTGTCTGTGCGCACTGTTATTCGCTTGCCATACAGATAGTGCTTAAAGTATTTACAAAAATGCACCACTGCCAGGATTTCCTTCTTTGTTACACAATATTGTTTTTCGGCCTTTAATAGAGTGGGGCTGGCATAGGCAATTGGACGTTCTTTCCCACCAATAACCTGTGAAAGCACGGCACTAATGGCAACATTGCTGTCTTCTGTATCCAGGCTAAATGGTTTAGTAAAGTCTGGCATAACACAAACGACCCTTCAGCTCGGCGAACGCTTCCTGGCATTCTTTAGTTCAAACAAACGCTTTGCCCTTCTCTGTTAACTTTGTCAATGGCTTTGCCTTTTTTCCGAACTTGTCTATGATTCTCCGATAATATCCGTAGATACCGAGAAACCAACGGATTTCCGTCAAGTTACAGGGTTCTGGCCAGTGTTTGACTCCTTGCATCTTTTCTGGATCAGTAGAGATTCCGTGCTCTTTGATTACATGCCCAAGATATAGGACTTTGCGCGAAAACAGAACACATTTCTTCGGCTTGAGATTAAGGCCTGCAGCTACAATGCGGTCGAATATCCTTGTTAGGTTTTCTATCATGTGTTCAATTGATATTAATTGATATTATCATCAAAATCCAGAAGTTCTCGCCAATGGACAGTCAAAATAAACAAACTCTTTGGCAAATATAGTTCATTTTTATTGATTCTAATTTTGATTTGTCAGAGGTGTGTTTGGTTGCGTGTTGTCGTATGAAGCTGCGTGGTGAAGATAAAAACACGTTCAATTCCTTGGTTTGCCAATTAACTTTATATTTGTAAAAAATGGTCCTATCAATTATAAAACGTTCGACAGTTTGAATTACTGTCATCTAACTGTTTAAGAACGAATTCATTGTAAGATTACAAACAAATTCGTTATTGAAATTCAACGAATAACAGTAAAGGTAAATAACGTGTTTGCTCTATCAGTAAATAAGTTTAATGCCGGTATAATTACCTAACGCAGATTTTATATAACAAACATGAGCCCTGTTTCAGTATATTGGATGTATTTTAGCGAGTTATAAAAATAAAGCCAGTATAGTCACTTCCATTATTGAGTCATGTATCATACATAGTTGCGACAAACATGTTCGAAATTGTATTTTGAAATTTCAAAAACCAAAATGTCTAATTATACTTAGCAAACCCAGTGTTTGAAACTCCAAAAACAATATTTCGTCTTTTGTAAAAAAAAGTATGTAGCTCTCGTATTTGGTAGTTTTTTTAATGTCATAATGTTGGAGTGCTGATTGTGAATTCATCTACAAAGGTCGTTTGTTCTTCAAACATATAACAAACCTTACAGACGATGTAAAGTGTAGTTCTTTGTGCAGAATTATTTAGCAGTTGCAACCATTAATAAACCTTATTATTGTGTTCATGGAGGCGGTGTGCTATCACTATGTTGTAACAGTTTTATCAAATCCTATCGAAATTGAAATTCCTAGTATATGTATAGGAAGTTCTTATATTCCACAGAAAATTTCAATTTTATTTTGGGAGTATTGTTTTTCATTTGGGAAGGATTTTTATTCGTGCACGATAACGCATGCAGGGCATGTATCATACATGTAACTAAAACACAATTTGCAAGGAACAGGTTTCAAAAAATGTATCTAATTTAAATTATAAAACTTAATGGGTATATTATACAAAGCACATCGAGTTAAAAATGAAACTGAAAACAAGAGTTCGTCTTTTATGAAGAACAAAGCAGTTCATAAAAAACTCAATTCGGTGTTTTCTAAAGGCATTGTTTCAAACAAACTTTGCATCCAATGAGATAACTGCAGTATTTTGTGCAACATTTTTTAGTAGTTTCTACCCGTAATGGGCCTAGTTTTTACAGTTATGAAAGAGATGTGGTTGCACTATGTTTTATTATGTTGTAACAAGCAAAGTTCTTGGTATTGTGTTTCTCTCTGTATTACAAATCGGCGTTCCAGTTTTTTTTATAGCTATTTCATCAATGATAATTTAAGTGATGGTTGTGTAGCCTGAGCCTCGATTACACAGATCACAGATGAGATTTTAAATATTGGCTCAACTTTGCAACTTATTGACAAGAAGAACATATATTTTGTCTAATTCTAATAGTTTATCTTAATTTTAAAAGGATGGAAAAAGTCAGCTTGGGAATTTAAGGCATTTCTCTAGAATTGATTCTATGGGGACTGAACATTGTTTCGTCATCTACATGTACATGTGTGTGGCAATATGTTACTGTGAGTTTTATGAAACCGTAAAAGGTTTGTCTACCATTTTTATTAACCGGATTTTCCAACGAAAAAAACTGGTTATTAAAATGGTGAAAATGGCTAGCGGAGGGCTGTCAAAAGGGTACCCTCATTGTATGGATAACTTCTCCTACAGTTTTTAAGAAAGGAAATATATTAAAAACATATTAGAGGTGTATTTATTGTAAGATTTTAATTTCTGATACTTTATGAAACGAAAATACCAGCTTTTGATCTTAGTCATCTAAGTCATTTTTTCGTAAAATATTGCATATAGGGTACCCTTAGTATGTGGATAACTCCTCCTACAGTGTTCAAGATAGAAAGCTCATCTTTTGCAGAATTGTACATATATTAAAGATCTGCATATTGCTAGGAATTTAATTCATGAAAACAATATTAGCTTTTGAACTTAGTTATTATATTTTGCAAAATATATAGGGCCCTCCATTTCACTGGATACGGTAGGTAGTGTGTGTTAATTTAGGGTTGACATGGATTATGGATACAGTTCACATAAAAGAACACCCGGTTTGTTGTCTCATTGATATTATATTCTGATAAGCATATTGGCGTATTAGGGCGCCATTTTGGTGTTCACAGTTTTAATACTTACACTTCTACGCAACATGCTCTACATTATTTTTTTTGTTTTAGTATTTCTTCTATTTTTAGCATGCAACAAAGGACTTTTTGGTGTTGACTGCAATGAAAAATGTGGACAATGTCGTGAAATATACCAATGTCACCATATACATGGTACATGTTCAACTGGATGTGCTGCTGGTTATCAGGGGGCCATGTGTAAAACAGGTATGTAGACATCTACGTAGTACCCAATAAAATATTTAACATATATATGCATAGATGGAGACATATGGCATACTTTTCTCGCTTGCTTGAGATTAAAGCTAAAGTAAGCTTTTCTGATAACGTTTGGTCTGACGTCCGCCTGCCTGTTTGTCCGTCTGTAAACTTTTTACATTTTTGACTTTTTCTTCCAAACCAATGGACCATATTTAACCAAACTTGGCTTAAAGCATCCCTATCTAAAGGGAGTTCAAGTTTGTTAAAATGAAAGGCCTCACCTTTGTTAAAAGAAAGATAATTAGGAATTATTAAATTGTTGTTATCTTTGAAAAAAATTCTTCTCAAAATCCAATTGGTCAGGAAAGCTGGAATTTGTATGAAAGCATTCCAAGGTAATATAGATCCAAGTTTGTTCAAATCATGATCTTTGTGGTATGGTTTAGCCACAATGTAGGGTTAATTTTTTTTACATAGGAAAATATTGAAAAAACACTGGAAAAGTCTTCTTATCGAAAAGCAATTGGCCAGAAAAGCTGAAATTTGTGTTGAAGCATCCTGCGGTAGTATATATTTTAGTTTGTTTAAATCATAATCTCCGAGGGTTCAGTGGGGCCACAATGTAGGATGTTAAATTTTTACATGGGATTTTATAGAGGAAAAAAAAAACAATTGACCAGAAAAGATGTAAGCTGTGTTGAAGGACCTCTAGGTATTGCAAATTCAAGTTTGTTCAAATCATGATCTCCGGGGGTACATTTGTACGTTGTTGACGAAATGGGGGGGGGGGGGGGTGTGTTCAAAGGAATACCGAGAGAACAATCTAAAAAGAAAAAAAACCTTTTTTCTAAAACAATCGGCCAGTAAAGTTGTAACTTGAGCGTAAGCATCCTCAGGTAGTATAGATCCAAGTCTGTTTAAACCAGAATATAATGGGGAAGGATGGGGCCAACATGGTGGGGGAGGGGTCCAATATTTACATAGAATTTTTTTTTTTAATTTGCAAAAAAGCTGTAACTTGTGTGGAAGCATCCTCAAGAAGTGTAATAAATGGGGAAAATGCTTAAAAGCCATATTAAATAGGATAAGACTACTCTTTCTTGGTGGGGAGGGGGTGTTGAATTTTTACTTAGAAATGAATTTGAATATTCTCAAAGAAATATGGTTTATAATATTACAACTATGCAAGAAAATTGACATTTTTATTTTTATTTTTAGTAGATTAGACCGTGAATAATTCTTTGGCAATACAAGGGGTTCAAAGTTTGATGTAGGTTTAAATTCATATGAGCAGTTATTTATGATCTTTTTCAGAATGGTAATGCTCATAGTGTGATACATGTATACCTATGAAATTATCCATCAACAATGTAATTAATAAATAGAACATAGATATGAGTTCATTTCCACGTGGAATATGTTATAGAATTAGTAACGGTCCAGAGTGTTAACCCTTACCTTACCTTTGCCGTGATCGCAAATAATATGCTCCATTACAAAAGTTAACGGTTTGGATTGTTTATGAACTATTTTTATTACTTTATTTCGATAAATCTTCCTAATGTGTCACATTTTTTTTTATTCAACATGCCATATATACTTTCCTGTATGAGTAATAATTAACACGGTGTTGTGTGGTTATGAAATATGATAATATGACGTCAATCTGTTACATGTTTTACAATATTATGTGTCATATGTACGTAGATGCGACTTTTTTTATTTTGTTAAAAAATGAAAAGACAAAAGAATAAGATCACAGTAAAATTTATAACAGTATACTGTAATTAAAGTTTAATTTGCCAAACGTACATCCAGATGGAGAAAAATACAAAATCATGGGTTTTTTGTTTTGTTTTTTGTTTTTGTTTTGTTTTGTTTATTGGGGTTTTTTTGTTTTTGTTTTTTTAATTTTGTTATATGTGTTTAATTGGTATTGTTTACCTTTTTTAATGGGGTTGGGTTTCTGTTAAGAAACCGATATATCTCTAGGAGTTTTTTAGAAGTTGTTGCTGTTGTCACATTTGTCGTTCTTTTACCTTGAAGCGAATATGCAAAAATATTTTCTAGTAAAGCTAGTTAGTATATAGTGTTGTAGATTTAGCCCGATTTACACACTATTTAAGTCTCAATTATCAAAAATGGCATAGTTGACACAAAAGTTTACAACTATATATAAAATACGAGGTTTGATTTTGGCTTATGCTCCCTTACTTTTTTCACAAAGCCCTAACTATACCTTTAAAAATGTTTAAGGATGTGACAAAGGATCATATGGTCTTGAATGTAAAGAAACGTGTGGACACTGTCGAGATATCAACCAATGCTCCAATGTCAATGGTTCTTGCTTAACTGGATGTGACGCTGGTTTTAGTGGAGAATTATGTGAAACACGTGAGTAGAAAATCGGCAAGGCACTAGCCAAGCTATGAATATAACGATCTTTTGTCAAATCAAGTCATTTGATTGGTAATAAATACCTTAATTCTAAAGTTGTATAAATGAAGATTGATTCAAATGTCGTTTATGCAACTTCAAGACGATATTAAATTGTATAAAGCGGAAACATAAAACACTGTCTCGGATCATTATATAACAGAACAATAGTGACATTTTAAACGTGTGTTAAGTGCTTCTTAAAATTTCTAAAATATATGCAATGACAGTCCAATCAAATATCTTTCAAAACATCAGCATGTATTTATGTTTGTGTATCACATATGCTGATAATTCTTCAACCAAAAAATTCTCATCATTAAGGTTGCGACAACGGTTCATACGGCTTTGATTGCAAAGAGAAATGTGGAAACTGTCGTGAAATTGACCAATGCTTTTATACAAATGGAACATGCTTAACTGGTTGTGATGGTGGTTATCAGGGAGACTTGTGTAAAACACGTGAGTGTTTGTAAATATGTTTCACATATGTAAGCATGCATTGCAGTGGATTGATAATCAGGTAAATTCAAAGTGTACTTGTAAATATTATAAAATGGTTACATATTCTTTGTAGAGTCATTGCTGTCTTTATCAGAAAAAACTGTATGATTTTGTATAACGTGTAAGTGGTTCGCTGCATTTGAATAGTTCTGAGTTCTGCAAATATGTAAAAAAAAAAAAAAAAGAAGACATAGTTAATTAGCGCATCTGCACCTATATAGGGACTCTATGTTATGTAGGCAGTAATGACTGCAGCATGCGCAACTCAACAGGTTCCAGCGTTTACTCAAGCAGACAGTATCGCACACTTTCGCCAACAACGCAAACATAACACAAGCAGGCAGTGCCGTATATTTGCGACGCAATGATAAGACCACTAGTAAGGATGATCACACACACATTAGTGATCCGCTGCAACCAACACCAAAACAGCGATTGCCACACTCTTGTATGAATTGGGAATTAAGCAGGGATGACCGCGCACTCAGTATTGAATATTAGAGATAGCAGGAATGACAACACATTTTATCAAGCCATATCTGTTTAAGATGAACCCAATTAGTCGTTTTCTTTTTCCCCCCAAAATCAAAAATACTGTTATGATATAAATGCCGGACTAGAATAATTTATAGTGTTTAGATTATAAACCCAAAAATAAACAATAAATATCCTAACCTAACTCAAATATATGTTTATTTATTTAGAACAACTTAGCATTGAATAGTTATTGGTGCATGCAAATAATTATCATTTTTTTTTTTTGGTGAAAAGTAGAAATCAATAAAAGGACAATGCAATTATCAGCAGAAACAAACCCTTTTCCGTCATTTGTATCGATTTTTTCACTCGTATATTTCCATTAGCATGTTTGATAAGTTTTTCCTAACAGAACAATTATAAGAAATGCAGTGATGCATGCACTGGGTGTGATGGGGTAAATAGATTGTGTGACTCTTGTTGATTCCTTCTCCGGATAGGTTGCTTCTACAATGACAAGAGTGTTTTCATTTCCTTTCTGTCAGAACGCTAACTGTTTAAGCAGACTACATGTGCATTAATGTCCAACATAACTGTTATTAGGTCTTTCCACCTTTCAGGTGAAAGACCTCTTGTGTTTTTAGGTCTTTCCACCTTTCAGGTGAAAGACCTTTTGTTTTTCTTATGTTTTTTATTATTAGGTCTTTCTACCTTTCAGGTGAAAGACCTTTTGTATTTCTTATGTTTTTTAGGTCTTTCCACCTTTCAGGTGAAAGACCTTTTGTATTTCTTATGTTTTTTATTATTTTTTTTTCTTCTCTTTTTTTCCAGGGACAGCTTTTTTATTTCAAGAGATATTGAAACAATTTTTTCTTTATGTTATTGGCCATTAAAAGTTATGGTACTAAACGACCCTTTGCTTGATAATTCCCAGAACTTACAAAGTTATTGCCCTTGTGTACGAAAAGCTTGTTATCGCAACTCCTGTGAAACCATAAGAGATAGAAACTTGGAACTTTTACCAATGTCTTCAGTACACTTAGAGGGTTCTCCAATCTATTCATACCGACAGGATTTGAGCCCCCCTTCTAGTAGTTATTGCCCCTGAAAGTATTTACATTTCTATAAAATCACCTACAACTTTTTTATTATTTATCATAGAGACTTCGGACCATTTGGGATTGAAGCGTCTACCTTGGCCGAACAAAATGACATAAAGGTCAAATGTCAAGGTCATCTGCAAATCTCTTAATTAATGAGTTTTTAGATCTCTTTTGTTTAGGGTGGTAGAGAAAAACTTTTTCATGGATGTAGTAGGACATCTTGAGACATTTTAAAATATAGCCCCTTGGCTCCTTCCTTTAAATAGTTACAGAGTTATTACCCCTATTTACATAAAGCTTGTTATCGCTACTCCTCTGAAACCATAAGAGATAGAAACTTGGAACTTTTACCAATGTCTTCAATACACTTAGAGGGTTCTTCAATCTATTCATACCGAAATGATCTGAGCCCCCCTTCTAGTAGTTATTGCCCCTGAAAGTATTTACATATCTATAAAATCACTTCCAACTTTTTTATTACTTATTATACAGACTTCGGACCACTTGGGATGGAAGCGTCTACCTTGGATGAACAAAATGATATAAAGGTCAAAGGTCAAGGTCATTTGGAAATCTCTTAATTAATGAGTTTTTAGATCTCTAATGTTTAGGATGGTAGAGAAAAACTTGTTCATGGATGTAGTAGGACATCATAAGACATTTCAAAATATAACCCTTTGACCCTTACCATGTAACAATTATAGAGTTATTGCCCCTATTGTACAAAATGCTTGTTATCGCTACTCCTAATTGACCGTTGGAGATAGAGACTTGAAATTTTTACTAATGTATTCAGTATACTTAGACGCTTCTTCACTCTTCTCATACCGACAGGGTCCATAGTCCCTTTCTAGCAGTTTTTGACCCTGAAAGTTTTGAACATTTGATAAAAACACAAATAATTTTTTGAATCAATAATCATAGATACATCGGACCACTTGGTATTGAAGCGTCTACCTTGTGAGATCAAAATGACATAAAAGTCAAAGGTCAAGCAATAAAAAATTGCAAAATTAATCGTTTGACACTTTCTTATGAAGTAACGCAGAAAAAATACTTTATTCTATTAAAGCAATCTTACTTCAAACATAAAAAACAATGAGGTGGAAAGACCTCTAATTGTTCGAGAACAATTAGTCTACTAGTTTATTCTTCTTCTTCTTTTTTTCTATTTAGCTCGGGGTGACTTTTTTTTATTATTAGAGTTATCCAAACAATTTAAACTTTATGTAATTGCTCATTAAAAGTTATGGTACAAATTTACCCTGTGTCAAAGAACTCACAGAACTTACAGAGTTATTGCCCTTTGAGAAGGAAATGCTTGTTATCGCTACTCCTCTGAAACCATAAGAGATAGAAATTTAGAACTTTTACCAATGTCTTCATTACACTTAGAGGGTTCTTCAATCTATTCATACCAAAAAGATCTGAGGCCCCCTTGTAGTAGTTATTGCCCCTGAAAGTATTTAAATTTTCATAAAATCACTTCAAACTTCTTTATTATTTATCATAGAGACTTCGGACAACTTGTGATGGAAGCGTCTACCTTGGCCGAACAAAATGACATAAAGGTCAAAGGTCAAGGTCATTTGAGAAGCTGTTAATTAATGAGTTTATATATCTCTTTTGTTAAGGGTGGTAGAGAAAAACTTTTTTTATGGATTTAGTTGGACATCTTAAGACAATTTAAAATATAGCCCCTTGGCTCATACTTTTGAATAATTACAGAGTTATAGCCCCTATTGTACGAAATGCTTGTTATCGCTATTCCTCTGAAACCATAAGAGATAGAGACTTGGAACTTTTACCAATATATTCAGTACACTTGAAGGGTTCTTCAATCTATTCATATCGAAAGGATCTAGTAGTTATTGCCCCTGAAAGTTTTTAAATTTCTATAAAATCATTTCCAACTTCTTTATTATTAGTCGTACAGACTTCGGACCACTTGAAATAGAAGCATCTACCTTGGCCGAACAAAATGACATAAAGGTCAAAGGTCAACGTCATTTGGAAGTCCGTTAATTAATGAATTTTCATATCATTTGAATTACAGAATTATAGTAAGGGTTTCAATAGCTTGCTGGATTGCGCAATTAGTATTCAATTGGGTCAGCCAGGTATCACATCAAGTCCTGTGGTTACTCAAGTGGAACTTGTTTTTACAGTCAACCCATTCATTTTGTACAAAGACAGCTAGCCTCTAGAGCACTCTCTTCTATTGTTAGTTAAATCTATTTTTATAGTATTGGCTTGATAATAATAAAAAAACTCTATAAATACCATTTATCAATTCATTACTTCGGGGTTTTCCCATTTTATAGTACAACATGTATCATAGGTATAATAATTTTTAGCTCACCTGAGCTGAAAGCTCAAGTGAGCTATTCTGATCACATTTTGTCTGTCGTCCGTCTGTCCGTAAACTTTTCACATTTTCAACATCTTCTCAAGAACTACTAGGCCAATTTCAACCAAACTTGGCACAAATCATCCTTAGGCAAAGGGGATTCACAGTTGTGAAAAGTAAGGGTCACACCCGTTTTCAAGGGGAGATAATTAGAAATTAATGAAAAATTTCGAGAAATTTTCAAAAATCTTCTTCTCAAGAACCAGAAAGCCAGGAAAGCTGAAACTTGTGTGGAAGCATCCTCAGGTAGTGTAGATTCAAAGTTGTGAAATTCATGACCCCCAGGGGTAGGGTGGGGCCACAATGGGGGGTCGAAGTTTTACATAGGAATATATAGAGTAAATCTTTAAAAATCTTCTTCTCAGAAACTAATCAGCCAGGAAAGCTGAAACTTGTGTGGAAGCATCCTCAGGTAGTGTAGATTCATAGTTGTGAAAATCATGATCCCTGGGGGTAGGGTGGGGCCACAATGGGGGGTCCAAGTTTTACATAGGAATATATAGAGTAAATCTTTAAAAATCTTCTTCTCAGAAACTAATCAGCCAGGAAAGCTGAAACTTGTGTCGAAGCATCCTCAGGTAGTGTAGATTCAAAGTTGTGAAAATCATGACCCCCGGGGGTAGGGTGGGGCCACAATTGGGGGTCGAAGTTTTACATAGGAATATATAGAGTAAATCTTTAAAAATCTTCTTCTCAGAAACTAATCACCCAGGAAAGCTGAAACTTGTGTGGAAGCATCCTCAGGTAGTTGTGAAATTCATGACCCCCGGGGGTAGGGTGGGGCCACAATGGGGGGTCGAAGTTATACATAGGAATATATAGAGTAAATCTTTAAAAATCTTCTTCTCAGAAACTAAACAGCCAGGAAAGCTGAAACTTATCCTCAGGTAGTGTAGATTCAAAGATGTGAAATTCATGACCCCCGGGGGTAGGGTTGGGCCACAATGGGGGGTCGAAGTTATACATAGGAATATATAGAGTAAATCTTTAAAAATCTTCTTCTCAGAAATAAACAGCCAGGAAAGCTGAAACTTGTGTGGAAGCATCCTCAGGTAGTGTAGATTTAAAGTTGTGAAAATCATGACCCCCGGGGGTAGGGTGGGGCCACAATGGGGGGTCGAAGTTTACCATAGGAATATATAGAGTAAATCTTTAAAAATCTTCTTCTCAGAAACTAATCAGCCAGGAAAGCTGAAATTTGTGTGGAAGCATCATCAGGTAGTGTAAATTCAAAGTTGTGAAAATCATGACCCCCGGGAGTAGGGTGGGGCCACAATGGGGGGTCGAAGTTTACCATAGGAATATATAGAGTAAATCTTTAAAAATCTTCTTCTCAGAAACAAATCAGCCAGGAAAGCTGAAACTTGTGTGGAAGCATCCTCAGGTAGTGTAGATTCATAGTTGTGAAAATCATGATCCCTGGGGGTAGGGTGAGGCCACATTGGGGGAGGGTGTTAAAATTTTACATAGGAATATATAGAGTAAATCTTTAAAAATCTTCTTCTCAGAAATTAATCAGCCAGGAAAGCTGAAACTTGTGTGGAAGCATCTTCAGGTAGTGTAGATTCAAAGTTGTGAAAATCATGATCCCTGGGGGTAGAGTGGGGCACAATGGGGGGGGGGGGGTCGAAGTTTTACATAGGATTATATAGAGTAAATATCAAAAAATCTTCTTCTCAGAAACTAATCAGCCAGGAAAGCTGAAACTTGTGGGAAGTATCCTCAGGTAGTGTAGATTCAAAGTGGTGAAAATCATGACCCTTGGGGGTAGGGTGAGGCCACATGGGGGGCGGGGGGTGTTAAAGTTTTACATAGGAATATATATAGAGTAAATCTTTAAAAATCTTCTTCTCAGAAACTAATCAGCAAGATGATTCTTTATAATTGTTAAGACTTTGGCTCCAGGACAATTCTTCGGCCTCAAAAAAAGGTTCAGAGTTTGATGTAGCTAAATATCCCATATATAAACAATTGTAAAGGATCTTTTTGAGAACTGCAATACTCAACATGTGATATGACTATAAAATTGAAGCAGGCAGCTATTTTTTCATTAGAATCTTTTTGTATTACTGTTTTGAGTTATTGCCCTTGATTTATTGATTCTTGATTATTTTAGTTAATGCATCCACTGTTAACCAATTATTGTGATGATTATTTTTATACAATAATAAATATTCAATGTATATAAGTTGTTCTGCATAAGTAGTTTTGGGTTAGGCCAGATTAGTTTGTTTATTTTTGATTTCCAATTTTTAGATACTATGAATTATTTTAGGCCGGCACATATATAGGGACAGTGTATATTGCATTGAGACGAGCGACTGTTTGGGGTTACACTTGAACAGGTACGGAGAGATTGAGGGTGTGGACATCCCTGCTCTATCTAATCTTCGTGTTTTTCTAACCTACGATACAGAGTGTGCGGTCCTTCCTGCCCTGTATCGCATTAATACAAGTGTGCGGTCATACCTGCTTGTCTTGGTGGTGGTTGCGGCGGAGCACTAGTGTATGGTCATCCCTTCTGGTGTTCTGGCCTTTCTAGCGGTCATCCCTGCTTGCGTCATCTCTGCTTGCGTTAACGTTGGTACCTGTGAGTTGCGTAGGTCTGCGGTCATCCCTGCCTGCGTAACTTTGAGTCCCTATATATGTGCAGGAGCGGTGATTAAAGTCTGCTCTTGTAAATATTGGCAGCAATCAGGGCTATCCGAGTTCCAAGGGGGAAAAATGGATTTTATTTATACATGATCTACATGTATTATTGTACATTGTCCAGATTGTTTGTATTATGACTCCATTAAGCTGACTTTATCATACCTATTGTTCCTCAGGTGAGCGATGTGGCCCATGGGCCTCTTGTTTGTATACCTTATTGAGCAATCTAGCAATTCATTAAAAATATTAGGTGGAAAGACCTCTAATTGTTCGAGAACAATTAGCCTACTAGTATTAATTATAAACTCCGTTAATGCAAATACACAAATGCACATCTTTTGTTACGGAAACTAAATCGTCGACACACAATTTTATGCATAATACATAATCAATTCTTGAAAGGTGAATCATAAGGACAAACATCTATGGAGGTTAAGAATGGATATAGTTATCGAAAAGCTAAAGATGAAACATGCGCGTCATTATGTACGTGTACATTAAAATAATATACAACTATTATTTTTAATCATTGTAGAATGTGACAGAGGATCGTATGGTATTGAATGTATTGAAACATGTGGACACTGTCGTGATGTAAACCAATGTTCCCATATCAATGGAACATGCATAACAGGATGTGCGGCTGGTTTTGAAGGTGACTTGTGTACAACACGTAAGTATGCAGATATTGAGACAAATGTTGAGATCGTTCTGGGTTTTTTTTTTCTTCGAATACTGCGATTTAATAGTCATGCTATTCAACACATCGAAACGTATATGTGTATATAGTATATATCACATATGTTGATCAGTTATTTCAGGCTGATTATTTTTTAATAATTAAGGTGGTGAAAACATGTCATTCGGCTTTGAATTCACACAAAAAACTATGGAAACTGTATTGATATTGACCAATGTTTTGACACAAATTAAAAATTCTTAACTGTTTATGATAAAGATTATCATAGAGATGATTGTAAAATACGTACAATTTTAAACTGCATTTTGGAAATAAGTGTACGCGGGTATGAAAAGGCAAATCTCAGCGATCGTTTGAGTAAAAATTCCTCTCATCGATATGACGTCACAATAAACAGCATGATGCCATATTTTACTAAGAAACGATTTTAACTTTATCTCGGGTTTAAATTTTAAAAACTTCAGTCATAAAATATCAATATTAATTTTTCTAACTGAATATATCTTCGATTTCTCTGTATTACGTATAATAATCATGACATTTTAAACGTGTGTTATGTGCGTCTTAAAATGTCTAAAATATATGTAATGGTAGTCCAATCAAATATCTTATCATTTTTTTCAAAACATCAGCATGTATTTATGTTAATGTATCACATACAATGATCATATTTCAACCGAATAATTTTTCAAAATTTAGGTTGCGACAACGGTTCATACGGCTTTGATTGCAAAGAGAAATGTGGAAACTGTCGTGAAATCGACCAATGCTTTTATACAAATGGAACGTGCTTAACTGGTTGTGATGGTGGATATCAGGGAGACTTGTGTAAAACACGTGAGTGCTTGTAAATATGTTTCACATATGTAAGCATGTATTGTAGTGGATTAATAACCAAGTAAATTTATAGTGTACTTGTAATATTATATTAAAGTACTGAAGAACTGACGGGAGTTGATTTTGTCGATGTTTATTTATTTTAAAATCAATGATATGTTATTTTGCATGACAAGTACATGTAGTTTCTAATTTGTATTTGAGTACCGCACATTTTTATAATATGAATTTTTGGACTTTTTCGACAAGAATGTCGAGAAATTCCCATTTGAATCATGTTAAATAATATTTGAAGATAAAATTAATTCAATCAAACTATGTATCAGTAATAAAAATATTTCTCGAAAATTGTATGGATCCAAGCAATATTGAACTCTAGTCTCGTTCAACCAAACGCTCGGCTGACACCGTAAATCTCCGACAAGCAAGAGAGACTCTCTACTTGTCGGAGATTTACGGAACCAGCCGAGCGTCGATTTGAACGAGACTGTATTGAACTCTGGCGTAGGAATACATACGACTACAAAAAATATCTAAATTGTTCGTACCATTTAAAATCTGACTATATTCAAGGTATTCATAAATAAGTTTCCTTGAAAAACAATGCTTTAGCATACATTACATCGAATTTATCAAAAAAAAATTCAAAAACTAAGTCTTGTCAGCAGCAATGATTTGTGCTGAGGTCCAAACACTGTTTCACTTTCGGTTTGTCCGAGTAACTGCATATGAGAGTTGATTAAAATCAACTCCCAAAAATGGTTACATATTCTTTGTAGAGTCATTGCTGTCTTTATCAGATAAAACTGTATACTTTTGTATAACGTGTAAGAGGGTCGCTGCATGTGACCCCCCACAAGCCCCTACTCGAGATAGACTTGAATAGCTCTGATTGTTGCCAATATGTAAAAATGCATACCTATTCAGCGTGCCTGCACCTATATATGGACTGTATGTAATGCAACAAGTGATGCCTGCAGCATGCGCAACTCAACAGGTATCAGCGTTTAAGCAAGCACACAATATTGCACACTTTCGCCAACAACGGAAACATTATTTGCGACGCAATGGTAAGACCACTAGCAAGGATGATCACACACTCATTAGTACTCCGCTGCAGCCACCACCAAAACAAGCAGGAATAGCCGCACTCTTGTATTGATGCAATATAATTAAGCAGGGATGATCGCGCACTCAGTATTGAATATTAGAGATAGCAGGAATGACAACACATTCTATCAAACCATTTCTGTTTAAGATGAACCCAATGAGTCGTTTTTTTGTGGGTTTTTTTTCAAAAGCAAGAACACTGTTTTAATATAGATGCTGGCCTAGAATAATTGATAATGTTTAGAATATAAACCCCAAAATAAACAATAAATATCCCAACCCAAATCAAAAAGCATGTTTATCTATTTACAATAAATTAGCATTGAATATTTATTAGTACGTGACAATGATTATCATTTTTTTTTTAAAAGATAGATAACGATTTAATATCGTAAAAGCTGCAAACAAGACAAAACACAAACTTAGAATAAAGTACAAATGCAAAAACTATGTAAACATTATGATACAGATATAGGTTGACAATGTAGGTCAAGTGAACCGAAAAAATGTAAACATTACACCGTTATATACCGAAAGGTTAACAGAAATCATGGTAATACCGAATTTTGAAAGAAATAATGTACAAAATACATATATGTCTACTTACACTGGTATGCGGGTAAGTTTTGACAAGAGTAGAAAGACAGAATGCATTGGAACATAGGAAAATGTGCGAAGCTAGAATATAGCGCCAAAGGTTAATACGGAAAACATTTCATGACAATTTCGATAAAATAAACTGATATAAACGGATTGCATGGAAACGGAATGCGATCCACCACAATAACTGTAATATTAATTATAAAAAATCCGTTACATAAATAACCTGCGTTAATGCAACTGCACAAATGCACATGTTTTGTTACAGCACACATTGTTGTGCATAGTACATGATTACTTCTGGAAAGATAAATGATAAGGACAAACACAGATGAAGGTTTAGCGTGGATATAGTTATTGTTATGTACGTGTACATTAAAATAATATTGAAGCTTGTCTCAGATATGCGCATTTATCTCAGTAACTATTAGCCGGAAATTTTGAGCATGATCAGGTTGGGTTTTAACGGGTGTTTTAATATTAGTTACTTCCCTTCTAGAATAATCCCTTTTCTAAAACAGTCGTGGATTAGGTAAGACGTAGTAAATTTGCTAAAATATTTTTTTACATAATCTTGATTTTTACGGCTGAGAAAACAAAGCATTCAACTCATATTGTGTAATGATGTAAGCTGCCAGAAGTAATACATATGGATGATCTAAATTAATGAAGATTGTTGATCGATTAAATTTATTTACATGGATTTTATTTATGTTCGGCTTAAATCACGCGAGGGTATGATAGTCAGAACAGAATGCAGCAGTAATCCAAAATCGTTCATTTTACCCGTAAAGTATTTACTATTTATGCTAATTTTATTTCTTATTATTCCGAGCAATGCTTGTTGCTTTGCTTTTTGCTTGCTTGCTTTTGTTGGGGGCGGCCCTGCGGTAGCCTCCATAATTTCAAGGTGGCCAGAAGCGCCAAATAAGCTATTCTCAGATAACTTGGTTTTTAAGTTATTTATCAGGTATCTGGGATAATATAAAACTATTATTTATAATCATTGTAGAATGTGACAGAGGATCGTATGGTAATGGATGTAATGAAACATGTGGACACTGCCGTGATGTGAATCAATGCTCCAATATCGACGGAACATGCATAACAGGATGTGTTGCTGGTTTTGAAGGGGACTTGTGTACAACACGTTAGTATGCAGATATTGAGACAAATGTTAAGATCGCTCTGCTTTTTTTTTTCGAACATCGCGATCTTAATAATCATGCGATTCATAACATCGAAATGTATATGTGTCCATAGTATAAATCACCGATGTTGATCAGGTTTTTTTTTTCTCATGCTGATTGTTTTTGAATAATTACGGTGGTGACAACATGTCATAGGGCGTTGAGTAAACACAGAAACTGTGGAAACTGTCGTGATATTGACCAATGATTTGACACAAATTAAAAATGCTTAACTGTTTATGAAAAAGGTCATCATAGAGATGATTATAAAATACGTATTTTGGAATTAAGTGTAATAAACAATTCAATGATGCATTAACAAATATCGTGATGCAAAAGGTTTGTATGAATTTGGTTGTATCCATGGCTACAATCAGAGAGCTAATGGTTCAATAAGGCTACATGTACAAACTTGTTTGGCAAAACTGTTATATGAAATCAAAGTAAAAGTAAAACTGAAAGTACTTAAAAGCGCTAACCTAGCATGGTTCTTAGGGAAATTTAATTTGTGCAAGCTTAGGTGGAAATGAGACTTATTAAAACAATGTTGATAAATATACATTGAAAGTATCCAATGCCAGAAGGGTCAAAGTTGTATTCATTTCAATTTTAATTAAGAACATTTGGTCGAAATTACATCTTTTTTTAAATATATATGTATATAAATACGTGAGTACAAATTTAGCTATACGTTTCTAATAAGATTAAATGAAACTTTCAATCAAAAATAACCTATTTCATATGTACTTTTGAAAAACAAACATTAATATATACCTACTCCCTAATTAAAAATATTTTCTCCACAAAGTTTCTGGCACTTTGTTTTTGTGGCGGAAGCTTTCTAAATAACATGTTTATATGGTTGGTCCATGTATTTTTCATATCCCTGACCAAGAGCGTAAATAATGGCTTTATAGCGGCGATACACAATACTTCATGCAAGTAGACATCAGTAATAAAATATAAATATAAGCATTGAATGCTTATTTTTTTATGTCGTCGGTCCTATGACACACCAAGCGATGCAGACATATCATCATACCACGCTAACTCGCACCAATTGATATGCACCGCTTGGTGTGTCAAAGGACCGACGACATCAAAACATGAGCATTCAATTCTTAATTAACACTGTCCTTAATATGTTCCTATATGTAAATAGTATACAAGCCTTCCCTCATTCCCGCTTTTCAGGAGGCAACGTCAGGAAGCAATTTAACCATTGATGCGTTTATCATTTATTCATATAAATATCATATATACAGTATAGCTGTCAACGCAATCTGATGTTCATGGTTCACTTAAAAAGAAAATAAAAAAAACAAATTAAAGAAGCAAACGGGCTTTTTTTATTTTCTAAAAGTTGGTTAAATCCTCAATTTTATGAATAATCTAAAAAAATTACTGCTTGATATATTGCCTATTTATCTTATTATTCAACATCATTTCATTGCAAGTATACAGTATTTTACAACAACAACCCCCCCCCCCCATCGTCAATTAATGTTGATCCACCGAAACATGTTTACCACCTTACTCGCATTGTTTTGCTTTTACAGGCTGGGTTTTCAAAATTTCAAGATTTTTTACAATAATTACTTATGAGTATAATTCAATACAGATATAAATGGAAGAAAATATTTGTATTAAAACACCTTTCACGTATCAGTAACAATAAAGATAAACTTTTTTTTCTATTGTTAGTGTTTCAAAAAATAATGTTATTTGAATTTCAAATTATTGTTAATTCATGTTATGACTTACTTGAATATGATCAAAACTGCTGTATGCTAATGTGTTTTTTGCTTTAATGTGGTTGCATACAATAGCATACATGTCGTTGAGCATTTAATTCAATTTTTCATAGCATATCACTACAAGTTCATATCAAGGCTTACAAATCACATAGCACATGGTGAACATTGCAAGAGTTACATCATATTAAAGCAAAAATACTGTTTTTGCGCCACCATGCATTGTACAAACAATATTACATTTTGTACAATTAATATCTTTATATACCTTTTTACTGTTTAAGAATGTGACAAAGGATCGTATGGTTTTGAATGTAATGAAACATGTGGACACTGTCGTGATGTAAACCAATGCTCCAATGTCAATGGCTCTTGCTTGACTGGATGTGATGATGGTTATGAAGGGGACTTATGTAAATCACGTGAGTAGACAAACACCAAGGTACATGTGCAGGCGAAACTAGCAGCTTATTATTACATGTATAAAAAGAATATCTTAAATATTCATACTGAAAAAAAAAAATATGGTAAACACATTTTTTTAATTACACGATGCAATTACAAATGGAGTAGTAATAACATATAAACATGTTTACATTTTACTTGCGGCAAACATACACTGTAGTAGCGTATTAAGTCAGTACTTCCGTATAAATGGAACATGCTTAACAGAATGTTATAAAAAGCTATATGTATCAAGGAGAATTGTATAACTTACTTGAGTACAAAGACCATCTCTAAAATTATGCATAGATGGATATATAAATAGATTATCCATGTGTTTTACACTGCATTATTAATACTGATGTAAATTTGAAATTGTCAATAAACAATGAAGAGAAAGTAAAGAGAAATCAAGGTAAGTCCAATAGAATGGGAATTAACCAGATTTTTACAGTGTTTGTTTTAAGTAATATACCTTTATTAAGGTCACTAAAACAAAATCAAATCAAACAACGTAAGTTGCACACAATTTGTTTTATCGTATTTTGATTATAACGACCTATACTGTGTGTTTTTTATGTTAAAGTTCAATGATTTATCAATACTACTTGTATGACAAGGTTTAGTAATTTGACTTAATATTCAATTCATTTTTTGTGAATGCTCTTATTTGTGAATTACGAGGGAGAAAACTGCTACTCGATATAATCATGAAAAAGTGTCCATACCCATGGTGTATAGTTATCGAAACTTTACGCCCACAAAATTGACTTCTGTCGATTTTAATATAGGTAAACGCATGGTGTAATTCAAGTTGCCAATTAAATTCAAAGTTCGATAACTCTTATTTGTTAAACATAAAAATATGAATCGATGACAAATACAGTTTTCTTCATAATAAAAAACTATATATTTTTTGACTATCCGGACAATAGAAAGTTTATGTTCCCATCGATAGCAATTATTTTTTATCGACGTCGCCATTTAAAATAATTTTTGTTTTTGGGAAACATAAACTATCTATCGTCCTCAAAGCATGTAAGTACGTATATAATATTCATAAATGTTTACAACCTTTAATCCGATCTTAGTATATATCGCTGATATACGAATCAATTTTACTTACGGTATTTGATATTTTGAGATGTTTTTGCAAACTGTTCTGTATATTTTGTGTACAATTAAAAAGTACAAAAAAAAGAGAATGAGACCGCTAATGGTGCATGTTATGCGCAATGTAACGATAAACAACAGATTAGCTGATATCATTGTAATGATGGCTGTTTTTGGAGATGTATGGTAAGTGATTTTTTTTTCTTAGCATGATCAGATAAAAGTGATATTTGGGAAGCAAAGATAAAATGTATTGATGATTAATGAGAATTATGAAGAATGCACGTAAACAAATACCATTCTGCGTACTGTACTGTCTACGACTGAAACGTATGTTGTCAAAAGTAACAAAACGAAACCAAAGTTGATATGTTTTGTATATAATGGAGAGTTAGGTTATCTATATAATGTGTAATCAAGTGTGACTTGTTGATGTTTAAGAATATTTTTCTTTGACGTTGATATCATTTTGTTTTTACTTCAATTTACCAGTAGTATTTACAATGGCTTAAATGATATATCTTGTTTTAGATAAGCGCAACGTCCGGAAGGTTTGTCGAAATTAACTTTTAAAGAAAAATTAAATCCATTTTAGATGCAGAAGTTCATAGTAACAAATTAAAGTTTTTATAAATATTTACATGTGTATTCATCAAAGTAAAGTATTCATGTTTGTAATTTAATTATTGAATACAACTTTAATATTATTTTGACGAAAACGATATATTCTTAAAATTAATGTTATATATTTTTTCTCTGATGACTGTTGACAACAGTAGGTATTTAAATGATCTAATGTGGCACTTATAAAAAAGCTTTGTACATTTATATTAATCAATTTCTCTTTTTCCAGGTTGTGTTTCTTCTCTTGAAAATTAAAAAAAAGTATATATGTACTCAAATAGGCTTGGTGGGCTGAACATGAGGGAAATATCTGCATCGATATTAAAACAAATTGAACAATTGAATAGGTGTAAATATTCTTGGATTCGGATGGTGATTGCCTATGTTCAAAAATGAAATCTTTTGATTTTATTATTAACAGTAATATATTATGAACAGGAATTTAAAACAATTATCATGATTTAATCTAACGTAGCTATATGAACAGCGATCATTTCGTCTTCCTTACTTCACTAACAATTTGCAATTTGCTTACAGGGAGACCAGGTGTCTTATAAATGTAAATAAATTTAAACGTTTCTTAAAGGAATGCTCAGATGAATTTACAATATAAAGAAAACGAGAGGAATTTAATAGTAAGTTTTGTTATAAACTGAAAATTATACATAATATACATAGAAACAAGCAATGCAAATAGCAAATGATATGGTACTTTTGTTAAGAAATTGATATACATGTAAATTGTGTAGTTTTTAAGTGTAGATGTGGGTATTTTGTTCTCTTGTTTAATTAGTGTACGATTGGTATTATTCTAATGATATTTTTTTTACAAAGGAAAAAAGCAGATAGATAGACCAAAGTCACAATTCCTCAACGAAACCAGAGGAGGACTGGTTTAAAAATCCTCCAAGCAGAAAGAATCATACTGACGATTTATCCAAATACTGCGTTGATCTAGGGACACTTAAGGAAACAATTAACCCACGGTGCATGTATTAAATATGATATGTGATCTCTTCTGAAATTCAACAAGTCTTGATCAAGCAGTTGCATCCTTTTAAGAATGATAACTCTACAATTCACCATAAACTGTTTTGTATGACCTAAATAGCTATATGTTGGATCTTTATAAATACTAAAATTCATCTCAAACCTACAGCAGGAACAATGGATGGATGGTGTTCCACATTTTTTTAAAATCCACACATTATCTATTCTACACCTTTATCTTTATACCAAAAAAACCATTTTTTTTATTGAATCAAAAAAATTGTAAAATGTAAAGATATTTAGACAATGGATCTAACAGGGAAACAAATATAAAAGCGTTTGCATATATTTTAAAGAAAACAAATTTAAGGAAATTGTTTCTTTTTTCAAAACCTTACATGATTTACTTAAATCCTTGTAGATGTCAATTATTCGAAATTCACAATCAGTCGAGTGAACTTGCAGGAAAACGATATCCCCCCCCCCCTCCGCCCCCAAAAAATAAATAGATGGATGCTGTACATATATGTAATTAAATTGTTGATGACATGAATATGGTTTCTGATATACATTATTGTGTTGTGTCATTGTGTTATTTCCATTGTCTCTGTGTTTTACTATTTGATAATGAATAATATTTGTCGATTTGTTTAAATAAGGTGTAAAAATTAAATGACAACACATGGCATAGGTTTATTTTATTCATATCACATTTTACAGCCTCGTATTTCGTTATTGCTTATCAATGAATTTATTTAATGTAATACATTTTTTGGTAAGTTTAATTCATGTTTAAAAAAAAACTCTTACTAACTGAATGGATTATAAACCTCATCCAAAATATGTTAATGTAAATACAACCAGGCAATGTTGAGTAGATAATCAACTGGCTTATAAATGTGAAAGAGGTCTACAGGCTCAACAAGTAAAAACTATCATAAGAAACAACTTCAGTCTTGTTACATGTACAACAAGGGAAAACACATTTAGGATAAAGATTAAAGATAAAGGAAATGATAAGGTCGAGGCTCTTACGATGAGCTGACATTTTTTTTATCAGAAGCTAAAAAAGAACTTAGATTTTAAAAGAAACGATGGAAACAAAATTATGTCAATGTGTGTATGACTGGATTTGACAGGATAAAAAAAAGTCGATGAACAACTTTAATATGTTCATTACTTTTATAACTAGATGCTATATTATAGATTAACGTATTTTACAAGTTCTTTTTTTCCTTTTTGTTTGTTTTTGTTTCTTCTTCTTTGTTTTTAATAAAATGAAATGAAGTTATTAGACATTCGGTTTTTTTGCAGTACTAGGGTTGTTCGATATTTAATGTGTATTGTGGATGATGATACTCTTGAATATACCCAATTCATACCTTTAATACGATATACATGTAATCACTAGGTTTACTTCGTCATTTATTAGGGCCCATTTTATTATGTGCGTCTTTTAAACAAATTGCACCAAACCTTAATTAAGATTCAGTTCGAGGACACTTCAAAAACATTTAGGGGAGTTTATATGCAAACTGTTAACTACAGTTTAAAAATAAATGCTCATTTCCTTAAAACAATTGTTTAATGAGTCAAAGTTTGAAATTAATTGGCATTTCCCTCCAAATATACCAAAATATGATACATTGTTTAAGTCAAGTACTTTTTAAAACCAATTAGATTAATTTTAGGAAGTACACTTACAACCAGATAAAAACCATACCAAGTTTAACAAGATAATTAATTGCAGACCCTTGAATATGTTCAAGTGTCTCTTTGGAGAGCCTCTCAAATCTCAAAACATATATACAATCCAAACACACAACTAGCAAACACATTTGTTTCTTATTTATTCCTTCTAAAAGGAATTAAAAAAAACCCACATGAACTTATAATGGGCTTATATAAAATGTTTAAGAACTAATGAATAGGGTATAATTTTTTACGGGTGAACAGCTTGTCACATGGTTAACCTTTTATTCTGTTTTTATTTTAATATCAAGCAGCTGTGGCCATTATCGCCAATAAATTCATAAAACTCACATATAGTATTGTTCGTGTGTATTTTTGTTATCTCTTGATATCTATGTGTCATGTTTGTCTTTGATAAATGTCTCTTTATGAGGCACTGTATATAAGACAAGGTGTTTTAGTTATTGTGTAGTTAAAATAATCATTAAACGATATTCTAGTACACTTTTGAGCAAAGTTTAATTCGCCCTCTTTAAGTTTTTTTTTTTAAATAGAGAAACACACATAGACTCAATGTTGCCTTGAATTTGAAAACATGGACAGGACGTGAATTTTGTAAGTATAAGCCTCTTCAACATACGCATTAAAACGAAATCTCACAAACATTTTGTCTGAATTATCTTGAATCCTAAATAGAAGGTTGTAATATATTTCGAAACAAATTTTTGAGAGGGGTATGGTTTTTTGGAGTTATTTTACCTATTTAAATACGGTTTGAAAAAAAAAGAGGTAACTGGATGCACCATATGCATTGAAAAGAATAAGTGCTATCTTTAATCATAATTCGTAAAAAAAAAAAATCCTCCTTTTAATGAAATAATATTTTTTTATTCCTTATGCTCAAAATGGAATACATGTACAATATATATTTAATTAAAAAATGTTCTTAGTCTGACAAAAAACAACAACATGAATAGTCATATTCAGAGATAAAGTATTATATAGTGACTATGATAAAATGGAATGAATTCAATGGTGTAATATATTTCCATCTACCGAGTGTGATTCCCTCTATTTTTGGCTCTATAGAAACACCCAGACTGAATTATACACGCCCCATTTATCGATTTGTCAAAAGATATAGCGACCAAAGGAAGATCACGGACTGTACGAAATTTATCATGAGGATGTCAGACCCAAATTACCATAGAAGACAATTCGGCTTATTCGTTTATCTGGTGTACTTATAACACACTTACACTAAATAAGGGCGACACGTTGCTACATATGTAAGCATCGAATCAGTATTTTTCAAAGATGTGGTCTCATATTTGTAACGGTGTGTGTAGACAAATATAATAATGTGCACTAGCAATAGCAATGCTTACATTTACTTTTTCAACATGTACTCCTCTTCCACAAGTATGATTTAGAAAAAAAAAATGTCAGCCTTATTCAACGAGTATTGCACAATTAACGGAAGAACCATTGGAACAGTCGATTTATGTTAACACAAATAGTGCACAGCGTTTTATAACCAGCGCATCGCGAGGCAGGCAAAACCACCCCTTGCAAAGCAAGGATGAATGGTAACACATATATGTAAGAAAATCAGTGAAAATGAAAGTTGAATCGGGGGTACTGAGGCCAAAAAAATTCTTCCAGCCCTAGGGGCCGCCATATTGGCAGCCATTTTGTTTTTTAAAAGTTAGTTCGATCATTGATTGACTGGTACTTATTGATGTTTATTGCCCCTAAAATCGATTTAAATGTTCCAGTGTTTCAATAGAAGGTAATTTGAATTAAAAGAAATAAAAGAGGGCACCAGATAACTGCCAACAGTGCTTCAATCAGGAAACTCGACTAATTTTATGTATGTCTTATCAAATTATCAGATGGAAAAAGAAAAATAACATCAAGTAACTGATAATTTCAATACTGAATAAAGTATTCAATTTTATTACCGCGGCATTTATATGAATTAAATTGATAAGCAATGAAAGAAGAAATAAAAAAAAAGTTCGGAATAACGTTACTCTCTTCGGCTATTTCCGAAGACAAAACGTGTATGTTTTACATTTGAAACACGACGTCATGATGTAGACTAAGCACGCGACATTTAGTTAAATTTTGGCTAATGATTTGAGTAGGAAACCAGGCGGATCATACAGTGTGCGTTTCAAATAAAGTTTGTTCTACAACAATCCAACTGCACTGTGTTAAATCTGCGCTCGGTCCAACGGTCACACCGTTTACATATTATTCTAAAAAAACAATTATATTTTCATTCTGTTATTTGATAAGGCTACATTTGGTTATTAGGTCTTCTCTGTTAAGCGTAAATATCTCTCAAATTAATCACTGCAATTTAATTGAACAAAATAAGTGAATGTAAATATTGTCTATTACGGTAAGATACAAGTAATGATTGGTGTTGGTTTACCATCATCATCAAAGAATTATCAGTTTTGATCAAACTAAGCTAAGAATACATAAAAGGTCAAATCATATATTCTGACCCCAAATCCTTACTGAAGGTAAACATGCAGTTACCTGCACATTAGTTTTAAGAACTGTTCTTTGTTGGTTGGTTTGTTTGTTTGGTATGTTTTTGTTTTGTTCATTTGTTGTTGTGGTTTTTTTTTTGTGTTTTGTGTGTGTGAGTTTTTTAAAGCGCTAAGCATAGCTCAGCGTTTTATTGTCGTTAGACTTCTACTTCTGGTGCATCGAATAACTGTCCCTTATGAGCAGAAATATACATCATTTAAACTGGTTGGGGAACCAGTTTCGGGGGTTTACGCACATGACTGCACGGGCTATTGTGATTCTAATGTACAGAGCTTACGTACATCATTGCAATGTCTGCTACGGAATGATTAGTCAGCCTGCGGGCTGATTCATTAAATTGTCATGAATACTCAAACGCGCTTGCATAAACTGGAATGTTGGGAAGAAATTACTAGACAGTCCGTGTTAGAGAAATTCGTAGAAATTATGAAACTGGTCAGTATTGTTTAAGACAAACTGCGCACCGTCGCATTATATACGTGTACACTGCTACACACTTATCTCCTCACATACAGTTATAAATATATAGGTACATTTGTATTTTATTATTGAAGCTATTCATATTCTTGTATTTTTATAGATTGTGTACTAGTCTCTTGTAACATGAAATTTGTATTCCAATGGCTGAATTTCTTAGCTTTTATAATTGCTTACCTTGTGCGGAAAAATAGTGCGTAAACAGAAAAATCAAAATGACTCTGTAAAAAGCGACATGTAGTTCTTGATGTTCGCCGCTCTCCTCACAGCAAATATATAAGGAACTGATTAAACACTTCAAGTTTTGCACAGTAGATTTCATCTGTGTGGACGTTAAATTTACGTCGTTTTCATTTGTTACTTAGACGCAACAATTTACCAGCTAAATGCAGTACACATGGATTCAGAACATCAATTATAATGGTCAATACAATACATTTATAAAGACAATGTACGTATAACAACAATATAAAAGTGCAAATATTAAACCAACAAACGTATTTACATGTAACATGTCGCACATTAGGTCCATATGTGAAAAAGTGTAACAAAATCAAAGGCTTTTATATATCATAATCCAAGCAAGTGTCCATTTACATGTCAGCTTTGATTTAAAAAAAAAACACTTTAGTGTACAGTGGGGCCTCAGATATCCGGACGCTAGATAACCGGACGCTTCAGTTTACGGACGATTTTAATTGGGAACAGATTTTTTATACGTTATTTTGTCTCATTTATCCGGAATTTTGTGTTCCGGATCCGGACGGTCTGCTTTTACCACAATACACTGATTTACTACTTGTCTTGTTTCATTTAAACAGACGGTAAAATTTTATGATATCTTCTACTCAGTAGAAAAGATTACCCCTGTCAATTAAGTTTCACGCTTTTTTTACGCGCTATACCCTCTTGAGTAGCTTGTATTAACACACTGGCTTCCCAAATCACCTTCAAAAATTGGAAAATTGCGAACAACAGTGTATCACACACATATCACACTTGGACACAAAGAATTTAGCTAGATTCGGTTATCATAAATGTCCGGTTAATATTTCATTGGGGTATCATTGGGGTTCATTGGGGGTATCATTGGGGTTCATTGGGGTAAAAAGACGCACCACGTAATGGTGTAACATATATACAGTTTTTTGTTTTTTAATTTGTTTTCATATTTTTTTTCCACTTTGTTTTTTTTTTCGGTTGTTTAGTTGCACTGCTTTTTTATTTCATTGTAGCTTAGTACTAGATATGTGTTTTGTTATTTCTTTCTTTTAAAAAAAATACAATATAACTATTGGTACCATTCACTAACTAGGCATTTGTGTTTTTTGTGTGATAATATATATATTTTTTTTAAAATGTTGTTTCATCACAATGAATGATGTAATTAGATATTTGTCTTGTATAAATATATTTAACATTTTAGGTATAAGTTGTTCATTTTCTGACGTAATAATAAACAAATATGTAGATACATAAGATAGTAATCAAATGATGAAAACTAACCTTTCAGTGGACTGAATGGTAACTGAATGGTAACTGAATGGTACTGGAATGGTCACTGACAAGTTCGTGTTCCATTAGCCTTCAGTTACCTTTCAGTTACCATTTAGTTGACTGAACTGCAGACGCATTCCAGTGACCATTCAGTCCTATTTCAGTTACCATTCAATCATATTTCAGCTACAATTCAATCATATTTCTGTAAACATTCAGTCACATTTCAGTTACCATTGAGTCACATTTCAGTTACCATTCAGTAATATTTCAGCTACAAGTCAGTCATGTTTCAGTTATCATTAAGTCATGTTTCAGTTATCATTCAGTCACCATTCAGTTATATTTCAGTGGTAATTCAGACCTTTTTCAGTGGTCATTCAGTTATATTTCAGCTACCATTCAGTTACATTTCAGCTACCATTCAGTCATTTTTCAGTAGCCATTCAGTTATATTAAAGTGTATATTCAGTCACATATCCTAGACCATTTAACGAATTTGCAGTTCTAAAAAGTCATTTTTAAGTGACCATCAAGTTTCATTTCAGTGACATTTTAATCACTCTTCATTGTGTCTTTATTGATAATATTTTGTTAAATATTTAAGAGAAAGTGTCGTGTTTAGTTTTTATGTAAGATAATTTTAAATATACCGATTATAAACCTCTATTATCCTCTGTCAATTAAATACTGATTCAGTATACACACTTCCTGATATATTTTAAGTTTGAGAATTTCCTGATTTTTAATGAACTTTCTCACAACTTTCATTTGTTGCCTACTTTTCTTTAAGTAATAAGTAATGTAAATGCATATAAGCCGGGTCCGGTCAAATTGCCATTATGCTGCCTGTATGTAATTTATGCAGTTCGCAAAGTGGGCAGATTGATACATAGAGGCTCAAAACCATGTACTTCGATAATGTGTTAGTCTTTCACCGACATTCCGATGGCCTGATGAGAGAGAGAGAGAGAGAGAGAGAGAGAGAGATTAATTACACATGGCACAATTGTAACCACTTAGTTATTGAGTTTCGTGATGTTTAAAGGTCAGGCTATGATCAACTTAAAACAATTTCCTGCTGTTAGTTGTATGGAAACATTATAAATTTTACATATATTTCCGGAGGGTTTTCTCTTTTCTGTTTTCCATAAACTTAAAGTGTTTCCTTGTTTATCGTGTATTAGAAATAAACGATTACAATCTGTGAAGTATGTCAAATGTTTTGAAAATAAATATAGAAATATTGACGTATATATCAGAGATGGGTTAATTGAAAAACAAACTTTAATTCAGCATAAAGACATTTTTTCCTAAAAATAATTGAAACTACTTGGTAATTGATTTTGCCTTTAATAACAATATTTAAATGTATTAAAATACATTCTAAAACATGATACCTAAACAAATTTTGAATGAATTTTAGATTACATTTCAATTTATTACTGTTCAAGTTAAAAGATGGAATAAAGTGTCTTATAATAATGTGTCGTTTGTATACCTTTTTGACATTGGTTTGTGTTGTTGCAAAAAAAAAACATTTCTCATAATATCAAATATGTTTATACAGTATATCAAAGTATCTTAGACATTGCGTACAGGCCTAATTTCATTTCTTATAATATCAAATATGTTTATACAGTATATCAAAGTATCTTAGACATTGCGTACAGGCCTAGTTTTGTTCAGCTGTGAACCCTTCTACAAAATCTGTAATACACAATAACAAAGATACTGAATAAAAAAATAATTTAGAAAAAAATAGTTCAGAACTAAACGTAGTGATACTGATTGAATTTATTGTTCATTTAAAATTACGTTTCTTGAATTGTTAAATGGTGATCAAATTGAAATCAAACCTTCAAATGTATTACTGCGTATATGTGTATCCCGATGTTGTTTATAAATGGATTTGTTCTCAAAATGAAAAAAAAATATGAGGTAATTAATATGTACTTAATTACATTTCTCAAAGAAATTAAATGGAATTGATTGCATTACAAAAATGGAATTCCGTGCAATTGACAAAATTATCAATTATTAGGATTTGAAATTACATATAATTAGTTATATTTTAGAGTAATTGACCTTAACACTGGTATATAAGCCATGAATCTTGCTAAATTTGATACAATAATGATAGTTAACTATCTTTTAATACAAATCATAAATAATACTATCTAAGTTTTTTTAACATGGTACGAAGATTGCAATTTGAATATAAACTTAAGTGTTGAATTACATTGCAATCAAACAGAAGGGGTTCTGCATTACATACAGTCAACTGTCTTAATAACAGCTATGATAACAGTTATAACGGGTCAGATAAATAACAACAGAATTTTTTGTTCATTTACTGAAACGAGTATATTATATCATTACCAACAAGATCATTAAAATGTACTATAAAATCTCTCTCTCTCTCTCTCTCTCTCTCTCTCTCTCTCTCTCTCTCTCTCTCTCTCTATCTCTCGTACTAATATTCTACTATTTGAATAAACAACTACCGGTATCTACTAATATGGATTGACATACAGCAACTGGAATTGTTCATCAGAGCAGACTACAAATGGATACAATCCCTTCACAACCACCAGTTTCGACACAAATGTTATTGTAATCGAATCTACAACTACAACTGACACAAATACAATATGGTCAAAAAATGTAATGAAAGCAAGCAGAGAGAAAATTTCCCAGAAGTATACCGAAAACTAAAGAGAAACTTAGACATTATACCATAAAAATATGGCTCCTTTGAAAGGCTTTATAAGATGAACACCAAAAAGATAGGTAAGATCGCAGCATAGATAGAAAACTGTCGGGCATTGACATGTACTGCTTAAGTTTAGGCAGAAGTTCGCTAGTTCTCAACATTGCACAATCACAACGATCTGACTCTGTTCGGTCATACACATTGGCAATGAATCCGTTTGATATTATAACGGACTGGAATTACTATGCACACATCTGTGTTCATTGTAGATGAGGTGTTGGTTGACAGAAGGAATACAAGTTCGCGTTACAATCCCGTCTTTGAAGCCCCGGCAATGCCGATAGTCGATACATAGCATCTGGGTAATGTCGACTGGCTACCTGTAAAGAGGGAAAGAAAATTAAACGAAATAAAACGAAACTAATTGAAACAAAACGAAAATAAACGAAACGAAACAAAACCAAGAATCGGAACGAAAAAAAAAACACTAACTAAACTAAAAACTAAACTTTAAATCCAGTACATGATATCAATAAAGTGAAAATAAATTCATTGAAATAAAACTTTAAACCATGATTTATAGGTATGTATTCAGATTGCGGCTTTAAATTCTTAAGAGCGAGGAGAGAGAGAGGAGAGAGAGGAGAGAGAGAGAGAGGAGAGATATTTCTTTACATATGACACATTTGAAACCACTCAATTATCAGTCTCTGTGCCGTTTAAAGGTCACGCTGGTTTCCCTAGAATCACATTGCGCGCAACTGCTAATTAGAACCATATCCAATTGTTAGACGCTTGAAAACATTGTTAATTATACTCATATTTCCTGGGTTGTTTTTTTTTAATTATCCAAAAAGTGTTTCCTTGTTTATCGTTTTCCAAACAGTAACGATCATACTCTGTAAAATATAGTCATTTTTTGCAAATTAAAAAAAAGAAAAGAAATAATGACGTTTATATCAGGGATTGCTTAATTAAAAAAAAATGCAATTGAGCATAATGACATTTGTTTTTAGATAATAGAAAGTAATTGGTATTTTAGTTTGCTTTTAATTAAAATTAATTGAATGTATTTAAATACATTCTAAAATTATCATGAATTCTCTATTACTTTTAAATTACTTTTCAATTTCTTTCTTTTATTCCAAATTCACTCAGGTGACCTAAAAATGCTATAGAAAAAATGACCTTTAGACCTGATCTTGAAGTTAATGATCTGGTTGAATAATTATTCACTAAACTAAACTAAAAAATAAATTAATTGCATTAAAATGAAATTGTATGTAATTGACAAGATTGTCATGGATTTAAATTTATTTAATCACATTTTAGAGTGTTTATTTTTACCCCAACACAAGTATTTGAATATAAGCCATGAAGCTTGCTACGTTAGAAACTAGGTAGTTATTAGGAAGACAACAACTTAAATCTAAACTCGTTGATATACATTGTAGTAAAACAACCAGAAGGGGTACTGTATAACATACAGTAACACAGATAGGAGAACATTTATTTTACTTCATCTACATGTAAAAATGAAATATTTAATGTTTCTGAAAAGTCTGTTGTTAGGTCATATATCTCCTTACAATTGGTTTTGTTTCGCACAATACAGGTACCCCTGTCGGAGGTGTTCCTCATCCGTGCAACTCTGATTCAGATCGCACGATTTTCTAGATTGTTTCATGTACAAGTCATCCAAAACGTATGCAGGAAGAATGATTAATTTTCATAAATTCCAGATAATGACTAAAATATATAACAGCAATTTAAATCATTGCTATACATAATTGTAGTAATTTACACATTCATATCAGAGACCAATACCCTTCCCTATATCAATTTAATATTTTTAAAATTTCATCACTTCGATTGGCATTTTAAGTAAATAGACGTTAATTATAAGAACTCCCTGCATTATTCTCACCATGAACTGTTTACGTTGAATTTGAAAATTGTTCAAATCTTAATATTTCAAGCTCCTGGCACTTTTCAATTTTTTAAATATTCATTCTGCAAGATATAAACAGAAAAAGGTATGTATGTTTATGTTAAGCCCTTGCACTTTGCATTTTTTCTCGTATTAAGCTTTGTTAATTTTCTTTCAGTATTATCACCGGACAAGGTATTCCCATGAGACTCAACATTTGCTCTTGCGGTAGCAAGATATGTATTTTGTATATTTATATAGTATTACATGTACTTTGTGTAAAAACATATTGGTTAAGAATATCAAGCTTATTCAAAGGATAATATTTGATGTGACGTAGTTTACATGCATCGCTAAGTCTTATTGGACGTCCTTACATGTGTAACATAGCCCAGCCTTAGTATGTTTAACTTAGCTGAAATTACAGTGATTTTACCTATTCTGTCAACTCTGCCTGTTTCAATTTTTGTTTCCTATACAATTTGTTATTTTTTGTCATAGGTATTGTAAAACTCAAGCTGTCTCAAATATATTTGAGAGCGATTATTATGCCCCCCTTCGAAGAAGGGAGGGCATATTGCTTTGTTGCTGTCTGTCTGTCGGTCGGTTGGTCCACCAACTTAAACTTTTAAGAAAATACCTTATTCCTGTCAAATCCAAATCCTAACATGGAAAATGATTAGAAGCAGTTAACACAAAAATTGATTGTGACGTGTAAATATGTTCTGATCTTGAGCTTTGGTCACTATAGTATAAGAAAAAATGGTGCACCCATTACTTTCCATAAGAGAAATACTTGAGTTATTCTATATTCCTAGCGGAGGTAATAATTGAGCTTGGTCACAATACTTCTAGTGTTTGATAATCACTATTACTTTGAAATCCAGCAATCATCGATACTCTCTTCGAACATCTACAACGCAACAATTTGATTCAATATCAGTTCTGGCTACCATGCAAACCGTTGTCAGTAAAAGAATAATAGTTATTGCATAATCGGAAGAGCATATTTGATTTTAATCAAAATATTTAAAATATTCAAAAATAAAAGAACTATTTTCGTAGGATCCTCTGACAAAAAAGGCGTGACAGTTTAAAACAGCTTAAAAATAGTTGAAACCATAAAGAATTCTTAAATCTTAATCTAAAATGCCTGTCAGAAATGAAATGAAATTAAACAATATTGATAAACATTAAAAGTATGGCGTATTTTGAAGTGGAATCGAATCAGTAATATAAGTATGTTTGTTTGTCTGTCTCTCTTTATCTTTCTTTCTTTCTCTCTTTTTATCTCTCTCTCTTTTAAAATAAATGTACATTAAGATGACAGTTCTATCTTCCAGCGCTTTAAAATCACTTAAGTTAACCGTTCAACCATTTAAATAATACATGTAAGAAAAACCAATTATAGTTAGTTTTATTCTATGTAATTCTTTCTCAAATACAGGTAGCAATGGCATATTCTTTAGTGATTATCAGTTTCTATTTCTGGTAAAAAAAATGACAAGTTATCTTTTTGTCTACACAAGACAGAGCAGAATCAACATACCGCATATTTTAGTCATCTTGAAACTTGTATTTCAATGCTTTTTATTTTATCTGCACTTTAGCCTCCTATTGTTGAAGAACGTAAATTTTATATTTCTGTAAAGAGCAAAAATTTTGACATAATCATCGCTTGTGTTCATACGAAAATTCTCAATCTCATGGTATGTAAAGTTATATCACAATGCAAAACGTCAAATATGATTACTGTGAAATATCTTGACAGGATCATGATAAGTTCTGAATCTCTTATTATTATTTTTGCTTACTTGATTTCAATCATACAATTTCATCTTACAGACTTAAAACAATACTGTATTTAAATCATATTTACATTGTATTATGTTTTTAAAAAAAAACTGTTCTGTAACTTAAGGTCTATGGTAGAGTAATAAGTTGAGCGTTGAGCGAAACAACAGGTTTACAATATTTTGACACACCCCTATTATTTATCTAAATCCTTTACTACGCAAAGATAGATGGTTTCAGAATGCTTAGTAAACAAAATTATATAAAACATACTTTAAACAAACATTTAGATTTAAAAAAAAAAAAAACGAAACACATATCTGATTGAGCTCTTTAAATTCTTTGTGTACATGTACTTTGCAAAACAGAAGGACAGTGAATAACTGGTTATGCAACATTTATACATGTATAAGGTGACAGCTAAAAAAAAACTGAAAAGTAGTCAACATACTCAATATATCAATAAAATATGATATTGAAATCAGGAACATGTTCATCAGCCGATTAAGATATTTATTTTGGACCTAATATGGATCTTTTAGAGATAATACAGTTTTGAGAAACTCATATCGCAAGTTGAACAAGAAGAGTATCTGTCTGCTTAATTTTCGTTCAGAATAACTAACTGGCCACTGCAAATGATACTTATACGTTTCAGTCTAGATTACTTATTAAGCGTACTCATTAAAATTCTCAGCGCTCTCTCTCTCTCTCTCTCTCTCTCTCTCTCTCTCTCTCTCTCTCTCTCTCTCTCTCTCTCTCTCTCTCTCGATTGAAGTTCTGAAAGTATTTTGAGTCAACGTTGAATATGTTGAATATATTTTTCTTCTATAATTCTTAGACGACATATTTTTTTTTTGCTTTGCATTATGTAGATGCACATTTTTTTTTATTTAAAATAAATATGTATTAATTAGTTTAATTTTAAAATAGGTTGATTAGATCTTCTTTTTTTTTAAATGTCAATTAATGTTCATGGTATGAAATTTGAAGAATATCTGAATTTCATCCTGATGATATGTATGGGCTCCATAGATATATTTTACTAAACATTTGTTTCCTGCTATAATTTCCTGTATTAAAGTGTCAACGGAATAGGAATCCCGGTCAGTTTTTGTACATTGTAGTTGATTTTTAACTTCATTATATGCGTTTGCTTATAACAATGTTATTTGTGATTTTTTACATGAGACTTTTGGCGATTTCAAAGGCTTATGGTAAGATTACATACACATGATGTCAACTAACTTTGCAATAGTTTTGAATAAAAGTTTTCATAAAGAACTATATATGACATGAGTTAAATTTGGACTCCATAACTCGACATTTTTTAAGTGTTTCTGGTACAATAGATTGTTATGTTATATTTTAGAAATTTGATGTAAAATATATTTTCATCTATTTATTTGATTTAATTACACGCACTGGCAGTATATGACGTCAAAAGTGACGCTATTTCTATAATTCAATCAAAATCAGTCCCAATTTGACATTTTTCTTATCTTTTTTATGGATGGGGAATATACAGCGCAAACTTCAACAAGGATTTTTGTTGTCACTTGTTAGCCTTAAGTATATACGTCTCTGTTTAAAATATTTTGTTTGTTCAAGCATACGCTCTATGTTTTCTGAAAGAGAAATTGCCTAAAATGCAAAAATGGCGGGGAAAGGTTTTCATTACGATTTCATATTTCTAAATTTTGGGCATTTGAATCAAAATGAATCTTAAAAAAACCCATCACATATATCTATATGTGTATGATGAAAACCACAACAAAAAATCAGTAAAATTATTTTGTTCATTTTAGAGGGCCATTTTAGGCCCATATCATATACAGTCTTTATATATAGTCCTTTCAATACTTTTATAAACCTATAGTATTCTAATCAAGACGGATATCTATCTATACTGCTTGTCGATTATATTTTTTATAACCTTATTACATGTACATACATTTACATGTAACACTCAAAATGGATTTATGTACACTGTTTAAACAATATAACTGTCAGATTGAATTTTTTAAAAAAAATGTTGTTTATGTGTATTAAGACTTTGTATGATTTTCTGTTAATCTTTGAATGAATTGCATTTTATATAATTACAATTGGGACCAATACATAAAATAAACAATTTATTTGAGAAATCATATCAAAATATAAATGTTATTTATACCATATCTGATGATATATGTGTGATGTATGTGTATGATGTGTGCGTTGATATGTTATTATATGTGCAATATATATGTTCGTTGTGTTTGTTGACAGTTAACGTTGCCCTCAATAAACCAGCATACCAACAGTACCAATCAGGTGGCGACAGATATGACGCCAGTAACGCTGTAGACGGACGTAAATCTGACCTGGGCTTTGGCGGTGGTCAATGTGCTGTATTACGTTCGAGACAAACCGCCACCTGGTGGGTGAACCTGACTAGGATCCACAGTATCCATCAAATCACTTTCTACTTCAGGACGAACAATGACGGTATAGTAACTGTTATTATGTATCTTTGTTTTTTTTATTTACATGTTAACAATTTTGTTTTATCAGAATACTAAATCTTTAATTGATTTCCCTTGTTAGTTGGGAAGATGCAATACCGACTAAATGTTGATTTTAATGTAATTGAAACTTGTAAAAATTAAACTGTTCCAATGGCTGTAATGAACATGAATGATAAATGAAACAAGAGGCAAAACACATGAATAATTTTAAATTAAAATTACAGTTGAAGAGAAAGTTAGATGATGAAATCAAGAGTTTGCTAAATTCACTTTATAGATATGATTGTTTATGTTTTAAAATAAGATGATATGCCAGGATTCTTTTGAGGTAAGATTTGCGGGTACATTGAGATTACTTACACATTTTCATAGTGACGTAATACTAGCTACCTTATACATGTATTATCTCACCTAAACTGAAAGCTCAAGTATGCTTGTCTGATCAGTTTTGGTCTGTCGACTGTCTGTCTGTCTGTAAACTTTTCACATTTTCAACATCTTCTCCAGAACGCCTGGGCCAATACAACTATTTTTGACACAAAACACTTAAATGCATAGATGATTCAAAGTTGTGAAAAGGACCACGCCCTTCTACAGGGGAATCTAATTTGAAATTATTGAAAAAGTTGTCAAAATTTCCAAAATCTTATTCTCAAGTACCATTTGGCCAGCTGAAACTCATGTGAAAGCATCCTCAGATGGTGTTGATTCAAATTTGTAAAATCATCACCTCTCGGCGTAGTGTTTGGCCATAATGGGGGTCGCATTTTTACTGATGAATATATAGAGAAAAGTCTTTAAAAATCGTCTTCTCAGACACAAAACAGCCAGGAAAGCTAAATCTCATTTGACATCCTCAGGTAGTTTAGATTCAAAGTTGTGAAAATCAAGACCAACGGAGGTAGGCTGGGTCACAATGGGGGATCGAATTTTTACATAGGTATATGACTACTGTAATGAAAAAAAAACCCTGAGACTATTAAAAAACCCTGAGGAAACTCTGAGTGGCACTGAAAAAACCCTGAGAATGCTGATGAAACCCTGAGAGACCCTGAGGTCTGCACTGAGAGTACTGATGAAACCCTGAGGGAGCCTCAGGTTTGCACTGAGGGTACTAAGGAATAAAGCCACGAGAGACCCTAAGGTCGGCACTGAGGGTACTGAGGAAGCCCTAAGATACCCTTAGGTTGGCACACTGAGGGTACTGAGAAACACTGAGAGAACCTAAGGTTGGCACTTAATACGTTTTTTTTTAAATATTTAATTATTGAAAAAATATCGTAATCATAAATATAAACATAGGTAACAATTCATTCAATTGGTATAAATATATCTATTAATGCAATAGAATAGAATCAGATATAATAAGATAGTTTTTGTTAGAGAAGCCTGTCAAGGGAAACTTGGCTGCCACAGTCCGCGTATATCAACCCAACTCTCTTTGCGAATTATATTGGTAGTTGTTTGCGATGAGGCCATGAAATTGAGAGAGCTATGTTTAAAAAGTTACACTTTTTAAGTATTAAGTAGGTTATATGTACACTGCGTCTCTCTTATCTTCATGTAATCTTTTACAGCAATAACAACAACAGTGCAAACTAAATGTACAACCGTAAAATGTTCATTTTTATTCATTTAATTAATTTAAGTCGCCCTAACATAACATATTTGACTAATTATATATATAATGAGCATTCATAGATTCAATTACCGATATTTCTAATTTGAAACCAGAAACAAGATGATATATCATACATTTGTATTGCATATTCTTGTACAATATGGAAAAGAAAACGTGTATATCGGTAAACTATTATTATGCTTAGACAGTAAAATGGTGTAAGGTTATAAAACTCCATGTATACTCTCTCTCCCTCTTTCTCTCTCTCTCCTTCGGTAAGGGAAACAAAACAGAACACTACAATTAGAATTTCATTCACAAGCCCGAGTAAAATATGAAATAAACCCATTTTGATCGCTGTTCAAATTTCTTAAATAAATATATAAATGTATTCCTTGTTCAATAATCATAAATTTTACTATGATTTGATTTCCATGCAGAGGACCCGGGCGAAATCACTTTTTATATTAATACATGTATAAACAACCCAAACGTCTTTGTTTTACGGTGTAATTCCCCGCCGTTTGCAGCTGTCACTCTGTCGCGTGTATAGTCTGAGCCCTGTCTGTTTGTTCCGCGTTTTTTTCTTGATCCCTGACAAAGAAAAGAATGTGTTCTGTACTTGTACTCAAAGGAAACAGTACATCGTCTATCATACACAGTATTTTTTTATCACGGACCTCGAATCAGAAACAAGACAATTAATGATCTATAATAAATGAAATTTTAAACACTGGCAATAATACCGCATGCTACTTTTAGTAGTACTAAGCATGAGAGAGAGAGAGAGAGAGAGAGAGAGAGAAAGAGAGAGAGAGAGAGAGAGAGAGAGAGAGAGAGAGAGAGAGAGAGAGAGAGAAGGTACTTCGTATTGGGGCAGCAAATATTTACTCGATGAACCGGGGTAGGGGGGGGGGGTGGTGAACCGAATTTGACTTCAAATGAAGATATTTTACAAAGGGTGTATTTTTTTTTTCTTAGTCTAATTGTACATTCTACATTGTATTATTTTCACTTATTTGTATTGATGGTATTATAAGAAACAAAAGCAAAACCATTGCAATTCAGGTTTGTTTTGACATACACATTAAATTCGAGGAGTTCATATGCATGTATAAGCATTTTGATTGACTTGTCAGTCTCTATTTCGCATCATAAACATTCAAAAATGGATATCCGTGATTCTCGTACTAGGTTACAAATGAATTCTTTAACTGGTCATTTCATTGAAATTATACAAGACAGACAGAGCTCGGAATCTCCCCTTCCCTGTCTCGGCATTTCCGGTGACAAGAAATATCAAAATTCAATCGGATGGAAAATATTTCTGAATCCAGAAAGTTCAACATTTTGAAAAAAAAGCCTTCTGAATATCCACTTTCATGTATTTAAAAAAACAATGCCAAATTTCGTAATTGGTGCTGAATGTATAGAAGATAAAAGCTGTTTATCATATTCAATAGGAACTAAAGTGGACGTAACATAGTTTTTGAAAGGGGGGGGGGGGCTACCTTATTAAAAACAAAATGTTGACAATATGGAGAATAATACAACTTATTAAAATTGTGAAAAAATGAAATATATAGCTATATGTGTTTTTATGCTGTGATATAGACGAGGCAGACAGTTTTTGACTTTGATTACGTGTCAAACCAAGGAACGGTTATCTTTAAAACCATCATAATACCGGACACGGGTACATGTATAAGTGTAGTTTTTTGTTGTTGTTTTTTTAAGTTGGTTTAACTTTGTCAATTAAAAGAACTCCAAACTGATTACAAATTTTAATTTTCAAAATAGAGATACTAATTTACTCAAAAACTATACAATAATAAGTAACCCCATCGCCTAGCTAGATAATCGTAATTAATGAAACACATTTTAGCTAATAGACTTTATAAAATATGTGCATGTGTCCTTATAGATGTTATTACATGCATTAAATGAAATTAACTACATCTTATTCTAAAATTGTGAAATATTTCAAACATTGTCTTGGCACCTGTTACACTACATGTAACAATCTGTTGTGATAAAACTTTGATATTGTTTGATGCTTTATAGTTTTTCTTTTAAAATGATGTTTTTTACATATTGATATTCACAACTGACATTTCAGTTGAATCAATTCGCGACAATTTCACAACTTTAATTTTCCAATATTGCCTCGGGCAACTGTTCATTACATTCAACAACATTGTGGGTGTACGAATGTTGCTCGGAAACTATTGAGACAGTTTCTCTTATTCTTTAAGGAAAAAAGATAAACCCTTGAAATTTCACCAAAACGTAAATAAGGATATACTTTACCAATGTGAAAAGTTTCTTGTCCATGGCATGATTAGATCATTCCTGGTAAGCAAATTGACGTTACTTCGTTCAGTGACCCGGCGCAACAGCAAACTTTTCGCAACGCCATTTTACGCTTCTCATTGCTCCTGTGTTTTGAACACCTTACAAACTAACGGAAATAATGATTATTTTTATTTCTCATTTTTCATTTCCAGGTGCACCATTTACATTTACATTTTTATTTTAACTTGAAAGTCAAATTCCTGTGAAAGTCTACCCTCGGAAGTAGAGTGGGACTACAATGAGGGGTTGAAATTGTACATAGGGATATTATAGAGAACAGTCTTTAAATATCTTCTCAGACACAGATCAGCCAGGAAAGCTGAAAAATGAGTGGAAGCATCCTTAGGTAGTGTGTATTAAAAGGTCTGAAACTCATGCCCCAGGGGTAAAATATGGCCAAAAGGGAGGGGGTCGGATTTTTTATAGGAATATATAGAGAAAAGTCTTTAGAAAACCTTCTCCTAATCAAAGTACTGAAAAACTGACGGGAGTTGATTTTGTCGATGTTTATTTATTTTAAAATCAATGGTATGCTATTCTAATTTGAAGTAGGTACATTTTTATAATATGAATTTTTGGACTTTTTCGACAAGAATGTCGAGAAACCCCCATATGAATAATGATAAATAATATTTAAAGACAAAATTAATTCATTCAAACTATGTATCAGTGATAGAAATATTTCTCGAAAATTGTATGGATCCAAGCAATATTGAACTCTTGTCTCGTTCAACCAAACGCTCGGCTGGCAAGGATTTACGGAGACAGCCGAGCGTCGAGTTGAACGAGACTATATTTAACTCTGGCGTAGGAATATATACGACTACAACAAATATTCAAATTTTTCGAACCATTTAAAATCTAACTATATTCAAGGTATTTATAAATAAGTTTCCCTGAAAAACAATCCTTTAGCATACATTACATCGAATTCATCAATTTTTTTTTCAAGAACTAAGACTTGTCAGCAGGAATGATTTGTGCTGAGGTCCAAACACTGTTTCACTTTCGGATTGTCTTAGTAACTGCATAGGAGAGTTGATTAAAATCAACTCCCAAAAATCCAATCAGCCAGGAAAGTTGAAACTTGTGTGGAAGCATCCTCAAGTAGAGTTGATTGTTGATTACAAATTGTGAAAATCATGACCCCTGGGGGTAGAGTGGTGCCACAATGAAGGTTGAATTTTAACATAGCAATATATTGATTAAACAATTAGAAATCTAAAAAATCTTCTTTAAAACTAATTGGCTTAAAAAGCTAAAATTAAGTGGAAGCAGCCTCAGGTAGTGTAGATTCAAAGTTGTGAAAATCGTGACCCTTGGGAGTTAGAATGGGGTCACAGCGTGGAGGGGGGGGGGGGGTTGCAAATTTTTACATAGGAATCTTTAAAAATTTTATTCTAAAAAAAATTTACTTAGAAAAGCTGTAACTTTTGTAAAACAAACTTAAAAAAAAGAACTTTTGTAAAAATTGCTTCAGATAGTGTAGATTTAAATTCATTAAAACCAATATTTGGAGAAGAGGTGTGGGGCCACATGTGGGATTCAATTGTACAAGGAAAATATTTTAATTATTCACAAAAACTGAAATGTTATCACATATGGTTTTTCTTATATGCAAGGATTTTTACATATTGCTGATTGTTTAGACTCTAGCCCAATGACGTTTCTTTGGCCTTACAAGGCGTTCAAAGTTTGATGTAGGTATATACCTCATATACAAACACTTCATCATGCTCTTTTTAGCACTCCAATGCTCAACATGTGATATGACTATGAAATCATCTTGTTATATATGGACTTGATTGTGAACATAAGAATATATAGAGGGGAAATAGATTTTTGCTAAAAAAGGATCTACACGTATTACTTAAATATCACATTTTCCAGATATTTTACATTATGACTCCATTCAGCGGATGTTATCATATCTATTGTTGCTCAGGCGAGCGATGTGGCCCATGGGCCTCTTGTGTTAGATATGACTTGAAGATTTACAAATGAAAAATTCGTAATTGATTTCATCTTTTTCTTATTTAGCGGGGTGTTGTTGTTCATAGTGGAAAAATAACAGGCCGCAAACATTTTATTAATGATTATAGAAACGAAGTCTGCAACATATGATTTGAAGAAGGGTTTAAGAAACATGGGATTGCACATATACTTAAATAAGTTTTTACTGGAAATCCGTGGACTTTAATATAGCATTGAATCACGATTTTTTGAAGTATACACTCTCATAACTGCAGCGGTGTGTGCATACAAATTGAGTAACGCGCGTTAGCGCGTTATGAAAATTTGTATGCACACACCGCTGCAGTTATGAGAGTGTATACTTCAAAAAATTATGATTAAATGCTTATATTTACACTTCTTGCCTTGTCTGCAATTTTGATTCATACCTTAAAATTCCTATCTTATCCTAATCGTAAGTTAATATTAATGGAAGAGCCACAGTAACAGCCACAAGCGTGAACTTTGATTTTTCGCTTATGACGTTGCAGTTTACAGCGTTCAACGTTTGTGACGTCATAATAAAACTCGTCAATTTGACATTTGACTACTTGTTGTATTTAGAAGCATTTGAAGACCACAGAATTTAATGGAAAAACCCACAAGAATGTAAATATAAAGGGGTTAATAAAAGTGTTTTCGTTCACATAATACAAATGTAGTAGTCCTAAATGTTTACTATTGTTCAATTTTATTTTAGTTTCACATAGTTCATTAGCAATTAATAGAAACGAATCATGATACAAATAATGACATTTTAGGTATAAATAACCTTTATAGTAGTCACATAGAAAATGTGTGTTGCTAAAAACGGAACGGAACACGGAACGGAAAACGGAAAATGTCATATCACGTCTATCGCTTTAAAATGGTATAGATTGCCCACTAACGATTTATTTTGAATTATTTATTCATATCTAATGAATGATTATCAACACGTGGCTGTCTTATTGATATTCTTATAAAAGTTTTTCAAATATACATGTATCATTATATTCAATTGGCGTTAGTTGAGTACAAAACGGAAAAAAATTAAATGTATACGAATTGTGTAATATTAACATGATTAAACGTAAATTAAACTTACGTTTTATGTATGTTGTTGCAGGCATATCAGCGTAACGTACGCAGTTAGTGAAAGCCTTCCATGTGTTTTATGAGTATTTTTATATTTCAAATATGATGTATATACCTACATCGACATTAAATTTACGGTTTTCTATACGATATTAAATCATACAAACAATACAGTATTATTGATATGAAAAAAAAACCCGTGCGACTGACGAGATTCAAAATTAAAATACATTTAACATTAAAATACCCAGTACTTAGTAAAACTAGTATTTTTAGCAATTCAATTGTGTTTAAGGACTGTACTATGTCGATCCCAAAATATTCATGCAGCAAATTTGGACTATTTAAAAAATGCACATACCTGTAAAAGATGCAATTGAAATCAATGAAACAGGATATTTCTAAGAACACTTCATTGACGCATTATTATTTTTAATCGGAAAAATTTACAGGATCGAAAACAGATTTCTTACGGAGATTTTGCAATGATACTGTTGACACCTTTCTCTATTTAGAATTCACTCAGAAGGCCTTGCACAATTGTTCAACGTTATCATCCGGGTCTGTTGAAATGCCAAACCCTTTAGTCTCCTTTATTTTTGCCGTGTATTGAAATTAGCTAATGACCTACAGAGGATATACGTTTTGGAATAATGAGAATTTTTCGTGCTTATGAAAGAAAGCCACTTGAACCCTGAGGTATATATAAATATCGAGTTATTCAGCAAAATGTGAATCGAGGATATTTTTGGACAGAATATAGTGTTCAATGCATGTACTATTAATTTTGAAGAAATAATTATACTTGAAAAAACAATCCAATATTGCTAATCCTTCCAAAAAAAAAATACATAAAGTATATCGTTTTTGGCACGATTAACAAATCTATCAAGTAAATAACATTAGATAAGGTTTTCCTTTTTAAGTTCCATTCCGCGTTTTAGCAACACCCAATACAAAATGTACATATTTTTCACAAAATAATTTCCTTAAAATGACAGTTTGAAAAAATGCACGTTGACCTTCTATGTTTATAACATTCGTCCGATAGAATTATCTTAAAGTTTATAACATACTTTATTATGACATACTCAACGGAATGTAGTTTTGATACAATACCTTAACACTGTAAGCCGCATACCTGACCTTACGGTTCTGAATCACAATTTATGAATTTATCAATCTTCCATTTATGCCAATACATCAACGCATGACCAACGGTAAAAAAATAACGGTATGAGCGGCATGGAATTTTCATTAATAAAGATTGTGTAATAACGAAAATGTTCAATGCTATCAAAATTATACAACAACAGTTCGCACAAAGTTTTAACAAAACAGACTTGTCTTTCATCTAAAACCGCAATTTATCGAATCATAACATGTAGCATCTTCGCTAGCCAAGGGTTTTCGGTCCACTTTGCTCCCCATAAACCCTTGGCGGATTTCATTGCCAAAACTCGGTGATGTGGTGGCGCTATCTAGCGAGCAACTTGAGTTGCGCCCCTTGCATATTTACATTTTAATCGAATTAAACAACGGGTTATATACACACTACGGCATTAATACAACTTGAAAACATGTTGACTACCGAATAACGGAACATAATTAACGATGCTATTAAATACGACATAAGTTATAAACTAGGGAAAGCATGGAATGTTTTATTCATAGTGTTTTGTAAGGACATGTACCAGGAGTGAAAAAGTCGCCGATTTATATGAAAGCTTTCATGTCATAAAACCAGGTATCGTTGTCGTAAATATTGTGAACCAAAGAAATTAAATAAAATAAATCTCATTGAACATTTAAAAGCAATAACCATAAGCAGGAACGTATATACTAACGGGATGGGCAGCTTCTACACTCGGCATGTTTACTTCCCATGCTATCACGCGAGCCTTGAGGAGTTTGTAGAACTATGTTCAATCCCAGTAAAATATATAGTTTTTTTAACCGATCTGGTTAGACCATCGTTGGTGAGGCACTGTACTCGAGAACTTGTGTTTCAATTTGTTAAAAGCACCGAATGATTTACCAAATATCACACATGTGTTTTCTTTTAAAGTTTATATTTACAAGCACTGCGATTGGATCAGCTACTCGCAGCTGCAGCCAATCATAAAACGGAGCTCGTCACCGAGTTTTGGCAATAAAATCCGCCAAGGGTTTATGGGGAGCAAAGTGGACCGAAAACCCTTGGCTAGCGAAGATGAACATGTAGACAACATAGAAATCAAACGACAGTCTTCGTGTTAACCTTTTCTCCAGATTGTACTTAAGTATACTTTAACCCCCTAAATGCAGATTAACACAATTTCCAACATCTATTCATGACTAACATGGCGACCAGATAAAATTACTGTATGTAAAGATATGATTCTTACAATCACGATATACTTCTTGGCGTGTTTTAGAGTGACACTTGAATGGTCAAATTTGATTTTAACCTTCTATTAATAACTTCTTTGAATTATGAGCGACAATTAGGTATATGTTATTTTTGAAAATGATCTCTTTGGCACAAATATCCTGGTGTTTATTAAAACAAACCAATGATTCTCAATATAAGATATTGTGTTAAAATAGGAGCTAGCACGATAAAGAAACCTTCGTATGTATAGCGCCTCTAAATCATATAAAGTTTTTCCAGTGTCAGATATTAAAAGGATTTGGTATTTTATATAACTTGAGAAATGTTTCATGTTATCTACCCACCATGGTTATCAATAATATTATCTTCACTGATGTACCTTAAGATTGTTACTGGGTTTCAAGTGATATTGCGTTAAACAGGAAGTTGTTAGGTACCTTTTCACCTATTTTGTGCCTGTTCTTTACTGTTTGAAATAAACGTGCTTGGGTTTTAAGAGAGCACTCTGACCGCCCTTTTGGCCACGTACTCTCTCATGCAATGTATGAAACTGAATTAATTCCAATTTGTTAGCACGATCGTATCGCTATGACATAAAAACGTATATAGTTTTAAACAAGGAAATTTTAAATTTGTATTTTCCCCTGACAATTCTTTCTAACGACAATCATAAACAATGGCTGCGGAACATTTTATATTACTCCTGATATTAAATCTTTGTCCAGTACTTTTAATTCACAATGGTATACGACTAGTGTTGTTAGAAAAATACCAGTTAAAATGTTCAAAATACGGTATCATAATTCTGTTTATATATAGAGATGGTTTAATAGTACGTTACCATTTTTTTTTCTCAGAAAAATCTTAGAGTTTAGCCCCCACCATTATATTTGATATTATAATAAATTATGGTGGTGTTGTTATTTTAAACGACAAATATATGAAACTTGCATATGTATTCCTTGTAAGTGTGCGTTAAACTAAATAACTATTTTAATCGATAGGTGCATGGATAATGTGTGATATGTTGCGCCTATAGTGCAGTTGATATTTAGCAATATTTCAGCTGATATTGTAAAAAAGAATCAATTAAACTTGTTTTCAGTTGATCGATAACGTTTTGTACAGATTTCAGATTTCGGAAGTACATAGCAGACATTTTACTTGGATTCTCTGTGTATGTCTCCAATACCACGGAAAGATCACAGGGAACGTTGTGTTTCAAGGACGACAACTTTACAAGAAACACAATACCTTCTGTCTTCACAACAAACTGCTTTGTTCATGGCCAATATGTCATCTACTACAACGAGAGACTACCGGGAGTTGTCTACCCTGACGATTATTAAGGTCTTCCGTTGGAAACGGAAGACCTTTCTATTATTGTGCGGGTTAAGATTTTTCTTATTTTTCTTTTTTTTTTTTGTTTCCTAGACGCAAACTTTGAGGCTTCATATCTTGCTCATTTCTGAACGGTTTTTAATCAAATTTTCAGGGCTTATGTACTGTACAAAACACTATCTTAGGCATTTCGTAAAATTTAGAATTACCTTTTCGTTAAAGAGTTATTTCCCTTTTAAAAATTTTTAGGGCCTTTTGTTTCCAGACAAAGGCTCCGAGACTATGATAGCTGAGAATGGGAATTCAACGAATTTGAATAACAGAGACATTGAAGTGGTGCACATCGGTTTTTGTTTTAAGATTTCGATTTTTATTTAGGAAAAGGTAGGGGGTCAAAAAACAGTATTAAAAAAGTGCGAAAATTTAGACATATTTTCCTTTATATCTTTTAAACGAAAAATATTTTGTTAAGACATGTAGAATGAAAGTTGTGCAAAATATCAAGGGCTTTCATTTGACACCCATAAAAAAGGGCTGGCCCCTTAAATTAAGGACTAATGGCCCCTAAAAGTTTTTGCTAAATAACTCAAAAACGGTTAGGATTTTGATATGGCTGCCGCTGGAAAAGTTGTTTGTTGGGATCTCATTAAGGTCGTTACAATGTTATTTTGTAAGTGATTTGTGTAATATGAGTGTAAAAAGCTTTACATGTTAATATGTACCTGTTTTCATTTGACAAGTAAACGAAAGTCTTTGCGCGTACAACTGGCATAAAGTTACCGCAGAAAGTATGCTGGTTTATACAAACGGCATCAATTCATATATGAGAAATTTTTTTTTAGAATACATGCTTTTTTTTTTTAGACGTTTAAGTCATTGCTGTTAAGTTCTTATAATGCACAATCCTTAAAAACGGGATTTGGAAAACAAATCATTGTTTTTCTTTTCTAGTAAACCACAAAATATGGAATTAAAAAAATCTATGCAGTTATTAGTTATTAACTCCATGCATTTAAAATCTTCTTTGAATCAGAGCTGTGTGTGTGTACCATTGCGTAAGCTATCCCTCGCCCGCGGCCGAGAAAATCGGTCACAATAGTCGCGGCTGGACTACCTAGCGGTTATCTAATACACGAGAGTTGCGTCGTTCATATATGAGTTTATTTATCCGCAAACTCAAGAATTGATTTCGTTTTGATTACACATATTTTTTTATGGAATAAACAATTGGGTGTCAGTTAAGAAATCGTTCAGTTAATTAATAAGAGCAATTTCATTCTCAATCTAAAGCAATAATAGACATAGATCAATTATGGGTTTTAAGTTTAAAATAAATAACTTCTATTTGATAGAGTAAGGTCATTATACGGCAATCTTTTCAAAGCTTCCTGGGTTCTGAGCTGTGCGGGTCTGTGCGTTGTACCTTTACGTAATCTATCGTTCGCCCACGGCCGTGGAGATCAGCCACGGCTGCACTACATAGCGATTATTTAATACACAAGATTCGCACACTTCCATGCATATGAACGTGTTTGAGTTAATATAGCCGTAAAAACAAGAACTGTTTTAATTTTATGTCATAAAAGTTTGTCCATTTTGGATTTATTCAATTAAATTTGAGTGTAAATGAATATCAATGAACGATATTACTCCAAATCGGAAACATCGTCAGACATAAATTAATGGTTGGTTTGTTTATGTAAAATATTTTATAAACTGTACAAATAATGTTTTAAATCAACAACAACAACAACAACCCCTAAATATTAAACATTTAAATGATCATCCATCGCACATGGCTGAGGAGATCCGGCGCGAGTGGACAAGTGATCCGCGGTCGGTTCGTGATCTTCTACATGTACCTTATCACGCGCTCATGTTTCATATTTTGCACGAACACAACTATATTTTATTATGTTTTCAACTATTATATTGGTTTTAGATGAAAAGATGAATTTATTTAACTTGTATAGTAACTGTTGATTAAGCATTGATGTATACGATAGCGTACAAGGTAGTTTAAAAATCAAATCAAATTGTAATCAAAGTTCCATGTTACATGTTTGCGGTAGGTGCTAGCACGATAAAAGAATGTCCTGAGTTGAGGCATTCGATGATTATTCACATGAGTGTTAAACAACTTTAGATTAGATTCTATTGGTCACATACTAATCACTTCTGTAGTTTTTCTACATGTTCGTTTCATTGTGGAAGCGAACTCATTGCGCCCCCCCCCCCCCATCCCGCCCCGCTGACAGGAGCTTGCGCTGTCTTTTTTTTTAAATTGGCGAAACGATATCAAGATCTGTCGAAAATCATTTTTGGTGGCTTTTTCTTATGTGTTACATTTTGTTTCACTTTCCCACCCGTTTGTTTATTCGGTCAGTCTGTGTTAATTCAATCGCCACGCGCGACCGAGAATCGTTTGTCGCTTCAGCGCACACAGCTCAGAACATATATAGCCCCGGGTCATCAATTGTTATGTAATTGAGTAACAGTACTAGTTGGAATGGTGCGTTTACTACATTAAATAATAAACAAAAAATATCATCCAGAAAAAAGGTTAAAAGGTTACCGTAACTCAATAGTCAATACCAAAAATAAAATCCGTATGATTACAAACTGAAATCGGTTTTTTAGTATTCGGCGGGATTTGATTTTTCTTTTAACAGTAGTATTTTTATTGGTTTCAGAAAATACGATGTAAAAATACAAATTGTAAATAAATCTGATATTATTTACATTGATAATGTTGAAAAATATTTAAAATTAAATTAGTCACATTCGTTAGAAAACAATGTTATACAAACATCCGATAATTTTTTTCCTATGTCGTATCATTTGCGTAAATAAATATGGTCTGTACATATTCATGTAGCTCAAAAAATTCAAATGATTTAACAAAAAAGAAAGTTGTAATTACTATTTCGGATTTTTTTTTTCAAAGTAATTTAACATTGTATTGAAAAGAACAAGAAATAAAAATGATTTAAAGTTTTGACTCAATATTCGTATATATTACCGGCGCTCCTTACACGTATAACGGCGTACAGTGTATAGATTATCATGATCTATTTGAATTAAGTACCATACGTAAAGATTCCCATAATAATTAATTGCATGACTGTATACATTGTAGGCAAATCCCTGTGCGTTAATTATTTCTAAGACCTCTTGTTTTCCGTTAACAGTGGTTTAAATAATTAAAATAATTACTTGTAAAAATTATCTAGAATCGGGATTCCAAAGAACTTACTTCCCGCAATTCATAGAAATGATCAGTATATTTTCTTTCTATGTTTACATTTAATTTTGTTCAAATAATTAATAAATTTTCTATGATTTAAATTGTGTGCTTCATCAAATACTGATTCCGATTACCTTGAAGTCATTAATTTTTCCATTGGCTATTGACAAAAAAAAAGAGACGCTTGACCATCCAATGAAAACAAATACACAGAGTTTGATTGACAGGTTCAGCCAGATGCAGGTCTCACCCAATGTCTTGTAAGTTAAAGTTGATTAAGGCTTGTTCCAACAGAAATCATGTTTTGCTAACTGTATTTAATATTTTTTATGTATAGCGAACTTTAATATTGTACAGTCATTTTACTGGTAACGAATCAGTATGCGGTTTCGTCGTGCATGCAACTATTACTATCGGAATTCCAAATGTTTTTATTTTTTGTTTAAATCGCGTTTCTTTGTCCTTCTAAACTGTAGTATCAAACTTCCGGATAAAGGATGAATTACGGAGACAGTAATTTCAACACCCCCTCCATTTTCCTAGTTTCGTATTCGTTTCCCAGTATCGAATTAAGCGCCCTTTATCACTTCTGACCGAATATTTTGAGGCGAATTGATTTCAAAAATATACTAGAGGTACATGTTAATGGACTTTTGAATGAAGAAGGAAAAACAATTGTAGGAATATGTCATTTAAACAAATAATATGATCGTTATTTTTATCATACCGTTTTACCGTCAAATTGAAACTGGACTTGAACAGTTTTCATTTGCGTTACTTTATGATATTGAATTTAAAAAAAAAACACTTTATAATAGTAATTGATGATAAGTAGTTGCCATTTTCTTTTGTTTTTCCCGTATATCTATCAATATATGCAGCCAAAAATACTTCTGTCGCAATGAACCGAAACTAGGAAAACTTCACGTGGTTCAATCTGATACTGGCAAATATTCGTTACCGGTAAAACGACTGTACCAGTACTGAAACATCGTATAAAAACGTTATATATACATGTACTCTGTAACTAGTCGTCTTTTAATACATATACCTTTCTTTTGTTTGTTGAAAATAAATTCAATTTTGGAAAAAGATAAGTATTTCATTTCTTCTAGATTTTTTTTCCCATGAAAATACATACAAAAGAGTTTTGCCAATCACAAACAGTTTAAAGTACATGTAATGTAAAACACGGGCGCCATTTTGAAACAAATTGTCAGAGAGTTCCGAATGAAATCTGATGAACGTTTCACATGGTTCTCGCACGCTTTGCTCGAAACGATTTACACGCTTTGTCCGAAACGCTAAACGGTTTACACGAAACGCTTCACGATTCACACGAAACGCTAAACGGTTAACACGAAAAGTTTCTCGCACGTAAGTCACACGCTTTTCTGGTGTAGTAGTACGTTTCAGGGTCTGTAAATTTTGTCAGCACGCAACAATTCTAAATTGCCCATTGTCTTAAAAAATTTAGAAATATCTAAATAAAGAAGTTATCTTAGAGAAAAGGTTACATGTTTTGTAAACAGGTTCGGTTTAAAAAAAAACACAATTCCTGACATGACACATGAGTACATACTGTTTATAGCAATGCTTGCTACCCTCTGAAAATTCAATTCGCCATTAAATATCTCATTTTTTAAATAATGTTTGTTACGATTACATAAACTGTGTGCGACAAATAGTTTTCCTAAAACATTTTCTTATTTTCTTTTTCAAAAAACGTTTTATATGCAGGCCTTCAATCACAACACGTTTTTATAACAAAAGCAGAACTGAAAATTTAGTAATTATAATCGTTTGACACCATATCACATATATTTTCAACTCGCAGCAACAACGGAAGACCTACTCGTGGCTTTGCCACGAGCTCTGCTCTAGTTATGGTTATGTTTGGATTGTCCTTTGTGAAGTAGAGGTGTTTGGTTAGTGCTCTTTATAATTTCATTAACCTTTGAAATATTTTTCTTATATGTTCACATGGTTACCTTTATTGTCAAAACATAAAACAATAAACTATTGTGCATACCCTGAGGATTTAATCAGTAAACAACAAGTTGTCACTTCCAATAAAACTATCAAATCTTGTTCAATCATATAAAGTATCTTTTTTTCTCGAAATGCCCCCCCCCCCCCCTCCCCCAAGAAAGAATAGTAAAATGTTATGCTTAGCAATTTTAATATCGACGTGACTTATTTAAACTAGGCACATAAAAACTTTTTGCTATTCAATCATTATAAAGATGACTAAGTAAAAGGACTGTTGAATTCCAAACATTTCATTTAGCCTCTGTCTCAAAGGGTCATGGGTGTTACATGTATGTTAGGACGGAGTTAAAGTTGCGGGATGAATAACTGAACAGATCACATCTATACCTTTACAATATGTGATTTGGTGTTGTTAATTTTTCTTTTTATCTTTTTAGTTGGTAGGTTGGATAATTTAATTAGTGTATTATATCTCTATAATATCTATTACATCTCTAAGCACATTCCGTCGTATTGCTCAAATTATATAAAAGCACACAATTTTATGGCATGGTCAAATGCATGGTTGATGAGAGTACTTCTACCATACCATAAAATTTATGACTTTAAGGCCAGCATATTTGCTAGCCAAGGGTTTTCGGTCCACTTCGCTCCTGATAAACCTAATGAGATCTGCCAAGGGTTTATGGGAAGCTGAGTGGATTGAAAATCCTTAGCTAGCGAAGATATTAGGTCATAGTCCTTAAGTTGGAGAGACCGATCTGTATGTTAAAATAATCATTTACTGGATATGCATTGATCATTTTTTTAATAATTGACATTCCCGTCTGTTCACTGTGCGATGATTACCAATTGCGTGTACACCTTTTTAGCTTGATAAATGTGAAGCTCTTAACTGGTTTAACACACGTGTATCATCAGTGTGTCTCGGTTTCTAGTTTTGCTATACTACTTGCTAGCCAAGAAAATAAAAATATTGCCGTGATATACTTTTGACTCATGCTTAATTATATTGTGCTATAGTGACAAGGAAAGGAATGTGAATAATGACTGTACTGTGATTTTTTGTTATTTGAATACATGTACCTAGTAAAGTACACAATATGTAGATTACATGCACTGAGTACTTATGGTTTTTATTATATTTTTTTTATATGATTATGTAAATGTATATTTAACTGTGCCAAATGTTGTCAAGTACACGGGAATGCTTGTTGTTACACATTGTCCAATCCGTTGTTCTTAGATATGCATAGATTGACCGTACTGTTTCTCATTTTTATTTCCAATTGCTTAAAACTACTGAAATGCATAATGTTGATCTGTTGAACTTTTATTACGGTCTTAATTATGCACATGCATTGTCTAATGAATACTAGGTACGCATATATTCATGAAACAGTTCAGATTTGTCATTAAATGGAAATATTATCCATTAAATTACACAATTAACTAACAATCACCATAAATCACATTTGAACCCCTTTTGTTTTTTTCGAAAGTCACCTGGAACGCATCTCAAGTTTCCTTAAACATTCCGATATAAACTCTTATAAATTATGTTCGTGTAATTAAAATGCATGATACATAGTCAAGGTCATGCGAAAGGTGTTGTTTAACTCATTAAGTATTTTTAAAGATGTACAGCAACAGTTGTTTAAGGGTTTAACGCTTTTGTCCTAGTTGTTATAAAATGTTTCTGGATAATTTGAAAATGTCTCGATGAACGTTCATACATACCAATACACTTTATCACATTAAGAAACGCCACTTGTAGATTATTTCATTTAGAATAGATCAAATATATAATCAAAATAAAATCATAGATAATAAATAACATTTGATGTACAGGATGTCCAGTAACAGGGTTTTACGGATCTAACTGCTCCATTCCCTGTCCTGATGTCAACTGTCAGTACTGTCACATAGAGACGGGCTATAGCCAGTGTTGTAAACCTGGGTACCAAGGTCATCACTGTGAAGTTGGTAAGAAATAGTTTCAATATAGACAGAGATTACTTGTACATGTACATGACTGCATACGACTCCGTTACGTAATGGCTACCATTACAAAGCATTGGTAGAACTTATTTAATTTGGATATATTTTTTTTTAATTCTAAAACAATTATACAAAACAAGTAAAATGTGCAATTTATTTTTAATTGTATAAAATAAAAGATTATTATCATGTGTGTACTTATGAATATAACAAATTTAAAAACATTGAAATCGTTTATTTTAGAACCCATTTGATTCTATATAAAATAAATTGCTTTGCTAATTAGTTCCTGCATTGACTTTGAAAAGTTTCATAAATGTTTTTAAAAAAGTATTGTTAGTGTGCCGTCAGGTAAAATTTTTTTTTTTCTACAGCAAATGAGGGTTTAAGCAAATTTACGACTATGGAGGATTTTTATTTATGTCCCAGTAAAGTCCGTTCATAAACCTAAAGAACGTTATTACCGTATAGAACAACACGACTCTAAAGAATTCACGACTCTAACGAAGTAAATGTAAAACTTCGCTAATGATGAAATTTTAACGCTATTTTTCATTCCTGTAACGAATATTGTACACTGCATATTTATTTTAAGAGACATGGAATTTAAAGATTTGTTGACTGCTCTAATGTTTATCAAATGGAATGTTTGCCGCCTTACGAGATAAAAGAAGAACAAGTCACCTATCTTGGACTTTGCGTTTTAAGTCTTGTTCATACATGTAGTTCCCCACGATAAACTACATCAAATTATAGGAGTATTTACAAAAATAACTCGATAATCGTCAAAATCCAGAAGTTCTCGTCAATGGACTGCCAAAATAAAACAAACTGTTCGGGAAATTTAATTGTTTCTAATTTTGATTTGTCAGAGGTGTATTAAGTAGCATTTTGTAGTATGATGCAGCGTGATGAAAATTAAAAAAAAGCTCAAATCCTTGTTTTGCCAATGAACTTTATATTTGTAAATAACTGTCTTATCGATTATAATACGTACGACAGTTTGAAATACTGTCATCTGACAGTGTAAGAACCAATTCACTGTGATATTTCTTACAAATTCGTTATTGAAATTTTATGAATAACCTCTATACAACGAGTTTTTCTCTATCAGTTAATACATTTTATGCCGGTATAATTACTCAACGCAGATGCTTTTTTTTTATATTACAAACATTAGCCCTTTTTCAGTAAATTTGCTGTATTTTAGCGTGTTAGAAAAAACAAAGTCAGTAGTCACTTCCATTTATGAGTTATGTACAATACATTGTTGCAGCAAACATGTACAAAATTGTATTGGTTTGAAATTTCAGCAATCAAATTGTCTAGTTATACTTAGCAAACCCAGTTTTAAACTCCAAAAACAGTATTTCCTCTTGTATAAAGAACTACGCAGCCCTTAAATTTGGTGGTTTTTTGGCATAATGTTAGAATTCTGACTGTGAATTCGTCTACAAAGGTCATCTAGTTTTTCAAACGTATGACATACATTACAGACGATGAGAAAAGTGTACCGTAATAAGCCTAGTTTTGTATGTTCATGGAGGTGGTGTGTTTGCACTATGTTGTTACAAGCCATAAAAAAAAAAAACATATTTGTC